>NC_069674.1:79475276-80080719 GCF_023699985.2 Odocoileus virginianus
ATCAATTCCAAATAAGATAAGATACTGAAAGATTAATTACTGAACATAGGTTTATCCATTATTGGCTTCCTTTTACAGAGGGACTAAAGGTATTTGGGCTTATTAGTACAAACATGTTCTGTGCCACAGTGAAAAGCTTATTGTGAAGAATATACATCTAGAAGTTATGAAATATATTTATAAATTTTGTCAATCAACAGAATGGTAGTGTAACAGTCCACAGTTGTTAAGCTCTTAGTCTTCACTAGGATTTAAGGATTCTAAGGGATAATAATTCTAGTTAAAATATGTAGTTAAAACTACTAGAAGTAAGAGAAGCATCTCTATGCAAGCAAAGTGGAATGGATTTTTGGTAAGGTATCAAGATACCTTGTTGTTAAAGAAAAAAGAGTGATTTTCTCGTAAAGTGAAATGATTGATCCATAATGAGAAATAGGACAAGAAAAAAAAAAAAAAAGGACAAGATTAAGTGGACATAAGAAGTTTTAGAACTTTCATGGAAAAGGAATCTTGGTAAAGGGATTTTATGTGTGGTAAAGATTACTAACATTGGAATGGATTATGTTTTTTTTTAAATTAGTTTTAATATCAAAAGAGCACTGTTGTAAAATTAGTTTGGTTTTCTCTCCATTAAAAGGATGCAGTTTTTTTAGTTTTATTATTGGTCCACTCTTAATAAGGAAGTATAAACAAAGATTTTTGTTTACCTTGAAATAATCTGCCTGGACAGCAAAGATTTTGTGTCTTACCAACTAACTGACTGTGCTTCAAGTTTGTTTATTTCTTTGTTTTATCAAGTTTTTGATTAGTTATGGAAACCCAGTGTCTTCAGTATCAAAAAAAGTTTTGTTCACAACTCTGTAAACTTCTGTATTTGTTTATAAAATCTTCTATTATCATTTTAGTTAAATAGAGATTATTTCATAATAATTAGTGATCCTGTTTGGTAAAATGTTCATACCTTTTGATGTTTTGGCAACTTTAAAGAATTACATTCTAAATGGTATCTTCTTAGCCTAAGGGTAACTGAGATTTCCAAGAGACCCCCTGGAAAACTTCAAAAGATTTATTTTTCACCTTGTAAAAGAGAGATGTTAAACTAATTAGGTTTATTTGGCATATTAAATTATGTAGGATGCACTGTCAAATAAGTGACGATAGACCTTTTTAAATTATATGTATGGATATATGCTAGTAACATAGGTGTTCCAGAAATTGCTTCAAGTTTCTAACAAATTGTCAGTACTCATTGTCCAAGTATTATTCTAAATTATTGAACACCCCAGAAATATCTCAGCATAAGGTAATGGTTGGAATGAGAATAGGAATCCGGTTGTTTTTCTTTTCTTCACTTGGGCTTTCAAGACTGAGGGATCATTCAAAGAGAAGAAACACTTCTAAATGCATCCTGTTTTGTGATCTAAGATTTCTTTATGTAAAGAAAGCAAAGGAAGAAATGGAGAAGCTTCTTCCAGAGAACGTGTGTTTCTCCTTAATATTGCATTTCACTTAGACAGGCGCTCTGGTGCCTGAGGACTGCACAGCTGTGTGCATTTGTGTTCAAGATTAGGTTTATTGCATTTAGCTTGCCTCTTCTTTTATGGTTAGTCTTCCTCAGCTGTCTGGCTTTCCATCTCACTTTCACATTTAAACTCGAAAAGAAATGCAGAAGGTAATTAAATGACCCTGGAATTTCCTTAGTGTAGGGGTACTGAGTAATAGATGGGCTGAATGTGCTCTGATTGATATTATCTTTCATAAAATTATCCAAGCCTGAAAATAGGCATTGGGTTAACTGCTGAGAATATTTTGTTTGAAAACCTTCTTGCAAAATCAAGGACTAAGGAGTGTAGGTGGGATTAAAATGCAAAATGTTTCAATGAGGCTAACTGACTTTTAATATTAACATGAACTATGTCATATAATAAACTAACCTTTTCCTCTCCCTCCACCAATTTTCAAGTTTTCTGAACTCAGAGTATATAATAAAATATACAATCTTCTTATTCTTATCTTTATACTATTCCTTATAAGTTGAATTGTTATGACTCTCTTTATATTATATATATATGTCATATATAGTGTATATAAATTTATACAAATGTGCACATTAAAATATGTATTTAATATCTGTCAAAATTTTGAAGTGTTGAAAAACATATCCTTAGGTTTTCATCCTGTTTTTGTTTTTTTTTAATAGAGATGTTAGCTCCTTTTTTTTGCCTTTCCTTCTTGGTGTTACTCCTGCTCCCTCTCTTCTTTTATAGATGTTCAGAATCTACTTGCAAACTCACCCTCACATAAATCAAATATTCTGTCAGGTGAGGACATTCTATGACCAAAATCATTCATCTCAGGGAAAATTTACAAATTAATATGCTTTATTTCCAAGAAATATTTTTTTCTTATTAGACATAACTACTAATAGAATTCCATGAATTAAAAAAAATTAAGGCTAGAAATTATTTCTAGGAGATCAAGAAGGAACTTGTTCCTGGAAATCAGAGCTCAGAGAAGGTAAGCACAAGGCTGTGTATCTTACACTTGGGTGTGACTGATACATTAGTATAAAAGAATGAAGTTGGAGATTGGTCATGTTCCAAAATCAACTTCAAATTGACACTTACAGCTCTGAATCTAGAGTTCCCTTGGTTGATGTTGTCTGTTTCATTGCATAAGAAACTGTTCATTTTTGCTTTTAAGATCAAATTGGGTTCTTGTCAACTTTATGTGCTCGTCTCAAAGGATGATGATGGTTAGATAGCATCACTGAACATCACTGTCCACTGAATGGACATGAATTTGAGCAAACTCCACAAGATAGTAAAAGACGGAAAAGCCTGGCAGGCTACAGTCCATGAGGTTGCGAAGAATTGGACACAACTTAGTAACTAAACAACTTTATGTGCTCATCTCAAACAGTGAAAATCCCAGATGTAATTAGTATGAAAATTAACACTTCATAGACAATGCCTACTATGTTTTGCTAACATATTTATTTTCCTAAAGTAATATCAAGATTTTGAAAATACAGTTCTTGGTTATCTATAACAATGAATTTAGTTCAGGAGAAAAAAAAAGTCAAATAGCTAAATGTTCAGAATTAATAAAGCTGCCACTGTACATTAAGCATAAAAAGATTATTTTTTTAATTCAAAGGATTTATAGCTACTTAAACTCTTGTAAACACTGTAGTGTGAATTATGCATGTGTTATGAGCTGAATTGTGCCCTCTTCCCACCAAATTATGTTGAAGTCCTAACCCTCAGGACTTCAGAATCTGACGATATTTGGAGGTGGGTTCATTGCAAAAGTGATTAAGTCACAGTGAAGTCATTTAGGTTGGTTGTAATCCAGTTTGAGTGGTATTCTTATAAGAAGAGAAAATATGAACACAGACATATATGTAGGGAAGATGATGTGAGGCTCGGGAAAAAGATGGCCAAACAAAGAGGCCTAAAGCCGTTCCCTCCCTCAAAGCTCTCAGGAGGAAGCAAGTCACTGGCATCTTGATCTTGGACCTATAGCATCCAGAACTATGAGGAAATAAATTCCTGTTGTGTAATCAACCCTGTCTGGGGTATTGTTTTGGCAACCCCAACACACTAATTCAGTGTGGAAATTATTCATTTCTTATTGGGAAAGTAAACATAATTTGAAAGTAATAATAAACATTAGTTGAAAATTTGCTGAATTTTTTGGTTGAATTCTAATGCAAAATTTCAAGAAAGAATCTGGTTTTAAGAACCAATCAGTAAAAAACATTGAGAATACCAATTTTAAGAATAGTTTCAAGGAACCATATGTTTGGATATATTTGAAAGACATCTTGATCACATCTATACTTTTAAAAATTTACCTCATCATGTGATTAATGTCAACTCAGTTTTGATGTGGTATTGGAGTTTAACTCTTGGCAAATGTACATTAAAAACACATTATGATGTTCAAACAAATATGGTAGAATTGTAAAATAATCATTAACTGAGCTTGATTAATCTATGTAATTAAGCCTAGTTTACTAAGGCTGTTAGTACCATGTCATTATTTCAACTAGGGCTTTCATCTACTATGATCCATCAGCATTTCCTAATAAACTCATACTTATTTGAAAAGCATTTGTCCAGGAGTTTCTTAAAAGGAGTGTTTCCAACATAAGAGTTTAGTCTACCGGTATTAATAAAACTAAGAAATTTAGCAAAATTGCCTCTCTACTTTTGATTTTTATGTACTAAATAAAAAGAGACCTAAGTTTATAGCTATCTGTTTTGTAAGTAGTTGTACTTTTTCTTTAGACATTCTTTCCAAAAGGATTTGAAGCCATTGTGAAAAAGTGAATGATTTCATAAGGAATTTTGATCATCCATGTGTGAGTACCTGTGTATGGAGATAAACAGAGATTGCAGTAATCACCAATTGTCTTCATATTGCCTCTGACTTAAACAGGAACAGGTGGATTTTCACAATATGAAAAGCAAGAGTTCATGACAGGAGATTTAACAAAGCATTTCATGATTAATCACTAAGCAAGAAGTATAAAATAAATGCTTAAGTTTAGAAGGAATGAACACTGGGATACAGTGGATTAGAAGACAAACTTGTTGTATTACAGATACTATTATTGATCAGTTTTAAATTAAACAAAAAGATTCAGGTATAGTTACAAAGCCATTTTCTCCCCGCTTTGGCCCAAAAGAAAGTTTGGAGAAATTTGGAGTTTAAGGAGATTTTGTGTGTGTGTGTGTGGTTAACCTGTCAGAGATAGTTAACTCCAACTTTGATGAAATGTATTAATGCCTCTATATCTTTCTCCAAAGCAAGACTTACTGTTTTGTTCACTAAAACAAAACTCATGAATGTTAAAACAAAATTTTTGACCTGTCTCTTTTTATTTGGTTTCCTTCTGAGGTTGTACTGTGGGGTTTATAGCAGATAATTCATTGCCACATGAGTAGAGTCATGTGGCTCCAGATGAATAGAGCCTAATTGTTTGTTTCTTGACTCCTGCAAACTCAACATTTTGGTGTCAAATCTGTGTTGTGTTAATGTAGCAACTGCTGCAACAACCTGAAGAATAGATTTAATTGGATTTTTGAAAATGATCGTGAGAAATCTTGAAAGAGAAATTTGATGAATATACAACACTCTGAAATTAGAATTCAGGTATGAGGGGGTCTGAATTAGTATTAGTGTTGGTTCCCCTGGGGCTACTGTAACAAACCAAAAACTGGGTGGCTTTAAAAAAAAAGCAGAAATTTATTTTCTCACAATTCTGGAGGCTAAAATTCTGACAAGATGATTCTGCCTGGGTTGTGTTCCCTTTAAAGCCTGTAGAGGAAAATTCTTCTTTGCTTTTTCCAGATTTTGGTGTTTGCCAGCAATTCTTAAAGTTCTTTGGCTTTAAATGCATCATTTGGATCTCTGCCTCTGTTGTTACATGGCTGTGTTCTCTTTTCTATTTCCCCTCATCGAAAGGACTTGTGTCATATTAAAGTAAGGACCCACCCATATCCAATATGACCTCATCCTAACTTATTCTATCTGCCAACAACACTATTTCCAAATAAGGTCACATTTTGAATCCTGGGATTTTGGACTTAAACGTGTCTCTTGAGAGGATGCCATTCAACTTATAGCAGGGATGTTTTAAATATAGAAAGTATTGATAGAAAGTCCAAGTTTGTGTGTGGGGGGTATGTGTTTACTGTAACAAATTACCACAGATTTAGTGGAAGAGTCTGGAAGTCTGAAACTGAATGGGTGTCACTGGACTAAAACCCAAGTTGTATATATAAGGCTGTGTCCTTTCCTGGAGGCTCTGGGAGAAAATCTATTTTCTTGCCCTTTTCAACTTCTAGAGGTGGCATGTATTCTTTGGTTTGTGACTCCTTTCTGCATCTTCAAGGCTAGCCATGGCCAGTCAGACTTTCCCCTTGATGCCATCACTCAGGTTCTGACTCTTCTCAATTTAAGACCCATTTGAAAATCATGGGCCTACCAGATAAGCCAGGATAATCTCTGTTTTGTAAGGTCAACTGATTAGCAACCTTAATTTCATCTATAACTTAACTTCCACCAATGCCTTTTAGCAATATATTCATGGGTTCCAGAAATTAAGATATGGACTGAGAAGTCATTAATCTGTCTACTATAGCCCAGTAAAATTTGTCATTGTTCTTGAAACAAATTTATCCCTTCATAAAGTGGTAGAAAAAGTTGTTTGGCCCAGAAAGCCTCTGTGTTCATTTGTATATCAATTCATGCACTGATTTATTTTAAAGTGCCTCTAAATGCCTACTATCTGGCTGGAAACTAAACACACTTGAGTTCTTCCTCTCCCTGAGCTCCCAGTCTAGGTTAGGAAAACTTTTATGAACAAGAATTGCAATAAATGTGGTTTTATAACTCAGGTCCATTTATAGTTGATTCAGCATGATAGAGGAACACAAGGGACTTTTTCTAACAGGATCATGCAAACTTCCTAGAGAAAGAGGCAATTGAAAAGTGTCCATAAATATTTACCAGATAGAGTGTGTTGCAAGAAGGCAGAAAGAGAAGAATCTGTGTAAATGCAGAGAGGCAAATAAGACAAGTGTCTTTTCAGGGCATTAAAAATGGTGCCTATCTCTTGAAGCATATGAAGCAAAAAGAAGGGAAATAAATTGGTGCTGGAAGGAGGCTAGGTTCAGGTACATGTTGCTTTATATGTCAGTAAAGAGAACTGAAATGTCATACGGAAGGACCATGTTTTTTACACTTTTCAGGGAACTAGCCCCTTTTAGAATATGATAAAGCCCTTGAATCTCTTGCTTTGAATTCTAACAGTAAAATGAAAGAGGAATACATGTCTTTTAATAGGGTAGAGAAAATATCCTCATATATGCACAAATCTGCCTATACAGAAATCTTTTATGCATTACTTCAGGGGTTACAAAACCCCAATTTAATCTATCAAGTTCTTTTGAGTTTGTGGACTCCAGGTTAAAAGATTGAGGGAGGTGAGGATGGAGAGAGAAGGAGAGAAAACACTTGGATAATTATTAGCAAACTGTGAAAAAAAGAGTGGAATTATGTTCATAAAATTACTCCAGTGTGTGAATAGAAGTGAGGAGGATGAATCATGAAACAGGAATAAGGGATCAATTATCAAGTGTCCAGGTGAGAAATCAAGAGCATTAAATTAGTAGTATTCTGGCTATTTTGCCATAATCTTAAGATAAACATTTTAAAAATGGTTCTTAGTTATTTGTTATACATTTCTAAGAAATTGGAATATATAGAAACAATGATAAAGAACTTGTGAAGAGGAATGTTACCAGTAAATGTTGAAATTCTTGAATATTTTAGTGACATTAAGCTGGATTCAGTGTTTACAATAAACTCTAGTGGATAAAATATGGAGAGAAACATTAGGGGATCAAGAAATATCAATGTGTACACAAATTTTTAAGATAAATTTACTGAGATATAAACTTTATACTATGAAATTCACCTGTTGTAAATGTTTAATTTAATGATTTTTAGCAAATTTATAGAGTTTAGCAAGCATCACAACAATCCAGATTTGGAATCTTTCTGTCTTCCAAATTTATTCTATACTCTGCTCCTGCCTCAAAGTTACTTCATGCTCCTACACCTAAGCAACCACTAAAGTTACTTCATGTCTATGTATTTGCTTTTATTTGTTGATTAATTGTTGTCATACTTCCCTTTAATTTATTGAACATAGCTTCTTTTACTTCATTGAACGTATTTATAATAGCTGCTCTGATATTTTTGTCTGCCAAGTCCAACACCTGGGGACAATTTCTGTTCTTGGCTTTTTTCCCCAGAATATAACACATTTCTATGTCTTTGCAAATCTCATTATTTTTTTATTGTTGTTGAAAAGTGGAGTTTTTTAATAGCAACTGTAGCAATTCTAAGTTCATATTCCTCCCCTCAAGCTCTGAATGTTGTTTTTGCTTTTTTGTTTGTTAGTTTATTGGTTTCTTTATTTTGTTACTTGTTTTGGCTAAGTCTGTGACTCCCATGGTGTTCAGCCTCTGATATTTTTATTATTTATTTTGCATTTATATTAAAATTTGGCCTTCTGGGATTTGCCTTTGTGTATTCCTAACTTGGGGCTTCCCAATAGTGAGACTATTGGTAAAGAATCTGCCTGCCAATGCAGGAGATGTAAAAGAGGCAGTTTCGATTTCTGATTTGGGAGAATCTCCTGGAGTAGGGCATGGCAACCTACTCCACTATTCTTGCCTGGAGAATCCCATGGATAGAGGAACTTGGCAGACTCCAGTCAATAGAGTCACAAAGAAACAGAATGACTGAAGTGACTTAGCATAGCACACACTAACACACTTAGTTGTTAGTCAATCGTTGGAAAAAGCTTGTGCTCAAGTGTGTAAAGCTAATCATGGTATATGTGTGAACAAATATGTCTGAGTACGAAAGAGTTATTCTGTCCTTGCTTCTGTTCCATTGTAATCTTTCATGTTTCCCCTATGTGTGTGTGCAACCTCATTTGATCAAGAGCATGTGGATAGTGTGAGGCCTCATAGATCTCTGCTTTGTGTGTATGTAGATTCAAGCAAGACTATGGTTCCTTCAGTCATAACCATGATATGATTACTTCTACCAATAATATTATTGAATGTGATCCTTACTTATTGTTTCCATTGGAGTGAGTTCCCTTTGACCATAGAAGCAAAGAAGCCAGTTCTCATTGATTGCCTAATCCTATCAAAACCTCCATGTCCACTGAGCTGAGAATGGAGATGAGAGAAGCCCTAAGCAAAAAAAAAAAAAAAAAAATCATGGAATTCTACGGTTCTTACTTGAATTTAGCAGTTCTTCAATCATGAAAGGTCTTGTCTGGTGGCTCAGATGATAAAGAATCTACCTGCAATGCAGGAGGCTGAGGTTTGATCCCTGGGTCAGAAAGGTCCCCTGGAGAAGGAAATGGTACCCACTCCAGTATTCTTGCCTGGAAAATTCCAGGGAAAGAGGAGCCTGGTGAGCTACAGTCCATGGGGTTGCAAGACATCGGATACAACTGAGTGACTAACACTTTCACTTTTCAATCGTAAATGCTTTTCTGATGGTTGCATGCTTTTTTTTGACATCCAGAACATGGACAACTTTGTTTTATTCTTTCTTTCCAGCTTTACAGCTGATTTGCAGGGAGGGTTTTTACCAGTCATCTCACTTGGCAATAATCAGGAATTCCTTATCCATAGGTTTAGACATTTTATCCATTACTTATTCAAGCATGTGTAAAACTATTAGTATTTTATTTTATCTAAAAAAATTAATTTTGAATAAATTATACATTTAAGCTCTCTTGTCTCTGCAAAAGTAATGTTATGCAGAGTTATGATAGCAAAATAGGCTGACTTTCCTGTTTAGGTTGTAGCTTGACTGTGCATTCATAGAATTTAACTTATTTTTGTGTGTGCTTAGTCACTCAGTTGTGTCCAGCTCTTTGTGATCCATGGGCTTCTCTGTCCATGGAGATTCTCCAGGCAAGAATACTAGAGTGGGATGCCATGAGCTCCTCAAGGGGATCTTCCCAACCCAGGGATCGAGCTCAGGTCTCCCACACTGCAGGCAAATTCTTTACCGCCTGAGCCACCAGGGAAGCCCAAATTGAATTTGGCCCAAATTAAAATACATGGAAGCTTAAAAAATTATACAACATGTATATTTCAAAATACAGTTTTCTCATTAATTGATTCACTCATTAAATTACTTAGCAATTAAAAAAATCTTCTTTGTAGTTTCAACTACTATATTAGTGATATGGGGATTGATGCAGAGAGCACTGTCTTTTCCCAGTGCTCTCTATTAAAGAGTTAAGATGAAGAGTTAAGAATTCCATTAAATAATATTCCACAGGGCTTCCCCTGGTGGCAAAATGATAAAGAATCTGAAGAATCTGCCTGCCTATTCAAGAGACATGAGTTCAATCCCTGATCCTGGAAGATCCCACATGCTATGGATCACCTATTGAGCCTGTGCTCTAGAGCCCAGGAGCAACCACTCCTGAGCCCATGAGCTGCCACTGTTGAAGCCCTAGAGCCTGTGCTCCGCCAAAGAGAAGCCACACAGTGAGAAGCCTGCACATCACGGTTAGAGAGCAGTATCCCCTCGCCACCGGAGGAGGCAATGGTACCCCACTCCAGTCCTCTTGCCTGGAAAATCCCATAGATGGAGGAGCCTGGTGGGCTGCAGTCCATGGGGTTGGGTCGCGAAGAGTCAGACACGACTGAGCGACTTCACTTTCACTTTTCACTTTCATGCATTGGAGAAGGAAATGGCAACCCACTCCAGTGCTCTTGCCTGGAGAATGCCAGGGATGGCAGAGCCTGGTGGGCTGCCGTCTATGGGGTCGCACAGAGTCCGACACGACTGAAGCAATTTAGCAGCAGCAGCAGCAGGATCCCCTCACCACAACCAAAGAAAAGCCCACACAGCAACAAAGACCCAGCACTGCCAATAAATAAATAAAATTAAAAAATAATAATATTCCACAAATATTTGCCAAGTACTATGTGCCAAGAATTGTGCTGAAAATGAAAAAATCATAATACAAGAAGGAATTCTAGTAATTCTCCACTTTCCAGATAGATACCAATTTAATATTTTTATAATATAAAAATCACTTTATTCTAATTATTTATCAAAGCCCTTATGTTTATACAATAGAAGTGACAAATAGATTCAAGGGATTAGATCTGGTAGACAGAATGCCTGAAGAACTATGGACAAAGTTTCATAACATTGTACAGGAGGCAGTGACCAAAGTGATCCCAAAGAAAAAGAAAAGCAAGAAGGCAAATGGTTGTTTGAGGTGGCTTTACAAATAGCTGAGAAAAGAAGAAGAAAAGGCAAAGGAGAAAGGGAACGATATACCCAACTGAATGCAGAGCTCCAAAGAATAGCCAGGAGAGCCAGGAGAGATTAGAAAAGCCTTCTTAAATGAACAATGCAAAGAAATAAAGGAAAACAATAGAATGGGAAAGTCTAGAGATCTCTCAAGAAAATTAGAGATAACAAGGGAATATTTCATGCAAAGATGGGCACAATAAAGGACAGAAATGGTATGGACCTAACAGAAGCAGCAAAGATTAAAAAGAGGTGGCAGGAATACACAGAAGAACTATAATAAAAAGGTCTTAATGATCTGCATACACCACGATGGTGTGATTATTCATCATGGTTATGCAGGTCATTAAGAGCCAGACATCCTGTAGTGTGAAGTTTACTGGGCCTTAGGAAGCATCACTATAAACAAAGCTAGTGGAGGTGATAGAATTCCAGTTGAGCTATTTCAAATCTTAAAAGATGATGCTGTTAAAGTGCTGCTGTCAATATGCCAGCAAATTTGGGAAAACTCGGCAATGGCCACAGAACTGGAAAAGGTCGGTTTTCATTCCAATCCCAAAGAAAGGCAATGTCAAAGAATGTTCAAATTACTGTACAGTTGCACTCATTTCACATGCTAGCAAGGTAATGCTCAAAATCCTTCAAGTTAGGCTTCAACAGTATGAGAACTGAGAGCTTCTAGATATACAAACTGGATTTAGAAAAGGCAGAGGAACTGAAGACCATGTTGCCAACCTCCATTGGATCTCAGAGAAAGTAAGATGATTCCAGAAAAACATCTACTTCTGCTTCATTGCCTATGCTAAAGCCTTTGACTGGGTGGATCACAACAAACTGGGAAAATTCTTAAAGAGATGGGAATACCAGACCACAGTACCTGCATCCTGAGAAACCTGTGTGCAAGAGACAAGTTAGAACCAGATGTGGAACAACACACTTGTTCCAAACTGGGAAAGAAGTATGTCAAAGCTATATATTGTCACCCTGCTTACTTTACTTATATGCAGAGTATATCATGCACAATGCCGGAGTGGATCAGTTCTAATGAGATGGATGAAACTGTAGCCCATTATACAGAGTGAAGCAAGCCGGAAAGATAAAGACCAATACAGTATACTAACACATATATATGGAATTTAGAAAGATGGTAACGATAACCCTATATGCATAACAGAAAAAGAGACACAGATGTACAGAACAGACTTTTGGACTCTGTGGGAGAAGGCGAGGATGGGATGTTTAGAGAGAACAGCATCAAAACATGTATATTATCAAGGGTGAAACAGATCACCAGCCCAGGTTGGATGCATGAGACAAGTGCTCGGGGCTGGTGCACTGGGAAGACCCAGAGGGATCGGGTGGAGAGGGAGGTGGGGGGGGGGGGGATCGGGATGGGGAATACATGTAAATCCATGGCTGATTCATGTCAATGTATGACAAAAACCACTACAATACTGTAAAGTAATTAGCCTCCAACAAATAAAAATCAATGGAAAAAAAAAAGATTCCCGGGAGAAATATCAGTAACTTCAGATAAGCAGATGACACCACCCTAATGGTAGATAGCTAGAGGAACTAAAAAGTCTCTTGATGAAAGTGAAAGAGGAAAGCAAAAAAGCTCACTTGAAACTCAACATTCAAAAAACTTAAAATTGTAGCATCCAGCCCCATCACTTCATTACAAATAGATGGGGAAAAAATGGAAACAGTGACAAATTTTATTTTCTTGGGCTCCAAAGTCACTGCAGATGGTAACTGCAGCCATGAAATTAAAAAATATTTGCTCCTTGAAAGAAAAAGTTATGACAAACCCAGACAGCATATTAAAAAGCAGAGATGTCACTTTGCCGACAAAGGTCCACATAGTCAAAGCTGTGTTTTTTCTAGTATTCATGTACAGATGTGAGAGTTGGACCACAAAAAAGACTAGGCACCAAAGAATGGATGCTTTTGACCCATGGTGCTGGAGAAGACTCTTGAGAGTTCCTTGGACACCAGAGGAACCAGTCAATCCTAAAGGAAATCAACTCTAAATATTCACTGGAAGGGCTGATGCTGAAGCCAAAGCTCCAGTACTTTGGCCACCTGATGGGAAGAGCTGACTCACTGGAAAAGACCCTGATGCTGGGAATGATTGAGATCAAGAGGAGAAGGGGGCAACAGAGGTTGAGATGGTTGGTTGAAAGCACCGACTCAATGGACATTGAATTTGAGCAAACTCCAGGTGATAGTGAAGGACTGGGAAGCCTGGCATGCTGTAGTCCATGGGGTCACAGAGTCAGACATGACTCAATGACTAAACAACAACAAATTCTAATTTTTTGGCCCACCAATGCTATTCTGTACAAAATTTAAAACACATATTGTTTACTGAAAGCTTACTATATCTACTACTACTATTCAAGAAAAATGCTGAATGATTTGCTTTCATTAAATCATGACAAGCATATAGGTGATAGTATTTTTGTCTCCATTTTACAGACAAGATATTGTGGCAATATGTTGCCTGCAATCACAGATCTAGCACGTGGCTAAGTGATTTGGTTAAGTCAAAAAGATAATATGTCGCTGAACTCATCCTTGAACAGAAGTCTTTGCTTTCACTTAATTATGAGTCTTTGCTTTCCCTGTTTCCTTAATTAAACCTGATGAACATGATTTTGTGTTAATATATGAACTTCAATAAACAGTGACCGGTAATCCAGTATCTCATAAAATGGGCTTCCCTCGTGGCTCAGTGTTAAAGAATCTGCCTGCCAATGTAGGAGATGCAAGTTCAATCCCTTAGTCAAGATGATCCCCTACAGAAGAAAATGGCAGCCCATTCTATTATTCTTGCCTGGGAAATCCCATGGACATAGGAACCTGCTGGCCTATGGGGTAACAAAATCATCAGACATGGCTTAATAACTAACCAACAACAACAAATCTTATAAAATAGAACAGCAGTCATCTAATATTTGGTATACCTCAATATAAAATTAATTGGAAAATACTATCTTTGGATCAATGTACTAAGTCAATGTTTCCTACATCTCAATGTAGCAACTTGCATGGCTTCTGGTCCTTTTCAGATATGGCATACCATCTCTTATGTGGAAAGTATGACAAAATACTAATCTTGTGGTTTTAAATTATTTTAGAAACTATTACTATTAGCAGTTTCTCCTTCACCTACCAGTCCCCATAAATCGCCTATTAAGATCTCAGATAGCATTACTGCTCTATGAAATACACTTTTGGAAAAGTGGCATCAACATTAATATGAAAGACAAGTAAGTAAAAGATCGGATTTGGAATAATGAGTTAAGTTATGGTATACTAAAACATTAAGTAGGGCAGCTGAAATGTTGAAGAGAAGTAGTCTTAGGTAAGACAAACTTTTAGAATCAATGAGGGTACCTTGCCTAAGAAGAATATTAGAAAATTAGAGACGGCAGAATTTGGATGGTGTGTCAGGGTTGATTTATCCATTGTAATGTATGTATGTACCATTCTAGTGGGGAATGTTGATAATAGCGAGGTTATGTATACGTGTGAAGAGTGGATATACAGAGAATCTCTGTACCTGATGCTCAGTTTTGCTGGCAACTTGAAATTACTCTAAAAAATACAGTCTTATTTTTTAAAAAAGGTGAATGTGTTGAGAATTATGCCTGGTTGAGCAGCACGAAGAACAGTCTTTAACTTGCTGTTTGAGTACTATAGACTAACATATGATTCATAAGAGATCCTGCTAAGAACAAAATCAGGGGGCTGAATTAGAATACAAGCTAGATTAAACCAGATATTTATTAAAAATCAACAGAAATTAACCTGTACCCGCCACCCCCACCAACATGCCTTCTTTTAAATTTTTAATTCTAGTCTGTTTCTGTATAGTTACTAGAGAAAAGAAGCGTAAGCCAAATAAAATATATTTGTTTTTTATATAGATAACAACTTAAGCAAGAAATTGGAAATCAGTATTCTGATCTATATTCATTTAAGCAGAAGAATAATATAGGTGAGACAAAGGAATTTGGGGAGCTAGGAAGGAAAGCATGTGTATCAAATAACAGGATCTGTTGGGAAAAATAGGAAGGAATTTGGAACAGCCTTGTAAGTATTGCTTGCATTGAGATGGAAATATTCCCTTAATGTCCTGTTCTTTGTAGGAACATTCTGATTTATCAGATACTATCTTAATTCAAGACTTCTCACTTCCACATCTTCTCTAAATGTTCCCAATATATCATTTTTCAAAAATGAAAGAATTCTTTTGTTTAGTCTCATGGAATTTTTCCTTTGAATCTCTTGGTTTCAGAAAATTAGGAATTCTAAACAGAAATTGCTGATGAAATCTACAACAGATGTGAAGAGACTATAAAATTTGTGAACAAGGAACACCTCTTCTCTGAACTTGAGTTGGGTCACATACTAAATACCCTATTCCCCAAAAGCTAGATTCATTTTGTTTTCTCAATTTTAAACCTAGGAAGAAGAAAAAACATGTCAATTTCTGCTTTAGCCACAATAAAATTAATAATGCTTTTCAATTTAGCTTTCCAAACCAGATACAACACAAGTCAAATGTAAAAAATTGTGGAGACACTGACAAGATGAAAGGGATTCCTATCACTTTCATCAAAACTTAAAGCAGAAATTTTAAGTTCTTAAGTTTTAAGTTCATAGGGTAGTAGCCATAGGCAATCTTCACTTCTAAATAACAACATGTCAGACTGCAGGTGTCCCTGGGGATTGAGGAAAGTCTATGATTTATGTGCCTCTTTGTCTCATGTTCCTCAATACATCTGTATATATGTGTGTGTGTATATATATGTATATATATATATCTGGAACAGATCAAAGCTAGTTCTGTTTTTAGTTTATACTATATGATTACTTTTAATAGTAATTTTTTTCCACACATTCTACTCAACACTTGGGACTCCTGGGCTTGGCATAACCCCCTCTTTTTTTGATTCTTGTTTTGAATCGTGCCTCTCCCTTCTGCATCTGAGAATCCATGAACAGACTCTAACAAAAGTCCAATCTCAGCGTGTCATCTCTCTGAGGAGCTATTTGTGATTGTAAAGGAATGTTTTCTTACACTGATTCTTAGGCTCTCTCCATCAACTAATTGGGCTGACTTTGGACTCATATATATTTTTGATAAGAATGTCTCTGGTGAATGGGGAGGTTCTGTTAAAAGCTTTTACACATTGACATTTGCTTCAATCAGGCTTTAGTTTTGTGTTTTTCAAACATGCTGTGGAAATATTCCCTTTTTTTCCAACATATTTTACTAGTTTTACTACTCTACTGTGTAAATAAAATCTAAACCATTGAGGAGAGGGGTAGAAACCAATATGTCAAAGAATCATACCAACTAACAAGAAGTTACTGACATAGGAATTAAATTGGCAGTGGTGAAAACCCCATTACATGTTACATGTTTCATTTGATTTCATTTTAGTACCAATACCAACATTTTCAGATGTTAAAATATTTGGCAAGGATAAAGCTTCATTTCTTTCTATGAAACTGATACTAATATTTTTTATTGTTGACTATATTTCCTTTGGCAAACAAAAGCATTTATTCTCCAGAAAATTATAAAAGGCTAAGTAAGACTGTAGCAATTGCTTCTCTACCATATAATTTTTCTTCTGAGAATTTCTTGTGAAATATAAAAGAAATCAATTTGTTGAATAGCAAGTCTTGGGTCAGATGGCATTAAAACATTGACTGATTTCTTTATGAAAAAGCTAATCTAATGTCAAGTTTAACTTGACATGGGTTTACTCTGGAAGAAACAGAGGACCAGAAACCACATAGGATTCTTAGGTATTCACCTATTTCCCTATCTTTTCCTGGAGATTTAACATCAATTTTAAGTTGTATGCCTTTTTTATTTTCTATCAATTGTATGATATATGTAAAAAAAAAAAAACACAAAACACCCAAACAAAAAATTAAACCCCCTTTTATATCTTTCTTTACTTGAAAAAGAAACTCCTTCAAGTTTTATGGAATTAACAAGAAAGTATCCCAACTCAATTCATAACTATTTTACTATTTACTCTTCAGTTCACCCAAACTCTTAACACTTTGAACATATTCAGTATTTCTTTACTTATGATGTTGAAGCAGCTAGTGGAATGAAAACTGCATATCTTTCAGAAGTATCCCAGAGTATATATTAATTCTGTCTTTATGTGGTAAAGGTAATTTTGTTTTATTTTATCCTAGCTATAAAACACTATTATATGTCTTCCCATTTCTGCTACTTGTAAGATGTGTGACAGGGGACTGATTATTTATCTTTTCTAAGTGTCAAGTTCCTCTCTATAAAGTGTGTGTGTGTGTGTGTGTGTGTGTGTGTGTGTGTAGGAGAGGGCAAGGTATTACATTCGGTACCAACTTTACATGGTTGTTCAGAGAGTTAAATGAAACAACATGTAAACAGGACTTTCAACACAACACCTGACACATACTTTCAAAAGCTCTCAGAAAAAGTTAGCTAGCTACCAAATAGCACCAAAGTCATTTATATCAGTTTATTTGGAGGATTTATCAAATACTTGAAAACTGTAAAAAGTTCATAGAAACTTTGTTCTTTGGAGACTGAAATTTCCCAACCAACATTATGAACCTTTGAAAAGAAAACTAAATTAGCACTAGTATTCTGTGTTAAGATGATTGTATGTAGCCAGTGTTAAATCACACTTTGAGTAATATTTTAAGATGTACCTGCATGAACTATATACATCTACTCTTATATAGGTAATTAAAGTTTCTACTGCATTCTATGTAAACTTTGTGGTTTAGTATTAAATTTAACAACTTACCATCTGTTGCTTCTATTAGAGCCTAATGTAACAGTTCCTTTGATAGCATAAAATTTGGTAGTCTTACCATGTGCCAGATGCTGTGTTAATTACCATTTTCTCAAGTTCTCACTATGTAAATGTTTAGTTACCTTATAAGTTTTGCAGTATAATTCACATTTTACAGTAGAAAAAATGAAGGGTCTAGATGGTAATTGATGCCCAGGGTTATGAAGTTAATCAGGGGCAGAACTAGGATTCACATGGTCATATTTGATGCTGTCCTGCTGTGAGTGAATCTTGGGCATAAGATAGAGGTAGGGAAACTAAGAAGAAACTCAGTGGTCTTATGATAGCAGTCTAATAGATTAAAATTACCTTTTTATGGTTGGGGGGTAAATTAAACTTCTGCTATGACTGTTCAACTTCCATCCATTTCTCATCCTTTTTTCCCAGTGCTTTCAACTCTTAGCCTTTGAAGATATAGTCCATCCTTACCCCTCCTTCTCATGATCAGGCTTATTAGGAGTAATTCTATTGATGCTTCTTGAACTCTCATTCATTTTTATTATTTGATTTCTGCTTGTATTAGTCATTGAAATGACATTTGTTAATGACTTTTACTTCCAATTATTATCTCATATTCAAAAGAACACGTAAAAGTGAAAGTGAAAGTCATTCAGTGGTGTCCGACTCTTTGCGACTCCATGGACTGTAGCCTGCCAGATTCCTCTGTCCATGGAATTCTCCAGGCCAGAATACTGAAGTGGGTAGCCATTACCTTCTCCAGGGGTTCTTCCCTACCCAGGGATTAAACCCAGGTCTCCTGCATTGCAAGCAGATTCTTTGCCCTCTGAGTCACCAGGGAAGTCCTCAAAAGAACGTATCTGAGTTTAAATGAAGTGATGTTAGCATAGAAAAACTTTGAATTCATCTTACTTTATGTATTAAAAAAATAATAAGCTAGCAGTGAACTTTCAAAATTAATTGGTAAAAGATTAATCAATATAAATCCAACTCTAGTAGGAGTTAAGAGGAAAGGAAAGCCATGTCTTACCTTTCTAACTGGCCTGATGTTAGCCATAGTTCTTAGCACATGGAATTAGGTCAGCAGAACTTGTTGAATGAGTGAATAAATAAAGATTTAACTTACCTCTTGGCCATTGCCTACTTAGTTGTTCAGAGATTTCACTACTTCCTCCTTTTGTATCTTGCCTCTCACTACTGGCAAGTAATTTTTCTTGCTTAAATATTGGGAAGAGTATAGGGTTTAGTACTTTATTTTTAAGGTGGATCATACGCAATACCTTTGGGGATTACTACACTAGATCTTCTCCCCTCCTACATGGTAACACTGCCCTACACCCTGGAAAGCAGCAGATAACATATGACTGAAATGGTAGAGAATATTCAGAAGGAGTTTAGTGCAATGCTCCCATGCTCTTCTTCCAAATAGAGTTAAAAGTTTCAAATTTTAAAGAAAGATTATGGACAGGTGGAAGCCTTGCATAACTGTTCTCTAAAAGTCACTATTAACAGAATTAAAAATACATCATATAAAGTAGTCAGGCCTTAAAGAACTACTCATAGTGTCAGTTTGATGAAGCCAATCCATTCCAAGCTTTAAACTTTAGTAAATGGCTCTAAAATCAATATGTAACCCAACATGAAGCCAACTGAATGGTTTTCAATTAGGTGTCATAGTTTATCCTGAATTACTTTTAAAAATATGGGTACTTTGAAATTACAGTTCAAATTTAAGCTTCTAAAGAAACTTGCCAAGAGAGAAAAGTTTATTCCCCTGATTTTCTTTAAAAATAAAAAAAGAAAATAAAAATGATGGAGCTTATTAAATCTGAAACTTAGATTTCAACGAGTTGCTACCCACATTCAAAGCATTCTTTGAACTATACAGTTTCTTTGTGAGAGGGAGTCATTATTGACTCTAAAGTAGCGTTTGCTTAATCCACCATCCATCATTACGTTCTTCTCAATGCTTATGTTAGTGTACCCTAATATACCTTTGAGATCTAGCAAAGGATTTTAAGTGTATGTTTGACAACGGACATATATTTTTTTCTTTCTCTTTAGGGATAGGGATAGTAGACTGGGAAATATATGTGATACACTCTAAAAGTTTAAAAAATATATTGTCATTATATACTAACATCAGTTAAACATAACTTGAGCACACAAATTTATTTTTGCTAAAAACTGACACTGTAGAATTCTGTAGATTAATGTAATAAGATAATTATTTAGGTAAAACCTCAACAGTTTGCACATGAACTATACTTAATGAAGCATTGATTTAAAAAGAAAAGTCACCAAGGGAAAGTAAAAGGAGTTATTTCCTTACTTCATTTGTATAATGTTTCCTTGATTGAAATAAAGGAACAAATTATGAGGATCTGTTCAAAAATAAAATAAGCAAAACCACTGCCATTTTATTCCAAATATTTGAGTAACCCTCGTGATGGGTCAGTTCCCAGCTCACTGCTCAGATATCAGCCTATGCCATGCTCCACTGGGGTTGTGCAGTTTTCTTCTCCAAGTGTTATTTAGGAGTTTGGGTTCATTATAACATTTACGTATAGTAGAACCAGTCTCCCAAGTGCCTTATAATTACTTTTTAATGCAATATGCTACTTATAAGAGTATTATTTTTCAACTTTCATAATTTTTCCCCCATTAAGCATATTTATCTTTCAACACACTTGCTGGGAGTGTTGGCTCTGGTGGTATTGCAGAAAGGACCAAGTTGCTCCCTGTCTACCAGGCAGCCATCCTAAAGTAACAATTTGGATCAACATGATCTAGGCAGCTTTAGTGTTTCATTAAATGTAATGAATTCTTTTGTTTTAAGTGTATCCAAGTCATTAGTTGTTTACAGCTGCATTTGTATTCTTCTTTAACTTTTTACATTACAAATCATACTTCATAGATGTTTAGCATTGGGAAAATTATGACAATCTCTTTTTTGTTCATTTTCTTATTTTTTAATTCTCACTAATAAAATCATAATACATGATTTCCTAGAAGTGCAGTCACGTATTACATGATTAATGAAATAACTTCCCTTGAATAATTCTAAATTGATTTTTTGTTTATTTATTTTTTTAAATCAAGAATGTGTTATGCAATTTTGAAATGGTGGACTGCTGCCCTGGATAACCACTGCAGTGGTTTTGAAATTCATATTACTGATATTACAATAATGATAATAGTAGTGATATACAAATAATGGTGATCCTGAGTAGAAAGTTCTTTGTACAAAATTAATCATCTATCTATTTTTCACATTATTTTGAAGACAAACATTTAGGTCTCTTATTTTACTATCTTAAGCACATGCCTGTAAAATACCTGTCACCCAGTTGTTATTGTTCACCTGATAAGTCACGACTGACTCTTTGAGACCCCCTGGATTGTAGCACACTAAGCTTCCCTGTCCTGCACTATCTCCCCGAGTTTGCTAAAACTCATGTCCATTGAGTTGGTGATGCCATCCAACCATCTCATCCTCTGTCACCCCCTTCTCCTCCTGCCTTCAATCTTTCCCAGCATCAGGGTCTTTTCCAATGAGTCGGTTCTTTGCATCAGAGGCCAAAGTATTAGAGCTTCGGCTTCAGCATTAGTCCTTCCAATGAATATTCAGAGTTGATTTCCTTTAGGATTGATTGCCTTAATCTCCTTACTATCCAAGGGAGTCTCAAGAGTCGTCTCCAACACCGCAGTTCAAAAGCATCAATTTTTCGGTGCTCAGTCTTTTTTATTGTCCAACTCTCCCATCTGTACATGACTACTGGAAAACCATAGCTTTGACTATACGGACTTTTGTGGGCAAAGTGATATCTCTGCTTTTTAAGATGTTGTATGCTGTCTAGGTTTGTCATAGCTTTTCTTCCAAGGAGCAAGCATCTTTTAATTTCATGGCTGCAGTCACCATGTGCAGTGATTTTGGAGACCAAGAAAATAAAATCTGCCACTGTTTCCACTTTTCCCCCATCTATTTGCCATAAAGTGTTGGGACTATATGCCATGATCTTAGTTTCTGAATGTTGAGTTTTAAGCAGTTTTTTCAGTCCTCTTTTACCCTCATCAAGAGGCTCTTTAGTTCCTCTTCATTTTCTGCCATTAGAGTGGTATCAGCATATCTGAGGTTGTTAATCTCTTCTCCTGGTAATCTTGATTCCAACTTGTGATTCATACAGTCCAGCATGTCTCACGATGTTCCCTGTATAGAAGTTAAATAAGCAGGGTGATAATATCCAGCCTTGTTGTACTTCTTTCCCAATTTGGAACCAGTTCATTGTTCCAAGTCCAGTTCTAACTGTTGCTTCTTAACCTGCATACAGGTTTCCCACGAGTTAGGTGAAATGGTCTGGATTTCCTTTCTCTTTAAAATTTCCCACAGTTTGTTGTGATCCACACAATAAAAGGTTTTAGTGTGATCAATGAAGCAGATGTAGATATTTTTCTGGAATTCCCTTGCTTTTTCCCTGATTCAACAGATGTTAGCAGTTGGACTCTGGTTCCTCTGTCTTTTCTAAATCTAGCTTATACATCTGGGAGTTCTAGGTTCACATACTATTAAAGCCTAGCTTGAAGGATTTTGAGCATTAACTTGTTAGAATTTGAAATGAGCACAATTGTCCATTAGTTTGAACATTCTTTGGTATTGCCTTTTTTTGAGATTGGAATGAAAGCTGACCTTTTCCAGTCCTGTGACATGTTTTCCAAATTTGCTGACATATTGAATGCAGCACTTCACTTAATAGCATCATCTTTTAGCATTTGAATTTGCTCAACTGGAATTCCATCATCTCCACTAGCTTTGTTCATAGTAATGTTTCCTAAGGCCCTCTTGACTTCACATTCCAGGTTATCTGGCTCTAGATGAATGACCGCACTATTGTGGTTATCTGGGTCATTAAGACCTTTTTTGTATATGCGTGCCACCACTTCCTCATGTGTTTTGCTTCTGCTAGGTCCTTTCCATTTCTGTCCTCTATCATACCCATCCTTGCATGAAATGTTCCCTTGGTATCTCTAGTTTTCTTGACGAGATCTCTAGTCTTTCCCATTCTATTGTTTTCCTCTATTTCTTTGTTCCCTTAAGAAGGACTTTTTATCTTTCCTTGCTATTCTCTGGAACTCTGCATTCAATTGGGTATATCCTTCCCTTTTTCCTATGCTTTAGCTTCTCTTCTTTTCTCAGCTATTTGTAAAGCCTCCTCAGACAAGCACTTTGCCTTCTTGCATGCCTTTTTCTTTGGGATGACTTTGGTCACCTCTTCCTGTAAAATGTTATGGACCTCCAGCCATAGTTCTTCAGGCACTCTGTCTACCAGTTCTAATCACTTGAATTTATTCATCACCTCCACTGTATAATCATAAGGGATTTGCTTGGGTCATACCTGAATGGTCTATTGGTTTTTCCTATTTTCTTCAATTTAAGTCTCAATTTTGCAATAAGGAGTTCATGATCTGGGCCACAGTCAGCTCCCAGTCTTGTTTTTGCTGACTCTATAGAGCTTCTCCATCTTCAGCTGCAAAGAATATAATCAATCTGATTTTGATACTGACCATCTGATGTCCATGTGTAAAGTCGTCTCTTGTGTTGTTGGAAGAGGGTGTTTGCTATGACCCGTATGTTCTCTTGACAGAACTCTGTTAGCCTTTTCCTTGCTTTATTTTGCAATTCAAGGCCAAAGTTGCCAGTTACTCCTGGTATCTCTTGACTTTCTTCTTTTGCATTCCTATCCCCTATGAAGAAAAAGACGTCTTTTTTTTGGTGCTAGTTTTAGAAGTTCTTGTAGGTTTTCATAGAACCCTCAACTTAACTTCTTTTTCAGTAGTGGTGGAAGCACAGACTTGTATTACTCTGATGTTGAATGATTTGCCTTGGAAACAAACTGAGATCACTCTCTTGTTTTTGAGATTGCACCCAAGTACTGTATTTTGGACTCATTTGTTGACTACAACTAACTATGATTCTTTTGTTGACTATGTCACACATTAGGTGTTCATTATGTAATATTAAATAAATATTATTTTTATTCAAATTCCTTTAACTTGTTTTTAATGGGCTAGAGTGATATATGAAAAATGCTAAGCAATTCTAAATAGTGGTCTTTAAATAAGAAAGGAAGGTGAAAGGGAGAGAATTAACATTGAAAATCCACTGTGGGTTAAGTATCACACTAGGGACATCCTCTCTTCATCTCATTTAACAAGTTCATCTTTGCTCTAAGAAAGCTATTACCCCACTATACAGATAAATCATTTAAGCATGGAAAAGTGATATGGCCAGATAAATGCTTGGATTAAAAATACTAAGTCTCCCAATTCTAAAAGTATAATTATTTCTATTATTACTCAAAGTCTGCAGTGATCAGAACTACATTTGCACTAAATGTTATAACCTATTTTCATCCACTATTGATTTGATATCAATTTATGTAGTAGTTCACAGTTCTGACAATTTTTTGACATAGAAAAGTTTATTTGAATTTAGTATGTATTGCAGACACTGCTGGCATCTCATCCATTTCCCTGTGTGTTCACTATTCCTGAGAGCTTCCATTATCTGCTCTCTAACTCTTTGCCTGAAGGTTTCTTTGACATCAGAACTCCCTGTGGGGTACATAGACCAGCCAGACAGTAGTAGACAAGTAATGTCCTGTGGCAATAGCTCTCAAACCATGACTGCTAAAAATTAGTAGGTAAAGTGCCCAGCTTCCTCTCCCTTCAATGGGCCAGCAACTCTGCAGCATGTTCCATATGATTTCCTAGACATCCCCAAGTGCCCACAGAGGTCACGGCCATAGAAGTCATCTGCTCTATAATACAGCCATTCTTAGCTTCATTTCCTTTCTCATTTCCCCATTTCTGACCAGTGCTTCTTGGGATCACCTCCGAAATGAATAGCTTTCATTCAAATGCTTGTCTTGCATTCAGATTCTTGTGGAATACAATCTAATCACAAAAGATGAATTTTACTATCCCTTCCACAAATACAGAGAGACTGAGATTTAGATGAAGTTGATACCCATTCATAGGGAATAAATGATCAAGTTTAACCTGAGTTTCCTGTCACCACGTTCATCTTACTTTCTATGAAGTGTCTCCAGTTTCTTTTCATGGCCTGAGTGGCATAGTGGGTGTGGCTCTCTGTTAATACAGCTTTGTAGTATTTTCTTCTATTCCACCTATGCAAAAGCAGAGAGGCCAAATCAGTGTGTCTGTATCTGCTTGGGACAAATGTAGTTTTTGGCTTGGGATGGCTTGGGACTTTAGGTTCTATCTGAATTGAGATATTTTGCCTATGTGCATATGCTTAGTCACTCAGTCATGTCCAACTCTGGGACCCGATGGACTGTAGCCTGCCAGGCTCCTCAGTCCATGGGATTCTCCAGGCAAGAATACTGGAGTGGATAGCCAGTCCCTTCTCCAGGGCATCTTCCTGACCCAGGGATTGAACCCAGGTCTCCTGCATTGCAGACAGATTCTTTTATCATCTGAGCCACCAGAGAAGCCCATTTTGCCTCACTGGAGGGACTGATGCTGAGGTTGAAACTCTGGTACTTTGGCCACCTCATGCGAAGAGTTGACTCATTGGAAAAGACCCTGATGCTGGGAGGGATTGGGGGCAGGAGGAAAAGGGGACGACAGAGGATGAGATGGCTGGATGGCATCACCGACTCGATGGGCATGAGTTTGAGTAAACTCTGGGAGTTGGTGATGGACAGGGAGGCCTGGCGTGCTGCGATTCATGGGGTCACAAAGAGTCAGACACGACTGAGTGACTGAACTGAACTGAACTGAATACCAATTTGGGGATGTTAATTTTACACTTAAAACAAAACAGAATTTTCCTGAGATTAGCATGTATAAAACTATTCTCAACTCTTAATAGGCAATTCTATCTCCTTTCACCAAGGGTGGAAAACAAATATACAACTGTGAGTTGAATTGTAAGTAAAATTTTCCCCATATTAAATACTACACTGCAAGTCTCAAGGAACTATGTTGATGCCAGTCATTGTTTTGTCCCAGTTTTTGTTCTCTGACACCCTGTTTATACTGGCTGCAGTGCCCGGACTATTTCTGTCTGCATTGTCAGGCTTGACACAGGAGGCCTTTTGACTCTCCCTGCATGTAACTCAATACCCCACAATTACTAGACATGATGCTTTCGTTTCCCTGTTTCCTTTCAAGGTTCCAGTCTTTTGTTCTTGGATTTTTCTCTCTCCGGCCTCTGGAGCCTGGTGTATTTTCTGTGCTCCACGAGGTGTGCTACCTCGGCTGGCACTCTTCTGCTGCACGTTGCCTTGAACCCTGTGGAAACTCACTCAGAATGCCACCAATATTCACAATTAGGCTGCTCTCCTTCTGGTTTTTCACTTGTAGGTTGTGGTTTTTTTTTTCTGTCTCTGCAGTTTATTTCCTTACACAGCTTGCTCTCAAATAAAGTCATTCAAATATTATTTTGTTATTTACATGGAGCATTAGCTGATGCTATTCATCAGTTTGTTTTATTTCTCATGTATGGGGTTATAAGTTCTGGGAAGGCAGATGCTGTGTTTCTTGTTTCCTAGTGTAGCCCCAGGTCTCAGCACATACCCTACCACAAAGAAGATACTTAGATATTTGTTGAATAAAAAATGCCTCTTGCTCAGGGAAGGTATTGAAAATCTCCCTCTTAGAAAATAATGTCTTTAGTATTTGAACATAGAAGCTCTGACTGCCAGGAAGACAAATGATGAAGAAGACAAAGCAAGATGTGCTCCACTGTAGTTCTGTAGAAAACTTTAATCATTTATTTTTTATAATATGAAATTATTTTTGCAAAGAAAAAAAATACTATTTTATAAGGTAGTTGTCTGCTTTCACTGAGAAAACAAAAATTTATGAAAGCATTCCACAGAAAAAGAGCTATGATTTTTTCCCAATGCATGTTTCTCTGAAGTTAATATAACCAGTAAATTGAACAAACATAGTTTGTGGTCAGGATTATAAAATGATTTACTGTCTTTTAAGTGTTGGGACATGGCTCAATGAGCTAGTTTATCCCTTTATCAGTGAACCAACCTAAACTTCTTAAAGGAAGCACATTTCTCATGGTAAAATTATATTAAGACATGGCTGCCTCACAAGTCAACTGTTGGCTAAAATTTATCTGGTGGATTTGACTAAAGCAAGAGATCAGACCAATTCTGTTTCCATAGTAAGCAATAATACTAGCTAACATATTTGGGTGCTTACTAAGTACCTACTACTAAGCTGTTTTATATAGATTATTATTTAAGAACATTGTTGAGTGATATTGTTTACCAAGGACCATTCTGTATTTTATATGTATTAACCAAATTTAGTCTTCACCATAGCCCTATGAGGTAGATATTATCATCTCAATTTTATAGAAAAGGGAACTGAGGAACAGGGATTAAGCAATTTATGTGTCAATCACATAGCTATGAAAGGCTGAGCAGGAATGTTTTGTATCTCATGATCCAACTTAGAACTCAAAATATCATGTTGAGATATTTGTTTCTGTCAGTTCTACTCTCAAGTTCTCAAGGGAATTGACTAAGTATTATTTAATTTTTTATTTCAAGTACATAGTGCAGAGTAGATTGAGATCGAATTGAACTTTCAACCTTGAATTTTGAAATTCTAACATTAATGTCCCCTATTTACATAAAATTCTAAAAAATGATTGCTAAATAACCTTCCAAGATGTGGTTGAATAAATTATTCAACAAAAATATAAGCAAGCAGTGAGAATATTAGATGGTTTATATGTTAAGATCCTAAATAATATTAAGAATTTACTTCTCCTTAAACAGTTATCAGTGATTAATATTTTATTAGATCACTATAAAGATGCATTTTAGGAAAAATAATGAAGCTTCCATTTCTACTGTTGTTGTTGTGTCTTTACCTTTGACTAAAATTGGACCACGTTGTTCCTCAAATTTGTATATGATCCAGAGCTTCTTGGTATTCTTCCTAAAACTGAAAACTTTTCAATAACTTGAACACTACAGCTTTTTCTGATACTAATCATAACTATAGCAGGAAACAAAAATGTTAGTTTTTTGTGCTCAATCAATTACTCATCTACTCCCAAACCAAAAGTGTTCTGTTTATATAAGATATTCAGTCTTTATTAAAGCCATTAGTATAGGAAAAAGGTTTATATTTTAGAACCCAGTCTGGACTTACTAATTTTTTTTTCATATGGTAAGTCTTCTAACTATAGTGGAATGCCTTAATAAATACTTTGGCTTTGAGAATATAAATGGATTGAAAAGTAAAATACACTAATTCTACTTTGAACATTAGTTGGATTTTGGCCTATAACTTTAACATATCATTTAGTGATTAATACTTATAGACATTTCTCACCCACTTCTTCATTCTGCCTTTACCTCAAAGCAAGAAAACATAATGGTCATGTTTATATATTTATGCAGATATCTACTTATACAATAAATGATATTAGATAGACAATTCTACTGTTATATATTCTGAGGCTTTAATTGTGAGAACCTCTTGGCTAAAAAGAACCCATCCCACATGAGAGACAAATACAAAGAAGGGCTGTTTTCTTCTCTTGTAAGCCACAACTAAACTTTGCACATATAAATGTTCTAGATTTCCTAAAAAAAAAATCTCTAAATGTGCTAAGTTTAATTATAATTGCCACAAAAACTGCATTTTATTTTTAAGCTTATATATATATAAATTTATAATACCTTGTCTCATAATAAACAGAAGCTCAGAGTAAGAACAACTTCTAACGTGTCTTAGAATAAATCAAAAGTGACTATAGAGATTGCTAGTGAAATATCTCTGTGTTTCAAATGAGAACTAAAATTCAGCACAATATATCTTCACAAGGTGTCAGATCCCACTCATAAGAAAGCTAACTCTGGATCATAGGCATCACAGTTTAGAATGTAAATTAGAATGGGTAACCTTTGCTGGGATGGCTCAAACAGTAAAGAATCCTTTTGTAATGCAGCAATGCAGATTTGATCCCTGGGTTAGGAACGTTCTTTGGAGAAGGGAATGCAACCCACTCCAGTATCCTTGCCTGGACAATCCCATGGACAGAGGGGCCTGTCAGGCTACAGTCTATGGGGTCACAAAGAGTTGGATACAACTGAGCATCTAACACTTTCACTTTCAGGATGGATCAGTGTTTTTTGAATCATCTAATCTATCAAGTTCTAGTATTCATCTTTTAAATGCTAAAACTGCAAATCACCATGAAGACAGAAAAACATTTTTCTCCAAGAAGAAAAAACTACACATAAATATTCTTCTGAAATGGGATCTCCTTTGGCTTAAGTGGAAAAAATGCCTGACAAAAGTGATAATAGACCAAAGAAAATTGAGGGAGTTTTTCAGTGGGGTAATGCTAGGATTACACAGAAAAGAGCAATTCATTAGCTCAAGGTTGGCCATAATTGGGACCAGAATTTGCAACTTTCTTTGCACTGTTATTTGAGGGGGACATCAAGATCCTATTTTGTTAGACATATTCTCAACCAGCCTCTATGTTTCCTGAAGTTCCTTTTGTTCTTTTTAAGAATCGGGATATTGCTAGCAAGTAGTTAGCAAATACATCACATTTATGGCTAACACTGTTATCACCACCAAGAGAAGCAAAATGTGTGTGACCTTAGTTAAATGAGAAATAGAGGAATATGGGCTCATATCCAAATTCCCATGACACTGGAAAGGAAAAGTATGAGTAGGAGAGACATTGATCACTATAAGGAGCTGAAAGAAATCACTTAAAAGAGATATAGAGCGATGCACAACACAAACATTGCCTGTGTCAAACTGCATTGAGTCAGTTCAAGACAACACTGATTGCGCTCACTTTGGAATTACACACATTCAAATGAGGCCCTGTATTATAATGTTTCATTGAATGTTCTACTTTTCACTCATAACACTCACTATGGCTTATGGATATATTTGTAGGTGTCATTTTAAAAAAAAATTGTCACCCAACCAAATAACACACACACATAAACACACCCACATCACATACCAATACCCACACATACATGAGCTCTTTGGGTCTTGAGGACAAAAGATCTGACTATTTCTTTATAACTTTGTCATCAGCCTCTAACTTGGGCCTTGACACATCAAAGTTGCTCAGTGAATATTTATTGAATGAATAAAAGTAATCCTAAATTGTATTTAAGAGAGTTGTCTAATCTGTGAGGCCTTTGTTTGATGTTATCTACTGTCACTTAAATGATTTAATCCTGACAAGTAAAATGCAACATCCATTGTGGGAGAAATAGAGTAATAGCCAGGCTATAGCAAAATTTAAGCTCACTTTTTAAAAGGTTTGAGTATATTTGTTTTACAATGTTGTATTAGTGTCTGCTGTACCGCAAAATGAATCTATTATATGTATGCATATATCCCCTCTTTTTTAGATTTCCTTCCCATTTAGGTCATTGCAGAGCCCTGAGTAGAGTCACCTGGCTCTTCAGTAGGTTCTCATTAGTTATCTATTTTATACATAGTGTATTTACTAGTATGTCAATCCCAGTCACCCAATAGGCCCACTTTTAAATGCCATGGGCATAAATGTAAATTGCTACAGGCTAAAGTAGCTGTTTTTGGGTTGGATAAGTTCAGCTATGTAAATCATAAGTAATTATTGCTTGTGAGATGCCATGGCTTTTCTGAAAACAAGATTCTCTAAGTTGAAGGAGTCATTCTTAATCATTTTAAATATCCTTGTGTGAGCCATCGGCAGTGGCCACTGGGTCAGAATCCAGAACCACTGAGGTGCTGGCTTGAGCTGTAAGGGCTACTTCAAGTTCTCTCACGTGTTCTTGATTAAAAGTGTATATCTTCTGAAAGCCAGCAATATGTGGAAAAGAAACTTCTGCTCAATGATTATTTACTTTGGGCTAAAAATGAATACCACAGCTGGATTCTTTCTACATCTTTTTTTTTTTTCCCCTCATTTTGACCACTGCTTTTGAGAATAAAGACATTGGATTGTTAAAGAGTGTTGTGAAAATTTAAATTTGACTTTTCTCTGCTTTAAAATTTCAGGGGCTCTCCATAGTTCCCTTACTTTCCTCCCATTTTAGGAACTCCTTGATCTATGATAGGATCACATTTTATTTTGGAGAAGGGACATCCTCAGGTCTCACTCCACCTATGATGAGAAACATTCTCTCATGTCTCCTGCCATTAGAGCAATGAAAACATAATTTACTTTTTCAACCCGAGTTAGAATTCCACAAAAGTGAGCACAGCTATGCCTGGCTGATTGAATGAAACTGAGTCAAATTTAAACATTGACTTCTAGGCTCCAGGGTCTGAACTTACCAAACTCATTACTGAAGATGATTTTTTTCCCACCAAAACACATGTTTTATATTCATCCATACATTATTTCTCCTTAGGAAGCTTAGAAAGTCAGCCTGGTTGAATCTGTACTAAAATGATCTTGGCTAACAAATGTCTTACAATTTAAAGGTCTATTTACCCAACTTGTTACTGTTATTTCTACATAGGAATTTTAGTGCATCACTGTGACATTGGGTTGAGTTTTAAAAAACAACCAACCACCACCACCAGCAACAAACTATCAGTGCATTTAAATTTCAGTTTCCTGGGTTAACTTTAGAAAGCCTTTCAGTCAGTTCAGTCGCTCAGCTGTGCCCAACTCTTTGCAACCCCATGGACTGCAGCACGCCAGGCTTCCTTGTCCATCACCAAGTATCTCTCAAAGCTTATTCAAACTCACATCCATCGAGTTGGTGATGCCATTCAACCATCTTATCCTCTGTCGTCTCTTTCTCCTCCTGCCTTCAATCTTTCCCAGCATCAGGGTCTTTTCCAATTAGTCAGTTCTTCACATCAGGAAGCCAAAGTATTGGAGTTTCAGCTTCACCATCAGTCCTTCCAATGAATGTTCAGGACTTTAGGATTTAGGATTGACTGATTGGATCTCCTTGCTGTCCAAGGGACTCTCAAGAGTCTTCTCCAATACCACAATTCAAAACCATCAATTTTTCGGCACTGGTAACCCACTCCAGTACTCTTGCCTGAAAAACTCTATGGCCTGTTGCCTGAGGAGCCTGGTAGGCAACAGTCCATGGAGTCGCAAAGAGTTGGACACGACTGAACGACTTCACTCATAGCTTTCTTTATAGTCCAACTCTCACATCCATACATGACCACTGGAAAAACCATAACTTTGATTAGATGGACCTTTGTTGGCAAAGTAATGTCTCTGCTTTTTAATATGCTATCTAGGTTGGTCATAGCTTTTCTTCCAAGGAGCAAGCATCTTTTAATTTTGTGTCTGCAGTCACCATCTGCAGTGATTTTGGAGTGCCAACAAATAAAGTCTGCCACTATTTCCACAGTTCCCCCATCTATTTGCAATGAAGTGATGGGACTGGATGCCATGATCTTAGTTTTCTGAATGTTGAGTTTAAAGCCAACTCTTTCACTTTTCTCTTTCACTTTCATCAAGAGGCTCTTTAGAAAGCCTTTAAACCTTTTTATAAGGACAAAACAAACATTAATAGGAATATTTAAATAAGCCTAATTGGACAGTGAATTAAAATACTTAGCATAATGTTAACCAAATGTTTTGTTGCTTAAATTACAAACCAAGTCTCACCACATTCACCCCAGGGATATCAGATGGGGCATTGTTATAACATAGTGATAAGTGGCTTGGAAGACTAGCAAAACCACCTTCGAGCTTCCCTGTGGCTCAACTGGTAAAGAATCCGCCTGCAATGTGGGAGACCTGAGTTTGATCAATGGGTTGGGAAGAGCCCCCAGAGAAGGGACAGGCTACTCTCTCCAGTATTCTGGCCTGGAGAATTCCATGGACTGGTAGTCCATGGGGTCACAAAGAGTTGACACAACGAGCAACTTTCACTTCACTTCGAAACAAAATGACTTTCCATTGCAAAAAAAAAAAAAAAAAAAAAAAAAATGGGCCTCACTAGTTAGTGGATGAGTAACTCTGTGATAAAGTCCATCGAGATGGTTAACATTGGGCCGGCCAATTGGAGCCACCAGGAAAGCCCCTTGTATTTAAATGTGATTTCCTAACTGCATTTAAGTATTATTTTCTTTTCTTTGTTCTTGGTATATTTTTGGTGTTTCTAAAGACTAAAAATCCTCAGTAAATTATAGATTGGCTCATAAATTTGTTAATATTAGGAATAAAAGTGATATTAATTTTAATATAACTATAAGTTAAAATTTTTATTTTAATGCTCTTCTATTATGTGTAAAGAAGTCTGTTTTTTTCAGGCTGTTCAAAGAACAAGAAATAGGGTTTGTAACAGAAGCCACAGTTACTAATAAAATAATATCTAAGCAGCTGGTAGCTTTATTTTATTTTCAGTCTAAAGAGGAACCAGGTTGTGTTTTAGGATTTGTCACTTTAATGTCCTTTAAAAAAAATAGGCAATAAGTTGTTCCAACCATTCTCTTAATATATTCCAGTAGAAATTATTGTCTAGCATATAAAACTATTCACTTGTTTAATTCCATTATACTTCTGTAGTTGAAGATTTTTTTAAATCCTTTTACATAAGTAAATATTTTGCCACTGATACAATTCCATTTGTTTTCATAAGCACTTATTGATACTGGATACTTTCCATCATAAAATGCTTAGGTTATAATTAAATTTCCTAATGGTTATTAAATAATAATAATGTGACAGTCTTGAAGTAAAAGTTTGAGACTTTTCTGAAGGGCACATATATATGAAGGAATAAGACTGATGTGCCATAAGGATTTTTATTTTTTTCTCTCAATCTCTTAGCAGCTTTCAGCATGGGAATAACTAAAGTAATTGCAAAATAATTCAATTTTAATCACCACAGATTTAGTTTGGGGACTTAACCGTATATTTATAGATAGCAATGTGGACCAGGTCATGTGTACAAAAGTGTGTTAGACTTTCTGATACAATTTTTTATGACCCGAGTAGAATTTGTCCATCATTTAAGTTACCCACTAACCTTGAAGAATGTTGATAGAACCCCCGATAGAAAACTTTTTACAAGGTCTGTTAGATGTTTTATAGAAGAAAAGGTGGTGCTATACATAGTTGTTATTTGCTATTGGTAAATGTTGTCCAGAAGGCTCATAAGAAAAAAAAATGTATCTAAATAGTCTATATATATTATTATTGCTAAAAAAGGTAAGGTAATTTTTTCTTCAAATGTGATTCCTCTTTTGTGAATTATTATGTATAGGAGTTTACTTCTTTACAATTATTGGGCAAATGGAAGAATTCTGGTTCTTGTACTTGCATATTGTGTAAATTGTGAATCACTGTAAGTAGAAGTAATTAAAAAAAAGAAGAAACTGGGCATCACAAAAAGAAAGCAGCTGAAAAATTGACAGCATGAAAAGGTAGAAATTTATATAATGAAGGGTTATACAAAGACTGAGGGAAGACAGCAAAGTAAATCTGGCTTAGAATGTAGCATGTGATATCTGGGAGAGTGAAACAAAAATGTAGATGGAGTTGGTGGAAGATGCAAAGTGGGATAAACAAGCATCAATGTATTTGAAAACTAAAAGTTAAGTTGTTAAACTTCTTGGCAGAATGTGGTGGACATCAGTCATGAAATAAAATTTGTATTATCTATTATTAAAAAAAAGTTTTGCACATTTTATTAAAATTATATAGGAGGGGAATCTTGAAATTTTATTTTAAGAAAGATGTGGTAAAATGTGAGGAAGTAAATTGGAACTTAATATATTAAGATCAGTAAAATGTTCCTGATCTTGACCTTAATTTTGTATGCCAGTGTTTTTGTTTTGTCTTAAAGAATAAATAAATTCTGTGGTTGTATAATGATGCCACTTATCATACTGCCACACATTTATAAAGTACATAAAGATGAAGATTTGGTAATTGAGGATTTACCCTCTTGAATAGTGACTCTTTTTCCAACTTCTGAGTTTTGCAGGAATTCTCTGCAGTTTGGAGATACATGTTTATTCTTGCACCTGACCTCTAGCAATTTATATTTCAAGAATAAGTGAATTTGGACACAATATATGCTCTCAGTTTTTGTGGTATTGGTGTGTTTTGATAGATTCTCAGGTACCTTCAAGCTTAAAGAATGTGCATAATGAGAAAGCCCAAGTGTCTTAAACCTGGTTCATGAATGCATAGTTCCAATATGTGTGTGTGACTAAGTTGCTTCAGTGGTGTCTGCCTCTTTGTGACCCTGTGGACTGTAAAGTCTGTCTAAGGGATTCTCCAGACAAGAATACTGAACTGGGTTGCTGTGCCCTCCTCCAGAATATCTTCCTGACCCAGGGATTGAACCCGCATTTCTTTATGTCTCCTGCACTGGGAGGCAGGTTCTGGGAAGCTCTCCACTATATATAAAATTTTCCCTAAAATCAACAAAGTACCACAGTGAAGGGGAAATATGACACATATTCTGATACTATGAAAATATTCAGTATGAAAACCAGTCTATACAATATGTAAAATAAATTGTTTAATATTATATTCATAAATGTGGCAAACATAAGAAACTCTCTGGAATTCCAAGGAACTTTTTAGGAGTTCCAGTGAACTAGATTTTAAGTACAATTTTCTTCTGTCTTACTGTCAACATAAGTGGTACAATCATTATAGTACAGTAAATTAGAAAAAAAAACCTAAAGAATATATGACCCATTTTCATTTTTCATATTTATAAACTGAAGAAGCAATATAATTTATATAAAACTCACATATGCAGATGATGCCACTCTAATAGCAGAAAGTGAAGAGGAATTAAAGAGCCTCTTGATGAAGGTGAAATAGGAGTGAAGAAGCTGGTTTAAAACTCAACATTCAAAAAAATAAGATCATGGCATCCAGTCCCATCACCTCTTGGTAAACAGATGGGAAAAAGTGGAAACAGTGACAGATTTTGTTTTCTCGGGCACCAAAATCACTGCTGATGGTGACTGCAGCCACACAATTAAAAGACACTTGCTCCTTGGAAGAAAAGCTATGAAAAACCTAGACAGTGTATTAAAAAGCAGAGACATCACTTTGCTGACAAAGGTCCACATATAGTCAAAGCTGTGGTTTTACCGGTAGTCAAGTATTTGGACCATAAGAAGGCTGAGCACCAAAGAATTGATGCTTTTGAACCATGGTGTTGGAGAAGACTCTTGAGAGTCCCTTGGACTGCAAAGAGATCAAACCAGTCAATCCTAAAGGAAATCAACCCTGAATATTCACTGGAAGGACTGATGCTAAAGCTGAAGCTCCAATACTTTGACCGATGCAAAGACCAACTCATTGGAAAAGACCCTGATACTAGGAAAGACTGAGGGCAGACAGAGAAGGGGAAACAGAGGATGAGATGGTTGGATGGCATCACTGACTAAATGGACATGAGCTTGAGCAAACTCCGGGAGATAGTGAAGGACAGGGAAGCCTAGGCTGCTGCAGTCCATGAGGTCACAAAGACTTAGTGACTGTACCACCACATCAACAATGTTCAAGCCAGATTTTAATGTCTTCCTGAAAAAAACAACAAAATATATATATGTAAATCTCCCTTATGTGTGGGTATAATTTGACATGAGTTATCAGAGTCTCAACTGAAGCTTAGATTTTGTGGGTAACTCAAGACTGTGCCTCTCTAATGAACAATAAAGCCAGTAGTTTGCTTTTTTATTTAAAAAAAAAAACTATTATGAGTTTTAAAAATTATGTATTTTTTAAAAGCACAATAAAAATTAATTACTAGAAAATGATCAATTGCATATATTTAAATTCCTGTGTTACATTCTTATTTACCAACGTGTCTAAAATCTTGCTCGCAGTCTGACTTATTTGTCACAGTTCAGAAAAATTTTGTGGACCACTTATGCTAATTTGAACACCATTGAGTTAAGAAAATGTAATACCAAGAAATATCTTGGAAAATATTCTTTTAGTCTTCTCCTGAAAATAAGAACATGAGAAAATTTGAGATTTTTGTCAGATACTCTAACTACATAGGCATAATACCTATGTAGTTTTATATGCTTTCATACATACATAACTGATAATTAGTATTATTCCATTCTAAGCTTCAGCTTGTCATTGTTAAATGCCCATAAGTATTTTGCTGAGCCTTAAAAGATTTTATGAGTATTGAATGTAGTGCTTTATGTACAGGGTGTAGTGCAGTGGATAAACAGTAGCTATTACTACTATTATTGAATATGTCGCTTGTGCTTTCTGTCTCTTCCTTCTCATCCTCAATTTCTTTCTTAGTACTCGAGGAATATCTGACAATAAGCATTTATTTGAAGAGTAGCATTTTAGCAAATGTCTAGTCAATATTTGTTTCCATAAAGAATTCCAAATTCTCTAGGCAATCCAAATCTCTGTCTACCAGAGATTTACACAAGTGCTAAAGGATCTTGAATTCTTTTGGGCTCAGCTTTTTGAATGACTCAGTGAGTATCAGATTTAGCAGCATTCCTTCCAGAACACAGAGATGGGTGACATTCTGTGATCTATTTTTTTCAACCAAGTGTATGCTGAAACACAATTATAAAAATTCCTTTGTAACTATGAGAATTCACACTACATAATGGTCATAATGAGGGGCATTTCAGGCCACTGTAGACTGTAGCTGAAAGTTTCAAACTGATTTGCTTCTCTAAAGCTATGCTAAACTGTATTAACACTTAAGATAACCCTTCTTTAAAAAAGCTGATTAAGACCCTGTATTCCACTTAACAGGTCAGCAAGAATGCTGCCATAGGCTGTCCTACAGAAGATTATCTCAGATCAGTCCACTGAGAAAGGTTAGCAAGTCGTGGGAGTCCCTTCAAAAGTAATTGTTGGAAGCCTCCTGCTAGGAACACTGAATCCCACAAGTAACCATCACCACTGAGGGAGCTACCACGCTGATTGATGATGATCCTATCAGAAAGCTGCAAATGCTAATTGAAACTGGCAAGCAGTACCACTAAGGATTCTCCTCCTCTGTGCCCTCATATGACTGTCCCAGCAATGCTTACCCCATGACCTTGGGATCCTGGCAGAACCTCTTAGATCTGAGACTTCATGTTCTTCATTTATATTATCATCAACACTTAGCCCTAGAGGCTAAAACACAGTAGAAGGCAAATGAACATTTAATTGGGGAAGGAAGGAAGGAAGAAAGAAAAGAGGAAGGGAGAAAGGAATCGAAAGAAAGAAATAGATTAGTGATGGGAGTCATTACTGAGATTAGAAAATAGATCACCCGATTGGAAGGATTTGAAGGTCAAAGAATCCTTTTCCTGTCACTGTTAGTTACTCTCAAAGGTTGTGTGTGTGGAGTGTGGTCTGGGCAACAGGTTGCTGAAGATGATTGATTGAAATGGAGAAAAAAATAGTACATGTTGTCTTTTTTAAAAAGTATCTCAATGTGAAGAAAAAATATTATTCACTAGTGAATCTCATGGGCTTCCCTTTGGCTCAGCTGGTAAAGAATCCACCTGCAATGCAGAAGACCTGGGTTTGATCCCTGGGTTGGAAAGATCCCCTAGAGAAGGGAAAGGCTCCCATTCCAGTATTCTGGCCTGGAGAATTCCCTGGAATGTACAGTCCACGGGGTTGCAAAGAGTCAGACACAACTGAGTGACTTTTACTTTCGGGGAATCTCATAGTGTTGGAAATCCAGAAATTTTTGGATAGGTATAGGAAATTTAAATTTTTTTCTCATATTCTTGGTAAATAACTTGAATTGGGAGTTTTTAAAGATACATTTTGAAAATTTTGAAAGAATAAACTAGGATCAGATACTGAAAATTAGTTGTCTTTTGTTCTTGTAGGAGAGAAATAATGTGGCACTGTCAAGGCTATTTTATAGGAAAAAAGATTGAGGCTCATACTCTATAAATTTCTGTGTGGATACAAAGTATGGGAAGATCAAAGAGAATTCATGCCTGTAAGAGAAACCAACAAAAATAAAAGGATGCAGTAAAACAGTGATAAATGTAGCATTTATTTTAAAGTTCAGCCAAGGTACATGTCATTCTTAGAGCCTGAAGGAACTGAAATCTTCAACAATATTTCCAAGATTCTTCAGAGCATTACAAAGTAAGGACTTCACTAAAACAAACATATCTTGAATTCACGATACTGATAGTGTTGTGATAACACACAAGAGGCACTTTAGAGCATGTAGGAGGCAAAGGACCCTTTTAGGGCTCTCAGCAAGCCCAGGCAGAGTCACTGGAAAAGTTGTAAAATTGTGTTGATTAGGGGCTTGACTCACCTCCCAATTGATTTGATGACTGATTGTGACCTGGAGCCATTTATCAGGAAAAAGCAAGATACATAATGAGTAATGTATCTAAGGAAAGAATGGAGCTTGTAAAATGTTGATTTTGCAGGATAGTAAAGTTCTGTTGGTATCAAATGTGTTGGCTGAGAAAACAATAATGATTTTTACCCTTTAAGAGAGTAACTTGAAAAAGACTGTATCTACCCTTTTCAAATTATAAGACAACATTAACTGCTCATTAATCAAATCATGTATACTTAATTAAAAGAGATACATGCCAGATTTTAATTCTTTTGAATTAAATGGAGATAGAGTTTATGGAATAACTAACCATGGTTCCCTGATACATCTTTTAAAAATAAATTTGCTTATCTCAGAGGGAGGACGTATAAATAAAATTTCTTAGGATGAACTTAAAAAATTATATTTACTATTAAATTTCATAATTTAAGCAGTATTAAAAACAAAACACAAACAACAGATGTTTTAAGGTTGTAGTAATATATGCATGCCTGCTAAGTCGCTTCAGTTGTGTCGGACTCTTTTGCGACCGTGTGGAACATAGCCCGCCAGGCTCTTCTGTCCATGGTATTCTCCAGAGAAGAATGCTGGAGCGGGTTGCCATGCTCGCCTCCAGGGCATCTTCCGGACGCAGGGATTGAATGGGCTTCCCAGGTGGCGCTAGTGGTAAAGAATTCACCTGACAATGTAGGAGACCTAAGAGACTTGGGTTTGATCCCTGGGTCGGGAAGATCCCCTGGAGGTGGGCGCGGCAACCCAGTCCAGTATTCTTGCCTGGAGAATCCCATGGACAGAGGAGCCTGGTGGGCTATGGTCCACACGATCGCAGAGTTGGACACGACTGAAGCAATTCAGCACGCATGCACGCATATATATGAGTTTTAATCCTTCATTCCACTTGCTCCTCTTTTGAGTCTCTTCTCTCTTCCATTCTCTAAACATAGGTTGCTTCCTTATACAATCCTACTACCAACATGTTTTCCAAAATATTTATCTTCATTCTCTTTGCTCTCAGCTAGTTCATCTTATCAGATCCTAGCAACTTGGCCCTGTGTGTCTCATAGGACCTAGCATGAAATTTCATGTCCACCCAATTCCACTTCCTAGTCTGATGGTTAAAGAAGAGACATTTATTTTTTGCTCCAGACAATTCTGACAAAGATAAAATGTATCCTTGGAATTCTATCCACTCTTCCTACTCTCCACTTACTCTACCATGGTTTGCACATAGTAAATATTACATAAATTTTACTGAATGCTAACAGGATTGGCTGTTTTTTTGTTTTTGTTTGTTTTAGCTTTCTATCAGAGAGTATCTTCTTTCCTGAGATCTCCATGACTGTAAGTGGAAATTGGGACTATTTTTTTATATTTTTTATTTAGGCAGTCTTCAGTCTATTTCTCTCTTTCTTTAAACCCCTCTTTTCAGGGGTTTTAGCCTGTTTTGCTTCACTTCTACTCCGTGGAGTCATTTATCTTATGTCCTTCATTACTGCACTGCATGCACCATTAGATTTTATCTCTTGGTTGAAGAGGAAGTTATAAATTGCTTCACTGAAAGGTACTAATGACAATTATCACCCATCTCTGTAATCCCTTGCTCTTGCTTCCCTCAGCTTCTCCCAAGTAGATAGACCCATTGATATATTTCCTACCAATCAGCTGGAGCTTAATCATGCTCCAACCCCCAGACTGTCCTGTGTTAAGTCAGGAATTATTTTCAGTTGTCTGTATTCAGCAACTGAAAGCTAGTATTTGTTGAGTACCATCAAAAAGTCCTCTTTGAAGCTTAAGAGGCAGGTTTTACTGTTTTTTATCTACAGATGGAGATATGAGACTTAGATTATTTAATTTGCCATGATATAAGTAACATTTATATGTTGACTCAGAAATAATCCATCACAACACATGGGCTCAATGCCCTAGTTACAGTAAGATGAATTGCCTAATGACACATTAGAACTGAGGTACAAGCATGCATGGTGTCCCAAATTATATTTCTTTTACACTACACCTGACCATCATGTTTATACAAGTCATAAAATTGGGCTGCTGCTTTAAGCTAAACTGTTCAGAGTTTAAAATTAAAATTTTGGCTAGATGTTTTGTTTTCTCTAGTTCAGCTTTAGAGCTGAAGACCAAACTTGGTAACTGGGCCACTTCTTTAAAAAAAAAAAATTATTTTATTGAAGTATAGTTGATTTACAATGTTGTAAATCACTTTGTATACAGCAAAGTGATTCATTTATAGATGTATATATATATATATATATTCTTTATACTATTTTTCACTATGGTTTATCACAGGAAATTGAATATAGTTCCTTGTGCCATACATAGGACGTTGTTGTTTATATAGTTCTATGTATAGTAGTTTGCACCTGCTAATCCCAAACTCCCAATCCATCCCTCCTCCACCCCCTCCCCCTTGGCAACCACAAGTCTATTCTCTATATTCTCTGAGTCTGTTTCTGTTTAGTAAATAAGTTTGTTTGTATCATTTTTTTCATATTCTACATGTAAGTGATGTCATATATTTGTCTTTTTCTTTCTGACTTACTTCAATTAGTATGATAATATCTAGGTTCATCCATGTTACTGTAATCAGCAATATTTCATTCTTTTTTTTATGACTGAGTGATATTCCATTGTGTATATACATATATATATATACACTTACACTGTGTATATATATACTACTTCTTCTTTATTTATTCAGCTGTTGATATACGTTAGGTTGTTTCCATGTCTTGGCTATTATTAGTAGTAAGCAGCTTATTTCTTAGTCTTGATCCTGCCAGTCATCTCTCAAACTCCATTCCATGATTCACACCTTAATTTATAGCTCAGACTGATGACTGTGGTCCTGTTGCCCATGGATAGATAACAACAATTACATACCAGCCTGCAAACATTTTTTTGCTCAGTTGCTCAGTCGTGTCCAACTCTTTGTGACCCCATGGACTGCAGCATGCCAGGCTTCCCTATCTTTTACTATCTCCCAGAGTTTGCTCAAGCTCGTGCCCATTGAGTCAGTGATGCCATACAACCATCTCATCCTCTGTTGTCCCCTTCTCCTCCTGCCTTCAGTCTTTCCCAGCATCAGGATCTTTTCCAGTGAATCGGCTCTTTCCATCAGATGGCCAAAGTCTTGGAGCTTCAGCTTCAGCATCAGTCCTTCTAATGAATATTCAGGGTTGATTTCCTTTAGGATTGACTGGTTGAATCTCTTTGCTGTCCAAGGGACTCTCAAGAATCTTCTCTAGCACCACAGTTCAAAAGCATCAAATGCCTGAGTATTAATTATGAGAATGCTCTTCTTCTTCTGTATCTCACTCATCCTATTGGACTTTCCTTAGCAGATGCCTTCCTTTTACAGTGGCCTCCCTGATTGCCCCTCTAGAGGATCTTTCTTTGGCTGGAGCAGCCAACTGGTCTCTGGCATGGGACACAGACCTTGAACCAGGACCTGGTTCCCATTTTTTCTCTTCATGAAAATACCTGACTGCCTGTCACTCAGCTTAAATTATAGTTTTAATGGTTCAGCATAGCACCTATTAAGGCAGTCTACCAAAGCCCTGTCTCAGTGAAATAGAGTTCTTTGGGGGAGATTTTCAATAGCAACAATGTTATGTTAGGGAGGTAAGTTTGGAGCTGATTCAGTTACTATTGGTTAGGTACTATTATATACATATCTGTGTGTTCCTTATTTTGGTGCTGTTCTGTATGATCTTCAAGTTTACTACTTTTCTCCTTTGCCCTTGTAAATTTGAAGGTTTCACTTATGTTACAAGATAAAGAAGAAACATAGAGGCAAGTTGATAGGGAATTATTTTTCTTGGACTTTTTGTTTTCTTGAGGGTCTTCTAAATTGGTTTTATAGTATCTTCAGTATATGATGAAATGGCAGTTTTCTAGACAAAGTATCTTGTGATTTATGGAGAAAATTATTCATATTTATTAACTGTTATTTAGAATTCTGTCAAGTTCATATAAAATATAATTTATATTTACTATATTGTTTAGAATTTTGTTAAAGAATCATAGATCTTTTTTACATAGTAAATAAATAAAGCATATGATGGTTTATAAAGAAAAACTTGTAGAATGAAAATTAACTCTTAAAATATTATTCTTTGAGTAGATGAAAAATATTAGTGGGGTTTTTGTTGGTCTTTTCTATATGGATATATGAGGGCTAAATATCCACAAAAAATTGTTCTACTAAGTCTCAAACTGGGTTGTTTTTTCTTTTGAAGATGCACAGTGTGTTAAACATGATATCTCTTACATGAGACAGTTAAAGGGCTCATCCATAAATGCACATCTAACTTGCTAAACTGGATTTTCAACATGCTATTTTTAGAACCTCAGTAACTCTCTTGCATGGTGCTTATAAGTTGTTTTTCTGCAAAAGTGCCTATATCTATTATGTGTTTTTTAAAATATAAAAAGACTTTCTTTTTTATTCCTACACTTAAAAAGAATAAAAATGTATGGCCCATGCAATATGAAAGTTATGGGTTATGAGATAGCATTTCAAATTACAATGCCTTTTCCCAGGGCAAATGCATGGAATGCTTCCCAGGACTTTTTGTACCCTTTGAGATTCAGTGTGAGATGGTTTCCCTACCCCCACAATCTTTTTTTTTTGCTGCAATTATTTGTGTGTGATAAAAGTACCAGTTCATGAAGTACACTCATTTTTAAAAGTATATAAACAAGTATCTCTTTACTCCAAAATATGCCCTGAGCAAAATTAAGTGAGAATAGTTACAAAGATGATTAAATCCAAAACTAAATATAAGTCTTGGAAAGGAAAGCTTTAAATAAATCCTCAGGGAATATTTGTTTAATATTTGCACGTGGAAAATGAAGAATTAACTACATATTTTTTAAGAACAAAAATTTTGGTTTCATTCAGTCCTTATATCAGCTATGAAAATGTAATGTCTTAAAAAATATTCCAACTAGGTTGTTGTTTAATCGGTAAGTCATGTCTGACTCTTGTGACCACATTGACTATAGTCCGCCAGGCCCTTCTGTCCTCTGGATTTTATAGTTGATGAGTATGAACAATGTTAAAAAATGCTGAATAGTAAGATTTTATTTATCTAATATCTTTCACACTTACAGGAATTTTTGTAAAAAAACTGTTTTCTCCGAAGGAAAAAAGTATTCTGAGTATCTATGCAAATGCTGTATTATAGAATTGTATCTCAAATAAACATTGTATTTTAAAGTTTTCATTACTCAAATTCAATGGCATAAGTCATACCCTTTAAATGATAAGCATTTTCTATGACAGAATCTGATCACGTACATGTTATCTGTGTTCAGTCATGGGACAAAATAAGAAAAGTAAATTTTATTTGGAGTATAACATGTCTCATTGAGGGTAAACCAAAGAATTTCTTTTGATGAAAATAGTGATGGTTAACACATGAGCAGATGGCCCCTCTATCCAGAGAATATAGTACCTATTTCCATGATATCATAGAAAGCTTCTTCAAAGAGTTAATGTCTAGAAAAATTCATCTCTCTGGGTGAACGTGTAAAATTCATTCCTCTTACATAGGAAATAATTCCCAAGTTCTGAATTACAATATATCTTGTTAGTTTGAATTTGATTCTTTTTTATTTTTTTTGGCATTTTAAATGCTTACTTCAAAAGAGCCCCCATGTTGTCCTCATCTTGATACCCACGTCAGTTATTACTTCAGTCTTAGATTTCCAGGCCACAGGTCCCTCTTTTGGCAAAGATCCGGATTAAGTAGTTTACTTTAACTGTAATATACAAGCGTTAGTGCCACTGTTTACCCCACCTCAGTCTACTCTGACCTGAGCTTAGTAAAACAGTTATTAGAAACACAAATGAGCAAGTTCAAAGGAACTGATGTGTCAGAAGCAATGTGCTAAAGGAATAGCCATGATGAATTTGAGGTTTCAGGATTGATTGTATCTAGACTTTCACTCAAATGTTCATTAATTTTCTCAGTGTTCTGGTGTTGAGTATACATAGAGGTAAATATAAGCACATATTTTACACTCAACAAGCTTATAATAAAGTGAGAAATACATTAGAAAAACAACTGGTAAATACTGGAAACAGATTTCAAAAGAGAAAAGAAAAAATTTGAGTTCAAAGTCTATTGAGGTAAGTGTATCTGGGAGACCTTCCATAAGGGATTGTTATTCATAGGTATTGAACATCATGGAATAGTTGGATCAGAAATTTGGATAGTCGTTCTCACATGTATATAGTAGTTGAAATCATTGGAATTAAAAAAAATCACTCAATGATTTATAAAGTGAAAAAAAAAGCCTCAATGTCAGATGCTAGAAAAAACTCAGTTTACTAAATTGAGTTATCAACATATACCTTTCATTTTTTCAATAAAATATGGTTACTGTCCAGTTGTGTTCTGTTCAAGATTTTAACTTAGTTTAGAGTTTTTGCAGAACAGCAGTATGTTTGCTTTTCTCAGATTCTGGTTACATTTAACTTTTCCAATTGACCAAACTAAGGAAATCTAGAAGCAGGAGAAGAAGGCAGAAGTTGCAGTCAACATAAAGGTTAATTGAACTAAAATTCAATTGAAATTCAATTGAAAAGACAATATATACCCTCTGAATGCAGAATTTCAAAGAATAGCAAGGAGAGATAAGAAAGCCTTCCTCAGTGATCAATGCAAAGAAATAGAGGAAAACAATAGAATAGAAAAGACTAGAGGTCTCTTCAAGAAAATTAGAGATACAGAGGGAATGTGTCATGGAAAGATGGGTTCGATAAAGGACAGAAATGGTATGGACCTAACAGAAGCAGAAGATATGAAGAAGAGGTGGCAAGAATACACAGAAGAACTGTACAAAAAAGATCTTCACGACCCAGATAATCACGATGGTATGCTCACTCACCTAGAGCCCGACATCCTGGAATGTGAAGTCAAGTGGGCCTTAGGAAGCTTCACTATGAACAAAGCTAGTGGAAGTGATGGAATTCCAGTTGAGCTATTTCAAATCCTAAAAGATGATGCTGTAAAAGTGCTGCACTCAATATGCCAGCACATTTGGAAAACTCATCAGTGGCCACAGGACTGGAAAAGGTCAGTTTTCATTCCAATCCCAAAGAAAGGCAATGCCAAAGAATGCTCAAGCTACAGCACAATTGCACTCATCCCACATGCTAGTAAAGTAATGGTCAAAATTCTCCAAGCCAGGCTTCAGCAATATGTGAACTGTGAACTTCCAGATGTTCAAGCTGGTTTTAGAAAAGACAGAGGAGCCAGAGATCAAATTGCCAACATCCACTGGATCATTGAAAAAGCAAGAGTTCCAGAAAAAAACATTTATTTCTGCTTTATTTATGCCAAAACCTTTGATTGTGTGGATCACAATAAACTGTGGGAAATTCTGAAAGAGATGGGAATACCAGGTGACCTGACCTGCCTCTTGAGAAATCTGTATGCATGTCAGAAAGAAACAGTTAGAACCAGACATGGAACAACAAACTGGTTCCAAATAGGAAAAGGAGTGTGTCAAGGCTGTATATTGACACCGTGCTTATTTAACTTAATGCAGAGTACATCATGAGCAATGCTGGGCTGGAAGAAGCACAAGCTGAAATCAAGATTGCCGGGAGAAATAGCAATAACCTCAAATATGCAGATGACACCACCCTTATGGCAGAAACCTCTTGATGAAAGTGAAAGAGGAGAGTGAAAAAGTTGGCTTAAAGCTCAACATTCAGAAAACTAAGATCACGGCATCCAGTCCCATCACTTCATGACAAATAGATGGGGAAACAGTGGAAACAATGGCTGACTATTTTTGGGGGCTCCAAAATCACTGCAGATGGTGATTGCAGCCATGAAATTAAATAACACTTACTCCTTAGAAGGAAAATTATGACCAATCTAGACAGCATATTAAGAAGCAGAGTCATTACTTTGTCAACAAAGGTCCATCTAGTCAAGGCTATGGTTTTGCCAGTGGTCATCTATGGATGTGGATTTGGGCAATAAAGAGGGCTGAGTGCAGAAGTGTTGATGCTTTTGAACTGTGGTGTTGGAGAAGACTCTGGAGAGTCCCTTGGACTGCAAGGAATTCCAACAAGTCCATCCTAAGGGAAATTGGTCCTGGGTGTCCACTGGAAGGACTGATATTAAAGCTGAAGCTCCAGTATTTTGGCCACCTGATGAAAAGAGCTGACTCATTTGAAAAAGACCTGCTGTTGGGAAAGATTGAAGGCAGGAGGAGAAGGGGACAACAGAGGATGAGATGGTTAGATGGCATTACCGACTCAATGGATATGAGTTTGGGTAATCTCCAGGAGTTGGTGATGGACAAGGAGGCCTGCCATGCTGCGGTTCATGGGGTCGCAAAGAGTTGGACACGACAGAGTGACTGAACTGAACTGAACTGAAATTCACAAAAGACTCATCATTTATTATTATTTCCCTGCTCTTGAATCCTCTATTATTTGAAAAGACTTATTGACTGACAAACATATGAATGTAGAGCAAAATCAACATATTTCACTATTCAATATGTTTCAGACAGTTCTTACCAAAATCAAATTACTAAAAGATGATAAAACATACTCTATGATATTTCTTTGTTAAAACTGTTCTATGTTAGAACACTTAATGTCTTAAGTGGTGAAATGCCATCCTGACTTTTCTTGTTAAATTTATGGAACTCTGTTTCTGAAGAAAGTCAGAGGAGTTATCTTTTATGAGTGTAAAGCAATGTTATTTCAGGCTCTTTCCTCAAGGACTGCATATTTGCTAGCAAATAATTTTCCCAATTTGATTTATTACACTTGGACTAATTAGCACATCTCTGTAGAGGTTTAACAAAAGAAAATAACATGATTCTTCACTTGATGGTGAACTGATATTTTTAGGATGATGGTGACTGAAGAAACCACTATTAACTGTTTCGTTTGTGATCATTGCCCTGTAGAATCACAGAGAGAATATTCCCCAAATGTGCCATTAGGATTTTTATTTCAAATGCTTCCAAACTTAGAAGCAAAGTTTGCAACTTTGCAAAACAAACAAATAAAAAGATTTTTCTCTTTGAATACTTTCAAAATATGCTTGGGTAGGGTAGAATAATTCAATGGATAACAGAAATGAAAGGCAATGGAAAAGCTGAGTAATATTCCATGGTGTATATGTACCACAGCTTCCTCAGAACACATAGTTCTAAGAAGTTAGCCACTGAGTGGGTGAAGCTGAAAAGTAAAGAATGAGTTACAATATATAAAGTGACAGCTATATGGAAACTCATATAATATGGTAAACAGAACCAGCCTGTGTCACTTGTTCAACTGAGACAGTCTGAATCAGGTCAGGCTATGTGAAAGCGGCCATTTTCTATTTGTTTAAAAGGACTGTGGACTCAGCATCCATGATCTCATCTACAGTGATTAAACTTGGTATGATTTTTCACATACAAATCATTTTTATACAAAACTGCTTTTGTTTTGATAGCATGATAGCATGTGGTTGACTGAAATGCCTATATTCCTCATATTTTTTACATAAATGATGACCTCAGGAATGCTGGAAATAGGTCCAAGAGATACATACTCTGATAGAGGATACCAGGCAATCATGATATATAGAAGATTTTAGATTTTGTTATATTTATTGGGTAGTTGATTTTGCATTCTTCTCATTTAAGTCTATGTGCAAGTCTCAATGAGTATTGTCTCTCTCAAAAAATTCAGAGATTTTTGCTGTAATAGAATCAATTTTCCATGTCAGCTCTTATCCAACTTCGCATAGCTGCTCTGGATTCCACACTATCATTGCTACCAAACATGTTCAGCATGCTTATTTGGCAGATATAGAAACTAAGACCCAACGTTAATGACTTTTCAAAAGTCCTATAGTTGGTGATTATATTTTTATTAAACTTAAAATTCTAAGTCTATATTTACAAAAATGAGGAAACACTGTGAAGAAGGTGATGGGTGTCCATACAACTTAGTGTGAGCTGATCCTTTTCCTCACAGGTCTTCTGTCTGAGGATTGACTTAATCACATATGCAAAAGCTTTTATTTGAAAATTTTAACTTGTATGTTTATTCTTTCTTGTCTCCAACATCCCACACCCCAAATCCCTACACATAACATTCTGTCTCATGAAAAGTAAGCATACATAGCTTTATTTGTTAGCTGTCATTTTACTTTTTTTGATAGGCCAGAATAAGTTGTCTAAAATATCTGACGACAACTTGCCTAGTTCCCCCAAGTATGAAGCCTGGGTCATTTAGCTCCATTCCTGGCATTCTAATTTTGTTTATAAAAAAACAGTCCTAAAACTTTTACTGACCTTGTGCATAATATGATTCTCTGGATTTTTTGCTTAGAACATGACAAATTAGCCATCACATACTCAAGGAAGTCACACAGCTGTTTCTCTTTTCTATTCCAAACCATCCATACTTCACTAGCCTAGTACTGAAGTATTATACTCAGATATGTTTCTTTTTCATTGTTTTCCAGCTGTGATAAGATAATCCTATGTGAGCAGCAAACAACAAAGAATACTAAGATGAATAGTGAAATTGAAAAAGAAATATAGGATGAAGTGATTTCAATACATATACTTTTTGTTGTTGTTGTCTAATGAAATATTAAGCACCAATACATTGTAAGCTGTTCAAAATGGCAAGAATGATCTTATGTATCTAAGCCGAGATGTCTGTTATAAATTGATAAAGGAAGTGATTCTGGGAAGACTGAATTGGAGAGCATGTCCCCAACTTTCCTTTCAGTCCAATTAGCTACTGCTTCTTAAGTTCCCTCTGGACCAAATATTATTTTGGAGAATGTCATCCCACATTAAGCCTTACTGAACCATGTTGCCAAACTCTTGCCGTTTCAATACTTAAGAGTCAGTGAACCATTTGGCAAGGGCAGATAAGGGTAGAAGGGTCACATAATATCCAGAGAATGAACAGTTTTCAGTCCTCTGAAAAAGCAAAATAAGACAGTCTTATATTATAAATATCCCACTCCAAAAACAACAAGACTTTCCTTTTCCTGTTGATTATTCATGACTCCCTTTCTTCACAAGGCTAACTTCCATTCTACATTTTGTTGTTGTTGTTGTTTAGTCACTAAGTCATGTCTGACTCTGTAACCCCATGGACTGTAGCCCACCAGGCTCCTCTCTTCATGGGATTTCCCATGCAAGAATGCTGGAATGGGTTGCCATTTTCTTCTCCAGGGGATCTTCCTGACCCAAGGGTTGAGTCTGTGTCTCCTGCATTGACAGGTGGATTCTATACCACTGAGTCACCTGGGAATTCCACTCTACATGGTCATAGGTAAAAGCTAGTGAGAAGGGTAAGAGGAGTGAAAACTTTTCAAGGAGTGACAGAAATGCCTATGTAAAGATACCTTTTTTCATGAATAAGGATGGCTATTGAAAGGAGTATCACATGAGTCTGAATTACTAGGTGTAGTTGGGAATGAGATCTTCCATGGCTTTTTTTTTTTTTTAATGCAACACCTCTTCCAGAATGATGTTATCTCCACTCATGGATTTCACTTTGCCTTTGTTATGTTATTTTTTCAAACTCTGAAGTTTTCTGCTCAGATATGCCTTTATAGCTCTAAAACTCAACTTCCTATTACAGGGAATATGTTAATCAATAGATATCAAAATAACAAAATCAACTTAGCTGAAACAATAGTAGCTTTTTCAAGTTACACATATACCCTTCTTCCTATATAATAATACTAAAGTGACCATAGAATTTATCATTCAATCTGGGACATTTTTGAGAATTAAAAATTATTCTGTTAATAATGATGAGGCCAGCAGGCCTAGAGGGGGACTGTCTTGGGAAAGTGACCTGTGTGATCATCCTCTTTCTGCTGCATTTTGTTAAATTCCCCATGCAGTCTGAAAACTTTGGAAATAGTAATCAAGTTTTTATCTGATACCTTACTCCTCATTAGGTCTTATTAATATTACTGCTCTTTTCTTTTTTTAAATTGGAGCTTTCATGCCTTGTCATATATTTGCTCCTTAGCTAAGATGTTCATCACGTCTTTCCTAGACTTGAAAAGATCCTAATTGGTCCCCAGGATTTCAATATTTCCTCTTTCCAATATTCACCTGTGAGGAGGTTTTCCTAAAATAAGTATCTAGTCTAATCATTTCCCTCTCAGGATCTGTTAAATATTCTTTCATCTAAATGCTTCTTACAGAGTCAGTTTTCGGTTTTTTGCTCTGCTATTGTGACTGTTGCCACATGCAGCCACCCCTAGTTTCCTGAACTCAACCATACTTCTGTCATCATGTCTTGGTCGAAGTTGTACCCTCTATCAAAGTTGTACCCTCTTTATGTGAGGTCCCTCCTCTATCTTATAAATAATATACACTTAAAGCCCCTTAATTACCTTTTAGCATTACATTTTTTGAGTACTATAATAGCACAGAATATTTTCCTTTTTTACTTTTGGAATTCTAGAAAGATGGGCTTGAGGTGTGTTCTCTTTATCAGCAAAAACTTCTTCATTTTAAACGCAAGATAATAGGCACAGTACAAAAAAAATCAGGGACAAAACTTCACATTATGCTTAAGTGTTCAAAAAAATGTTTTCCTCTATAGTCTATTACTGATTTTTATTTTGTCTTTTAAATCCCAATCTGCTGTTAATGAGTATAAAACTTAAAATAACCAGTTAATTATAGTTTATTTGCCTACCATTGATGTAAGCTTTTTTTTCACTTGTTTGTTTTCTGGCTTTTAATGTTGTTGTGAAGTCTATAGTCAGTTTAATTAATAGCTGCATTTTCTATCTAGTTTTTTTTTATAATTTTGATTTTAAACATTTTATTTATTTCAAAATATAATGTACATTAGCAAAAGAGACAGAACTTATACAGCTCAGTAAAATAATTACAAATCAAAAGCATATAACAACTACTTGGTTAGAACTCTAAAACTCCTCTCGTCTCCACCTATACTCACCAAGGAAACAATCTTCTGAGTTTGATTATAATAGTATCATGGCTTTTCTTTAATTTTACTATATAAATATGTGTACCTTCCCAAAATTATTGTTCAATTTTGTCTTGTTTTTGAAATTACATCAATAGAACTGTACTACTATATTCATTTTGTCTGGCTTTTTTCACTATGTTTGTGAGACTTGCTTATGCAGCAGTAGATATTTACTTCTTGCCCTATAGTCTGTAGCACTCCACTGTATGAATATTACCATTTTTAATCATTTCATTGTGATAAATATTTAGACTGTCTAAATTTTTGACTATTAAAAACAATGCTATATGAACATTCTCACCCACGCTTTTTAATGCCCATGGACCTGACTCTCTGAATATAATTCTAGTAATGATGTTGCTGTATCATAGGGGTTATCTATCTTCATGACTGACAGATCATTTTAAACCAACTGACATTCCCAACTGTAGTGTTCTTTTTGCTCCACATCTACGCCAGTACTTGATGTTATAAGATTATTATGAGTTCTAATTGGTGAGGGTTAATATTTAACTGTGATTGTAAATTTTCACTGTGATTTTATTTCCTTGATGACTCATGAATTTGTGTATTCTCTTAACATGTTTGTTAACCATTTAGGAATACTGTTTTGGTTTTTTTTTTTTTTTTTTGAAGTCAATGTTCAGATATTTGCTCATTTCCCCCTCCCTTTTCTTGCCGGTCATTACTGCATGATTTCTGTTTTGGTTTGTAGCTGGTTGTTCAGACTCCATGTGTCTGTTCTTTTCCTGTTTTCCTCAAGATTGATTTCTAGTTTCATATCACTGTGGTCATAAGAGATGCTTGAAGTGAAAGAGAAGTCTACCTGGACCACACCCCAAGCCAATGGTCTCCTCTGTAACCCTGCTTTGAGCCTTCTCCAAAGACTTGCCTGCTCTGTATCCAACACCAATGTGTGGCTTGTGTTGGACAAGGCTGGAGCATTTATTTTGGAGCAGGAACTGTGGTATGTTGCTTGTAGTGATTTGAATAGCTGTGTGGCCCTCAAAATGAGTGGAACCCAGGTGTTTACAAAGCTGGTATCAAGGGGTGTGGTGAGACACCAGGTACTCATGCAGAGTTCTCTCCAACCTGTCTGTTGACAAATCAGTGTCTGCATACTCTCCTGAGTGGATTCTAGGCTTCTCTAGCGCTCTTGTTTGCCCTGGTGTTCTTCCAGCTGCCAGAGAGGCTTGTCTCCTCCACATAGGACCCCAGGATTAGGACACACATCTGTGGCTTGACCCAGTCATGTCTCAGGGCAACAGACTGTCTTGTGGTTTTTCCTTCTTTGTTAAACCCCTCCCAGGGGGACAGATATCAATCAACCTGATGCTTTTTTACCCCATCCTATCTTGTTAGTAGGAACTTTACTTACAGCTTTGGTTGTATGGGCAGTCTGCCTTTTTCCAGTTAGTTTTCTGTGAGAATTGTTCCACATGTAGATGTACTTTTGATGTATGTGTCGGGTGAAGTGAGCATCATTCCTCTTGCTCCACCATCTCACTCTCCCTTCTACTGATTCTTTATTTGTTTCTTATTTTACATTTTCTACATATTCCTCTTGTCTGTGAACAAACTACAGATTTAAAACATCTTCTTTTCAAAATCTTATGTATTTCTTTCTCTTTTTCTGTTGTATAGGTTAGACCCACCAACATCAAATTGAATTAAAATGATGTTAGTGCACATTCTTGTCTTATTCCTGATCTTAAAGGGAAAGATTTCAACACTTCATCATTATGTGTGATGTTTGCCATGGGCCTCATGGTTTACTCTTTATCAGATTAATATTTTCTTCTAATCTTAGTTTGCTAAGGATTGGGAGATTGGGATTGACATAGACACACTACTATGTATAAAGTAGATAATTAATGTATAAAGTAGATAATAATTAATTTGCTAACTATATAGCAAAGTGGAAAAAAGAGAAGATACAATCTGTTTATAGGTCATATATTAAGTTAACCTTTAAAAACACATTCCGGTATACAGTAAATGCAGACAGATACTGTTTGATTCTACTTATATGTAGCTAGAACAGTCAAATTCAGAGTCAGAAAGTACATTGGTGGATGGCAGGGTCCAAGGTGGCAGGGAGGTGGGGAGAAGGGATGAGGACTTAATATTTAATGGGAACAGAGTTTCAACTTAAGAAAGTGAAAATTTCAGGAGATGGATGATGGTGAGAGTTGCATAACAACATGAATGTACTTAGTGTCACTGAAATGTACAGTTAAATGTGGTTAAAATGGTATGTTTTATATTATGTGACTTTTACCACAATAAAAAAAACTTTACTGGGGAAAATAATATAGAATGATTTCACTTTTTCTTCATGTATTGAGATGATCATAAGACTTTCCTTTTGTTTCTCTGTGATCAGCAGGAACGAAGTTGTAGAAAGACATAGAGAGGGTTAAGAATGTATTATAGGAACTGGTAGAGCCCCTCAAAACTAGTTTCAGTGGGGAACTTTATCATATCAAATCCAAAATGATGGGAGGGCAGTGGTTACCTAACTTTCATGAAATACATCGCTGTAAGAGAGGACTGTGGTCTTTCCTGGTGGCTCAGCTGTAAAGAATCCACCTGAAATGCAGGAGACGTGGATTCAATCCCTTTGTTGGGAAAATCCCCTGGAGAAGGAGATAGAAACCCACTCCAGTATTCTTTCCTGGGAAATCGCATAGACAGAGGAGCCTGGCAGGCTACAGCCCATGGGGCTACAAAAGAGTTGGACATGACTCAGGGACTAAGTAACCAACTACCCAACAACAAGAGAGGACTACCCAATCAAAGTTTTAACTTGGGGTTTACAAATGCACCAGTCCAAATGGACAGCATAATGGGGAGAGAACTGCAAGGATAAATATGTGATATCAATTTTCTATTGTTTTCTTTTTACAGTGTCTTCCATTGACATGTCAAACTAGAAAGCCAGTGAAGCTTATCAACATGTCAGGGCACACTCATGGTGGAGATGGGTAAAGAATGGTGGTGGAGAAGCTGCCTGGAATAATGAGAGCAGACCTATTAATGTGGTGAGTTACATGGGCTGATTTTGAAACCATATTGCATTCTGAATATAAATCCAACTTGGAAATGACTTATTATCCTTTTAGTGCACTGCTGAATTTGGTTTAGGGGTATTTTATTTGGGATTTTTACATGTGTGATCATAAGAGTGATTTTTACTCATGCTAAATTTTTCAGATTTTGGAATCAATGTTACTCTGGTCGAATAAATTAAGGTCCGTAGTGCTCCCTCTTTTTCAACTTTCTGGAAAATTTTGGAAATGAATAATATTATTTCTTCATAAAGAGTTTGGTATAATCATCTGCTTATGTCATCTGGGCTGGAGATTTCATTCTTTTGAAGTTTTCTGATTAGAGATTTAACAAATTATAGATAAAAATCTATTCAGATTTTACATTTCTTCTATCATATTGGTAGGTTATCTTTCCCTGGATATTAGTCTATTTTATTTCTTTTCCTTTTTCTTGATAATTGTTATGATTTATTATTATTTGCTCTTAATGTCTGTTGAATATGGCATAAAGACTCCCTTTTCATTCCTGACATTGATTATATACACTTTATTTTTTTGTTGATTAGGGACTCATAAATTTTATTGTCTTTTTGTACAACCAAATTTTAATTTCTCTGATTCATGTTTCTATTTAATAAATATTTGCTCTTAAATTGTTTCCTTTCATACTTTCTTTGTATTTTTTTATTCCTTTGCTGACTTCTAGATATAGAAAACCTGTTGTTGGTGTTCTCATTTTCATATAGTTAAAAATGTTTTTCAGTTTTTATTTTGATTTTTCCTCCATGTGTGGGTTATTTTGAATTTAATTTCTAAAATTTTTCAATACATGAGAATCCCCTTGTTACTTTTATTTCTTGCCTAAATCGTATTTTACATGATTTTAATGGTGTGGAATTTGTTGAAACTTTGTTATAGTTTGAATGTTTGTGTCCCCCTGAAATTATGTTGAAATCTTACTGCTCAGTGTGATGATATTAAGAGGTGGGAATTGGGGAAGTACTTAGGTCATGAGGGTGGAACCCTTATGAATGAGATTAGCACTCTTATAAAAGAGGTTCCAGGGAGCTTGCTAGTGCCTTTATGCCTTTTCTCTATTAGCATCCCTTTCATTATTTCCACTCTGAGCATTTTAAATGATTACCTTAAAATTTGCAGCATACAATCTTGATTTTCAAAACCACATACTATCATGTCCCTCATCTTGAAGAATAAAAGGATTTTGATCACTTTATTCTTTGAAACTTACCTTCTTCTCCATGCCATTAGTTTCTTGAAAGTGTGAAAGTGTTAGTCGTATAGTTCTGTCCTACTCTTTGCAGTTCCACAGACTGTAGCCTGCTAGGCTCTTCCATGAATTCCATGGAATTCTCCAGGTAAGAATACTGGAGTGGGTAGCTATTGCCTTCTCCAGGGGACTTTCCCAACCCAGGGATCCAACCCAGGTCTTCTGCATTGCAGGCAGACTCTGTACCTTCTGAACCACCAGACAAACCCTTGAGCTTGCATTTTATATATATTTTGACCCCAATGAAATATTATAATAATTATAGGACCAATATTTAATTATATTTAATCACAAGCCACCGTAACAGTTTTGAGAATCAAGCTATTTCAAAACTGACCCATCATACCTGCAAGGCCCTGCTTGCATTTCATCCTTAGTCATGATGGATATATACAAGGTTTGGGTTCATTTCAGTTCAGCTCAGTTGTGTCCAACTCTTTGTGACCCCATGAACAGCAGCACTCCAGGCCTCGCTGTTCATCACCAGCTCCTTTAGTTTACTCAAACTCATGTCCATCGAGTTAGTGATGCCATCCAGCCATCTTATCCTCTGTCGTCCCCTTCTCCTCCTTCCCCCAATCCCTCCCAGCATCAGGGTCTTTTCCAGTGAGTCAGCTCTTCACATGAGGTGGCCAAAGTATTGGAGTTTCAGCTTCAGCATCAGTTCTTCCAATGAACACCCAGGACTGATCTTTAGGATGGACTGGTTGGATCTCCTTGCAGTCCAAGGGACTCTCAAGTGTTTTCCAACATCACAGTTCAAAAGCATCAATTCTTCTGTGCTCAGCTTTCTTTATAGTTCAACTCTCACACCCATACATAACCACTGGAAAAACCATAGCCTTGACTAGACGGACCTTTGTTGGCAAAGTAATGGCTCTGGTTTTTAATATGCTGTCTAGGTTGGTCATAACTTTCTTTCCAAGGAGTAAACGTCTTTTAATTTCTTGGCTGCAATCACCATCTGCAGTCATTTTGGAGCCCATAAAGTCAGCCACTTGTTTCCACTGTTTCCCCATTTATTTGCCATGAAGTGATGGGACCAGATGCCATGATGTTAGTTTTCTGAATGTTGAGCTTCAAGCCAACTTTTTCACTCTCCTCTTTCACTTTCATCAAGAGGCTTTTTAGTTTCTCTTCACTTTCTGGCATAAGGGTGGTGTCATCTGCATATTTGGGTATCCTAATTAAAAATAGGGGATTCACAGTGGTTTCCCCACCTTCACTTTTCAGACATTGAACACTAATACCTAGTCATCTTAGCTCTGTGATGGTGTTACAAGTGTACTTTCATGGAAGAGGAGGTTCCAGGAACCAAATTAAGCCTCCCTGTTATATTGACCCATATACTCTGTAACCTGATTGTCTCTAACACTTCTTTGTGTATCCCCAGATTTTCTCAGTGGTATTTCAAATAAAATTAATCAGTAGTTGCCAGAATACCCATTTCTTGATGTTTTGAATAGATCTCTCTGATATATTGTAATATTTTATTTTTATGTTATAGTTTTGACTCAATTTGTGGGGTGGTTGATTTGTTTAATCTTATTTCTCTCATTATTAGGTTCATTATTAAGTGTGATGATTCAAGTTTTATTTGTGTTTTATAAATTTTTAGAAGTCATCTTTCAAATAATGCCTTTTTCCAATTCTCTATATCTTCTTTTGGAACTCATAGGAGATACATTTTGGAGCTGTTTAGTCTTGCTTTTTTTTTACCTATTAATCCTCTAAAAAGTCTAATTTTTTTATGATATTCTGATGACTATAGTTTAATATATACTCTCTCTAGTTTTGTCTTAAAAGCTGTTCCATCTGTTGATGTTTTTGCTTGAACAATACATTTTTTATTTCTACAAGTTTTATGTTTTGCAAATGTAAATGTCTGTTTTCAAATCGCCTATATTTGCTTTATAACATGTATCTCTTCCTTCATCTAATTTGAATTTTTTACAAACATATTTTTTCTTTCAGATTGCTCTAATTTCTTAAATTGCACAATCACACTTTTTCTGTTTTTGTCACTTACGCAGACTCCTCACATTTTTTTCCCTTCATGCTTTGTACTGTTGGCCAGTGACCTTATCAAAAGGAGTTGTTTTCCACATGAATCACACATGTACCCTAAGTTATTTGTGTCCTTAGTGTGGATGCTTTACATTTGCCCTATAGGTTTCTTAATCTGAGGCGAATTTCTTAGTAATTTCTAGGCTTATGATTTCTAACCTCTATGTTTACAAGTATGGACTTCAAAATTGCATTCGTGACTCTCTCTACCTATAGTCGGTACCCTTTCTGTTCTACTTGGGATAATAGAAGGAATTTTGTTAGGTCTCTATTTCATAGATGGTTCCCAGCTTTTGGTTGAGAGATTAGTTCCAGATTCACAGATTACCAGGGTCTGTAGCCTCAACTTCAGCTCCTGCATGGGTGTTAACACTCTGGTCCTTTAAGGCACATTTCATCCTGGTAATCCAAGGGCTGTTTGCCTTACTTCCCATTCATTCTATGGCTTCTTTCTTTCTCCAGCTTCTACTACCATTTTTAAGAAAATTTTTTCTTGCATTCAAATTTAGCCATGTTAAAAAAAAAGTGTGCATGCATGCACGTGCACACACACACACACACAGACACATTGATTCTGACATTCTATTTGGAGTGAATTTACTGTTCCCTATGTGTTCTGTTTTCAAATTTTCAATCTCTTACCATATTTTTATTAACTAACATGACATCTTGGTCTTGTCATTGACTCAGACCTTATCTCAACTACTTCTGATATTCAACCTAGTGTAGTTGGATATAGTTCTTCACTAAGGTACTTGAAGTTTTTCACCTTGCAACATGAAAAGTAAGAAACAAATCCCTCTTCTCCAAGATTCCCCAACACATCTGGCTATTTCTTAAAACATTCTGCCTATAGGAACTTTGCCTTCTAGTATAGACACTTTATGGACTTCTGGACTTTATGGTAAAGAATTTGCCTGCCAATGCAGAAGACACACAAGATGTGGGTTCAGTCTCTGGTCTGGAAGATCCCCTGGACTAAGAAATAGCAATCAGTATTCTTGCCTTGAAAATCGCATGGACAGAGATGCCTAGCAGGCTACAGTTCATGGAGTCACAAAGAGTCAGACACAACTGAGCACACACATGTAGAGACTTTATGTTGAAAACTATATCCATAGAACTTAAATAATGATTGATTATGTAGGCACCAAAATAAATGTTGTTGAATAGATAATCAATAAATGGAAAAAGTAAGTTCTGGCAACCTCCTCCAAGAGGGCTTATTGCATACCCAGGTCTACTGCACCCAGAGCCCCTATCCATGCAGGGGTGTACTGTGGGCCCATAGGAGACACTGTCTCCTACTGTCTCTGCAGGAGACACTCAAACACAGTTCTGTCTCAGTCTCTGTGGGGTCTCTGGGTCCTGTGGTGCACAAGGTTTCTTTGAGCCCTCTGAGCATCTCTGGCAGGTAAGGGGTTCGATTCTAAACACAATTTCGCCCCTCCTACCATCTTGCTGGGGCTTCTCACCCTTGGACGTGGGGTATCTCCTCAGAGTCACTCCAGTGCCGTGCAGCCACCACTCCAGTGCTGCGCAACACAAACAAAACCTCGTGTGCACCAGGACACAGGAGAAAGGAGCAGTGACAAAAGACAGACCCAAACTTGCCTGTGAGGGCCCAGGAGTCTCCAGTGGAGGCATGGGTCAGTGCTGGCCTGCTGCAGGGTTGAGGAAACTCAGTGCACCAGTGTGTGAATGGGACCTTTCGAAGGAGGCCATATTATCTTCATTACCTCCAAAATAGTTTGGCCCCAGGTCAAATAACAGGGAGGGAACACAGCCCCACCCATCAAAAGAAAATGGGATTACAGATTTACTGAGCATGTCCCAAAGGCTAATACAGTTTTGCCACGAGAACTCACTGGTCACAGCAAACACCCTCTTCCAACAACATAAGAGAAGACTCTACAAATGGACATACCAGATGGTCAACACAGAAATCAGACTGATTATAATTGATTATATTCTTTGCAGCCAAAGATGGAGAAGCTCTATACAGTCAGCAAAAACTAGACTGGGAGCTGACTATGGCTGAGATCATGAACTCTTTATTGCCAAATGCAGATTTAACTTGAAGAAAGTAGGGAAAACTACTAGACCATTCAGGTATGGCCTAAATCAGGTCCCTTATGATTATACAGTGGAAGTGAGAAATAGATTTAAGGGACTAGATTTGATAAACAGAGTGCCTGATGAACTATGGACAGAGGTTCGTGACATTGTACAGGAGACAGGGATCAAGACCATCTCCATGGAAAAGAAGTGCAAAAAGCCAAATGGTTGTCTGAGGAGGCCTTACAAATAGCTGTGAAAAGAAGAGAAGTGAAAAGCAAAGGAGAAAAGGAAAGATGTAAGCTTCTGAATGGAGAGTCCAAAGATGTCAAGGAGAGATAAGAAAGCCTTCCTTAGTGACCAATGCAAAGAAATAGAGGAAAACAACAGAATGGGAAAGACTAGAGATAGCCTCAAGAAAATTAGAGATAGGGAACATTTCATTGAAAGAGGGGCTCAATAAAGGACAGAAATGGTATGAACCTAAAAGAAGCAGAAGATATTAAGAAGAGGTGTCAAGAATACACAGAAGAACTGTACAAAAAAGATCTTCATGACCCAGATAACCACGATGGTGTGCTCACTCACCTAAAGTCAGACATTCTGGAATGTGAGGTTAAGTGGGCCTTAGGAAGCTTCACTATGAACAAAGCTAGTGGAGGTGATGGAATTCCAGTTGAACTATTTCAAATCCTAAAAGATGATGCTGTGAAAGTGCTGCACTCAATATGCCAGCAAATTTGGAAAACTCAGCAGTGGCCACAGGACCGGAAAAGATCAGTTTTCATTCCAATCCCAAAGAAAGGCAGTGCCAAAGAATGCTCAAGCTACAGCACAATTGTACTCATCTCACACGCTTGTAAAGTAATGCTCAAAATTCTCCAAGCTAGGGTTGAGCAATACGTGAATTGTGATCTTCCAGAAGTTCAGGCTGGATTTTAAAAAGGCAGAAGACCAGAGATCAAACTGCGAACACCCACTGGATCATTGAAAAAGCAAGAGAGTTCCAGAAAAACATCTGTTTCTGCTTTATTGACTATGCCAATTGCAGCTGTGAAATTAAAAGATGCTTACTCCTTGGAAGGAAAGTTATGACCAACCTAGATAGCATATTAAAAAGCAGAGACATTATTTTGCTAACAAAGGTCCATCTAGTCAAGGCTATGGTTTTTCCAGTGGTCATGTATGGATGTGAGAGTTGGACTGTGAAAAAAGCTGAGCACCGAAAAATTGATGCTTCTGAACTGTGGTATTGGAGAAAACTCTTGAGAGTCCTTTGGACTGCAAGGAGATCCAACCAGTCCATCCTAAAGGAGATCAGTCCTGGGTGTTCATTGGAAGGACTGATGTTGACGCTGAAACTCCAATACTTTGGCCACCTGATGGGAAGAGCTGACTCACTAGAAAAGACCCTGATGCGGGGAAAGATTAGGGCAGGAAGAGAAGGGGACAACAGAGGATGAGATGGTTGGATGGCATTACCGACTTGATGCACATGAGTTTCAGTGGACTCCAGGAGTTGGTGATGGACAGGGAGGCCTGGTGTGTTGCGATTCACAGGGTCGCAAAGAGTCGGACACGACTGAGCGACTGAACTGAACTGAACTGACTATGCCAAAGCCTTTGACTGTGTGGATCTCATTAAACTGTGGAAAATTCTGAAAAAGATGGGAATACCAGACTACCTGACTTGCCTCTTGGGAAACCTGTATGCAGGTCAGGAAGCAACAGTCAGAACTAGACATGGGACAACGACTGGTTCCAAATAGGAAAAAGAGTACATCAAGGCTGTATATTGTCACCCTGCATATTTAACTTATATGCAGGGTACATTATGAAAAACACTGGGCTGGAAGAAGTACAAGCTGAAATCAAGATTGCCAGGAGAAATATCAATAACCTCAGATAGGCAGATGACACCACCCTTATGGCAGAAAGCTAAGAAGAACTAAAGAGCTTCTTGATGAAAGTAAAAGAGGAGAGCAAAAAAGTTGGCTTGGAGCTCAAATTCAGATAACTAAGGTCATGACATCTGGTCCCATCACTTCATGGCAAATAGATGGGGGAACAGTAGAAACAGTGACTGACTTTATTCTTTTGGGCTCCAAAATGACTGCAGATGGTGATTGCAGCCATGAAATTAAAAGACGCTTACTCCTTGGAAAGAAAGTTATGACCAACCTAGACAGCATGTTAAAAACCAGAGACATTACTTTGTCAACAGAGGTCCATATAGTCAAGTCTATGTTTTTTCCAGTAGTCATGTATAGATATGAGAGTTGGACTGTAAAGAAAACTGAGTGCCAAAAAATTGATGCTTTTGAACTGTGGTATTGGAGAAGACTCTTGAGAGTCCCTTGGACTGCAAGGAGATCCAACCAGCACATCCAAAAGGAGATCAGTCCTGGGTGTTCATTGGAAGGACTAATGTTGAAGCTGAAACTCTAATATTTTGGTCACCTAATGAGAAGAACTTACTCATTTGGAAAAGACTCTGATGCTGGGAAAGATTGAGGGCAGGAGGAGATGGGAACGACAGAGGAAGAGATGTTTGGATGGCATCACCAACTCAATGGACATGAGTTTGGGTGAACTCCAGGAGTTGGTGATGGACTGTGGGCTGGGTGTGCTGTGTTCATCGGGTCCCAATGAGTCAGACACGACTGAGCAACTGAACTTAACTGAATTGAGCATGTCCCACCTCTCAGAACAAGACCCCATTTCCCCCTCAGTCACTCTCCCATCAGGAAGCTTCCATAAGCCTCTTATCCTTCTCCATTAGAGGGCAGACAGACTGAAAACCACAGTCACAGAAAACTAAACAATCTGATCGCATGGACCACAGCCTTGTCTTGCTCAATGAAACAATGAGCCATGCCATGTAGGGCCACCCAAGATGGATGGGTCATGGTGGACAGTTCTGATAAAATGTGATCCACTGTAGAAGAGAATGGCAAACAACTTCAGTATTCTTGCCTTGAGAACCCCATGAACATTATGAAAAGCAAAAATATAGAACACCGAAAGATGAACTCCCCAGGTCAGTAGGTGTCTAATATGCTACTGGAAAAGAGAAGAGAAATAGCTCTGAAAGAATGAAGAGACAGAGTCAAAGCAAAAACAACACCCAGCTATGGATGTAACTGGTGATGGAAGTAAAATCCAATGCTGTAAAGGGCAATATTGCATAGGAACCTGGAATGTTAGGTCCATGAATCAAGGCAAATTGGAAGTGGTCAAACAGGAGATGGCAAGAGTGAATGTCAGCATTTTAGGAATCAGCTAACTAAATGGACTGGAATAGGTGAATTTAACTCAGATGACCATTACATCTACTACTGTGGGCAAGAATCCCTTAGAAGAAATGGAGTAGCCATCATATTAAACAGAAGAATACAAAATGAAGTACTAGGATTCGGTCTCAAAAATGACAGAATGATCTCTGTTCCTTTCCAAGCCAAACCATTCAATATCACAGTAATCCAAGTCTATACCCCAGCCAGTAATGCTGAAGAAACTGAAGTTGAATGGTTCTATGAAGACCTACAAGACCTTTTAGAACTAACACCCTAAAAAGATGTCCTTTTCATCATAGGGGGCTGGAATGCAAAAGTAGGAAGTCAAGAAACACCTGGAGTAACAGGAAAATTTGGCCTTGGAGTACAGAAAGAAGCAGGGCAAAGGCTAATAGAGTTTTGCCAAGAGAACACACTGGTCATAGCAAACACCCTCTTCCAACAACACAAGAGAAGACTCTACACATGGACATCACCAGATGGTCAATACCAAAATCAGATTTATTGTATTCTTTGTAGCCAAAGATGGAGAAGCTCTATACAGTCAGCAAAAACAAGACCATGAGCTGACTGTGACTCAGGTCATGAACTCCTTATTGCCAAATTCAGACTTAAATTGAAGAAAGTAGGGAAAATCACTAGACCATTCAGGTATGGCCTAAATCAAATCCTTTACGATGATACAGTGGAAGTGATAAATAGATTCAAGAGATTATATCTGATAGACAGGATGCCTAAAGAGCTATGGACAGAGGTTTGTGACATTGCACAGGAGGCAGTGATCAAGATCATCCCCAAGATAAAGAAATGAAAAAAGGCAAATGGTTGTCAGAGAAGGCCTTACAAATAGCTGTGAAAAGAAGAAAAGTGAAAGACAAAGGAGAAAGGGAAAGTTATGCCCATTTGAACGCAGAGTTCCAAGGAGTAGCAAGGAGATATAAGAAAGCCTTCCTCAGTGATCAATGCAAAGAAACAGAAGAAAACTATTTTGAGAAGACAATATTGAGAAAAGGTGGCAAGATTACACAGAACTATACAAAAAAGATCTTCATGATTCAGATGACTACGATTATGTGATCACTCACCTAGAGCCAGACATTCTAGAATGTGAAGTCAAATGGGCCTGAAGAAGCATCACTACGAACAAAGCTAGTGGAGGTGATGGAATTCCAGTTGAACTATTTCAAATCCTAAAAGATGATGCTGTGAAAGTGCTGCACTCAGTATGTTAGCAAATGTGGAAAACTCAGCAGTGGCCACAGGACTGGAAAAAGTCAGTTTTCATTCTAATCCCTAAGAAAAGTAATGACAAAGAATGTTCAATCTACTGTACAACTGCACTCATCTCACATGCTAGTATAGTAGTGCTCAAAATTCTCCAAGCCAGGCTTCAAAAATATGTGAACCATGAATTTCCAGATGTTCAATCAGTTTTAGAAAAGGCAGAGGAACTGGAGATCAAATTGCCAACATCTGTTGGATCATCAAAAAAGCAAGAGAGTTCCAGAAAAACATCTATTTCTGCTTTATTGACTATGCCAAAGCCTTTGACTCTGTGGATCACAACAAACTGTGTAAAATTCTGAAAGAGATGGGAATACCAGACCACATGACCTGCCTTCTGAGAAATCTGTATGCAGGTCAAGAAACAAGTTAGAACTGGACATGGAATAACAGACTGGTTCCAAATCAGTAAAGGAGTACATCAAGGCTATATATTGTCACCCTGCTTATTTAACTTACATTCAGGGTACATCATGAGAAATGCTGGGCTGGATGAAGCACAAACTAGAATCAAGTTTTCCAGGAGAAATATCAATGACTTCAGATATGCAGATGACACCACCCTTATGGCAGAAAGTGAAGAAGAACTAAAGAGCCTCTTGATGAAAGTAAAAGAGGAGAGTGAAAAAGTTGACTAAAACTCAGCATTTTGAAGATTCAGATCGTGACATTTGGTCCCATCACTTCATGGCAAATACGTGGAGAAACCGTGGCTGACTTTATTTTTTTGGACTCCAAAATCACTGCACATGGTGACTGCAGTCATGTAACTAAAAGATGTTTACTCTTTGAGAGAAAAGTTATGACCAACCTAGACAGCTTAATAAAAAGGAAAGAAATTGTTTTGCCAGCAAAAGTCTGTCCAGTCAAAGCTATGATTTTTCCAGTAGTCACGTATGGATATGAGAGTTGGCTTATAGAGAAATCTGAGCACTGAAGAATTGATGCTTTTGAACTGTGATGTTGGAGAAGACTCTTGAGAGTCCCTTGGACTGCAAGGAGACCCAACCAGTTTATCCTAAAGGAGATTAGTCCTGAATATTCATTGGAAGAGCTGATGCTGAAGCTGAAACTCTAATACTTTGGCCACCTCATGTGAAGAACTGACTCACTAGAAAGACCCTGATGCTGGGAAAGATTGAAGGCAGGAGGAGAAAGGAATGACAGAGGATGAGATGTTTAGATGGCATCACTGACTCAATGGACATGAGTTTGAGTAATGTCTGGGAGTTGGTGATGGACAGGGAAGCCTGGTGTGCTGCAGTCCATGGGGTCACAAAGGGTCAGACACAACTGAGTAATTGAAGAGAACTGAACTGAACTGAAATAAAAAGAGTAAGGTGGGGCAACCATGTCCAATTCTGGTCTCTCTGTATATTTTTGCTATATTTGCTTTTTTGCTTCAGTTCCCTTTTGCCATTAGGAAGAAATTCCCTCTCATACTTCCTGTTACTTGATTATGTTCCTCATATCATACATGTCTTGTACTGAGTTCTGTCTACCCAAGGTTTATATTAAAATTATCTTGTGTAAACCAGACTTGTTTTTTTTTTTAATAATTATATTATTTTTTTCTCATTTATTTTTATTAGTTGGAGGCTAATTACTTTACAATATTGTAGTGGTTTTTGCCATACATTGACATGAATCAGTCATGGATTTACATGTGTTCCCCATCCCAATCCCCCTCCCACCTCCCTCCCCATCCCATCCCTCTGGGTCTTCCCAGTGCACCAGCCATAAGCACCCGTATCATGCATCCAACCTGGGCTGGTGATCTGTTTCACCCTTGATAGTATACTTGTTTCAATGCTATTCTCTCAGAACATCCCACCCTCGTCTTCTCCCACAGAGTCCCTAAGTCTGTTCTGTACATCTGTGTCAGACTTGATTTTAAAATATGAATTCTTACCTAACCAAACTTAGGTCCACTCGCTCACATGCAGTAAAGGCAATCTACTTTATTGACAATTGATGTGATATAGGAGAATGCAGCTTTTATCATACTGTGTCATACTAGTAGTCCAGGACAACTAATGCTGAAGGAGTTCAAAGTCCTCAATGGGTTTCAGGAAAACATTTTTAAAGGCCAGGTGAGGGATGGGGTGGCATTTCAGGCTATGTGACCAGCTGAGGCACAATTCTCTGATAGGTTGATGGTAGGTAACAGAGCAGTGTATCAGGGGTTAACTCTCAGGCTCCAGCAGGTCTGTGGACTATGAGCTCACCTTCCTCAAGTAGTCTTTCATTTTGGTGTTTTTTTTTTTTTTTAACATATGTAAAACAATTCTGGGAACGTGCATCAGATATTATTACTTAGTTACTTCAAAGAGGAGCTAAAGTAGAGGTCTCCATAGGGTACTGCTTGGTGACAAAAGGAGAGGTTTTTGAATTCTTAATACACTTGACAAGGCCCAATATCAGAACAGTAATATGCAATTTAAATATGTTCAGTAACTTCTTTATTCTATGTAGTTGATGCTACTTAGGCCCTTGGGACTTTAACTATCTTTACCAATTTCAATACTGGAAAGATTTTTAGTATTCTAAAAATACTAAAGGGAATGATTGACTAAACAATTTTACATTTACTTTTAACGTCACTCAGTCGTGCCCGACTCTTTATGACCCCGTGGAGTGTAGAGTCCATGGAATTCTCCAGGCCAGAATACTGGAGAGTGTAGCCTTAGGGTTTCCCTGGTGGCTCAGATGGTAAAGTACCTGTCTGCAGTGCGGGAGACCTTGGTTCAACCCTTGGGTCGGGAAGATCTCCTGGAGAAGGAAATGACAACCCACTCCAGTACTCTTGCCTGGAAAATTCCTTGGTAGGCTACAGTCCATGAGGTCATCAAAAGTCAGACACGACTGAGCGACTTCACTTCCACTAAACAATGAGAAGTCTACAGTGGAATCTTTACAAAATATTACATCTATCTCAGTAGGAAAGTTATGAATATATGTGCACTTGCTCAGTCATGTCTGACTCTTTGCAACCCTATGGAGTGTAACCTGCCAGGCTCTTTGGTCCATGTGATTTCCCAGGCAAGAATACTAGAGTGGTTTGCCATTTCCTATTCCAGGGGATCTTCCCAACCCAGGAATCAAGCCTGCATCTCTTGTGTCCCCTGCACTGGAAAGCAGATTCTTTACCACTGAGCCACCTAGGAAATCATAGATACTCTACTTCACAAATACTGACAACTTTGAAGAGGTTAAAAACTGTGAATTGGACTTTGAAATTTTGAGGGTGGAGTTCATCATGTGTTCTAAAAGAGAAATAGAACACATAAAAAGAAGTTTCCCTGGATGCAAATGGATCATTGCATCTCTGTGGACTATGCTACTGGCTGTACTGTCAATATATATTTACTTCTGTCTCTCATAGACGCAATCTCCTTGGTTATTTTTCCCAATTTAACCTTTTTTTTTTTTTTTTTTTTGAGATATATCAAATTTTGCCAGTGGGAATGTAAATTGATACAGCTTCTATGGAGAACAGTATGGGTATTCCTCAAAAAATTAGGAGTAAAACTACCATGTGAAAGTGTCTGACTCTTTTTGAACCCATGAACTATAGCCCACTAGGCATTTCTGTCTGTAGGATTTACAAGCAAAGACTACTGTTTGTTATTTCCTAGTTGAAGGGATCTTCCAGACCCAGAGATTGAACCCATGTCTCCTGTGTCTTCTGCATTGGCAGGAGAATTATTTACCACTGTGCCACCTGAGAAGCCCACAGAGGCAAAGTCCACCTTTGCCTCTACACTAACAGGCAAATTTCCTGTTGGCAGAATGATTTAAGAAATACTCAGATATGTTTGGGAATCTTGGAGAAATGGGATTTGTTTCCTGCTTTCCAGGTTGCAAGGTGAAAGACTTCAAGTACCCTCAGTCATGTCCAACTCTTTGCAACCCCATGGACTGTAACCTGACAGGCTCTTCTGTCTGTGTGATTCTCCAGGCAAGTTACTGGATTGGGTTGCTGTTCTCTTCTCCAGGGAAAACTACCATATGACCCAGCAATCTCACTTCTGGGCATATACCCTAAGAAAACCACATATACCCTGAGAAAACCACAATTTAGTGTACCTTAGCATTCACTGCAGCATTACTTACAATAGCCAGAACATGGAAGCAACCTAGATGTCCACTGGAGATGAAGAATGGATAAAGAAGTTGTGGTATGTATATACAATGGACTATTGCTCAGCCATAAAAAGGAATGAATTTGAGCCAGTTGTAGTGCAGTGGATGAACCTAGAGCTTGTTATACAGAGTGAAGTCAGAAAGAGAAAAACAAATATAGTATATTAAAGCATATATATGAAATCTAAAAAAAGATGGTACTGATGAACCTATTTGTAGGGAAGGAATGGAGACACATGAAGAGAATGGACTTGTGAACACATCAGGGGACAGAGAAGGTGGGACAAATTGAGAAAGTAGCACTGACATATATACAGTACCATGTGTGAAGTAAATAATTAGTAGGAAGCTACTATATAACACAGGGAGCCCAGCCTGGTGTTCTGTGATGAGATAGAGGGGCAAGATATGGTGGGGTGGGAGGAAGGTTCAAAAGGGAGGGTGTGTGTGTGTGTGTGTGTGTGTGTGTGTGTGTGTATGTATGTGTGCTAAGAGTTTCCAACTCTTTGCACCCCATGGACTGTAGCCTGCCAGGCTCCACTGTCCATGAGATTTTCTAGGCAAGAATACTGGAGTGGGTTGCTGTTTCCTCCTCCAGGGATCAAACCCACATCTCCTGCATTGTCAGGTGGATTCTTTACCACTGAGCCACTTGGGAAGGCTATATATACATGTGTACACACACACACACACACACATACTTATAACTGATTCACAATATTATATGGCAGAAACCAAGATTGTAAAGCAATTATCCTCCAATTAAAAATTTAAAAAAAATTACCTCCAATCCGTGGCCATTCTTAACAATTTCCAATTTCCTCCTTGTACTAAAATCTAACCATCCTCTTTTACTTTTTTTTCCCTTAGTACTTTCTGCATACTTCTCTTTGAGTACTTGTGATAATGTATTATAATTTTTTTTTCTCCTCTTTTAGACTTGAATTCCTTAACAATCTTTTTCTCCTGAATTTTATGCAACATCTGCAAGATAGCACTGCTTAATTGTGTTTGAATGGATAGATCCAGATATGTTTTCATGCTTTTTCTTCCTTTTCTCCTTCTACATCATCTTCACAATCCTGACTTCTTGCTTCTTCATTTACACTATATTAAGCAATGAACGCTAAAGTGAACAATAGAGTTTGCCTCTACTTAAAGAAACGTCTAGATTCTAGTAGATCTCCATTTGGTAGAATGAGTGGACCAAACTACTTGGTGGATAAGCGGATCTTCATATAGGTTCTCTCCAGTGCCTCCTGTCCAGGTCTTGAATTGCTCCTGAGCTCCCACATACAGACTCTTCTGACAGGCAGTGGGAATATAGAACACATATTTTTTAAAAACATACAATTGTTTGTAACCAGTCAACCCTCTTCTTTGTTACAAGACACATTTCTTTCTTAGGGATGGAATAAAAGTTCATGCTTTTGCTAGAAAGGGATTATGTTTTGGCAACCCAAGAATATACAAACGATGAAGGACATCTGAAACACCAAAGTTCAAATTTTGGTAAAACCACGTTTTAGGGATGAATGTATTTTATCACATTGCACTTTGAAAATCAGTAATCCACATATGGCATATGTATCCTTGAATTACCTACAGTTCTCAATTAAGCAAACCATGGCATTCCCTAGCCATTATAAGTAAACATAGGTTATTGTAGTTTTAAATTATGCCACTTTCAAACATTTTTTGCTTTAGTCCTTGAAACATCAAATCTCTTTCATTTTCAATTTGCTTCTTTCAAACCAGTGCCCCATAGGAGGTGCCGTCCAAAAGTTGAAAGTCTCTTTATTTCTGCCAAGTCTAATTTAGATACCACTAAAGCTTCCAACAAGTGTACATGGGAGAATGAATTTGGGAAGAATTTTTAAAACAGAATGGTTTATATCGGCAGCAGTTTGAAAAAAGAGTAAATGCTATTGAGAAATGAACTTTCACTAAACCAAAAATAAAAATGTTAAAAGTATATAATTGTCTTGAATGGTAATAAGTTCTGGACAGTTATCCAAAATCTATAGATTAATTGAAGAACTATGTTTCTTTTTGAGTATGATATGGCCTTGAGTTAATGAACCGCAGCATCCGTGATATGGCATTTTGTACTGTATGGTATATTTTAAATGAAGCTTAAACAAATAAGGACTCACCATACTGCCCCAAGCAAATCTAAATTGTTATAAGGTTTTACACAGCAGGAGGCAAACATTCTTGAAATAATTGGTCACGATAGGATATTATTCTTTTTTTTTTTAAGTCTTACACAAAACATATCTCATTTCTTCTAAATTGGTTCTGTAGATTTGAAAAAGGATCATGATCAAATTTGCAGCATGGAAAAGAGCCATTCTTTATGAAGAATATTAATTATCACTGTAAAGTACAATTAATATAGAAGCCAAGGAAATTACACTGGATTTCTAGTTTGATGACAGTGCAAATTTACTGTTGAATTAATTTCTGATATTGACTTAATCAGTAGATATTATTATGTACATAAAAATTATGAAAAACATTGCAAAAAATACACTACTAAACCAAAACACAATTTCTAAAATTTCTTTTCTTTCTTTTAATTTTTTCATTGGTTGAGAGAAGCAGGTATGAAGGTGGAGGAAGGGACAGGAAAATAATGTAATCTCTTACAAGATAAGCATAAACTGTCTTCATGATACTGACTGTGTTCTAAAACAGTGTGGGTCTATAAAGTTTGTTTGGTCCAGTTTCTCATCCTATGAATAAGAAAATAAGACCCAGATAGAATGCTTAGACTGTTTTTAGCACTATTATATACTAACATTTTGAGATTTAGAACCAAGAATCATGAATGCAAGTCAATTTTAACTTAAACAAATTCATATAGAAAGCTTAATGAAATAAAAACTAATCGATATTTCAAAAGAGTTATAAAATAGCCTTAAATCTTACATGATATAATATATACTTCAATTTTACATTGATCCAGCTACACTGGTGCCTAGAGTAATATTTCTCCAGAGCAAATTTTGTTTTTTATTTCACAGTAAGAGGAAGCAAAGATATGAGAAATATCAATAACCTCAGATATGCAGATGACACCACCCTTATGGCAGGAAGTAAAGAGAAACTAAAAATCCTCTTGATGAAAGTGAAAGAGGAGAGTGAAAAAGTTGGCTTAAAGCTCAACATTCAGAAAACTAAGATCATGGTATCTGGTCCCATCACTTTATGGCAAATAGATGGGGAAACAGTGGAAACAGTGTCAGACTTTATTTTTGGGAGCTCCAAAATGACTGTAGATGGTGATTGCAGCCATGAAATTAAAAGACGCTTACTCCTTGGAAAGAAAGTTATGACCAACCTAGATAGCATATTAAAAGGCAGAGACATTACTTTGCCAACAAATGTCTGTCTAGTCAAGGCTGTGGTTTTTCCAGTGGTCATGTATGGATGTGAGAGTTGGACTGTGATGAAAGCTGAGCATCAAAGAATTGATGCTTCTGAACTGTGGTGTTGGAGAAGACTCTTGAGAGTCCCTTGGACTGCAAGGAGATCCAACCAGTCCATCCTAAAGGAGATCAGTCCTGGGTGTTCATTGGAAGGACTGATGCTGAAGCTGAAACTCCAATACTTTGGCCACCTCATGCGAAGAGTTAACTAACTGGAAAAGACCCTGAGGCTGGGAGGGATTTGGGCCTGGAGAAGGGGATGACAGAGGATGAGATGGCTGAATGGCATCACCAACTCAACGGGCATGAGTTTGAGTAAACTCCGGGAGCTGGTGATGGACAGGGAGGCCTGGCGTGCTGCAATTCATGGAGTCGCAAAGAGTTGGACACGACTGAGTGACAGAACTGAACTGAAATGAACATGTAATTGTATGGTTTGCTTCTGAAACATTGGGATAAAAGTGACTAATGACATTAAATTTCAAGCAACACTTAGAATCTTTCCAGTAACCTTCCACCTGTTTCACTATGATAGCTATTTGCCTCAGCATTAGTATTTGAAAAATGGTGATAACCCAGTACCTTGTGTCCTGACTACAAAGGAGACAGGCTGGATGTAAAATAAGAGGCTGTGAAGAGTTAAGGAAATGGAAACAGCAGAAAACCAGCAAAGTTGTGGAGCCCCATTAGGAAAAGCGAACCACTCAGGGAAAGAGAATGGCTCAAATCCGAAGCAGGTTGTGGGGAATTCAGTTTAGTCTTAGGCAGCTCAGTCATCAGTACAGAGAATCAACATGTCCTGACTTAAGAATATTGCAAATGGCTTCAGAGGCTCACAATGGTGAAAAGTGAATCAGGATTATTGAATGAAGCATGTAAAAGCAAAAAAACAAGTGTATTAAAAACAGTGCTGGAAGGAAGGAGTGCAGGATGCAGTTCTTGGGAAACAGAAACAGGAATGAAAAAGGGAAGCAGGCTAAAAGGAGGTAGTGGTAGTTAGCTATGCTGTGAAAAGGAAAACACATATTCCTTTCCATTAATACAAAAGTCACAGACAAAAAATGACCTAATAGGTTCCCTAGTCTTTTCCCAGAATTATTCATAGTACCTATCCCTCCATTATATGATGTTCTTCACTTCATGTACTTAGAAGATATGACTATGCTTTTGAAACTTGGTTTTCAGGGAGACAACTATTGTTTTCTTATATTTCTGGTCCATTGTGTTTCCCATAAGAGATGGTGAATTACGAAAAGCTTTTTAGAATTACCTCAATAGTTATTTCTCAATTCTACTTGCTTTTCAAATTCTATTGATTCTACATCCATAATATTTTTTTTTTTCCATTTCATGTCTTAAGTCCTTTTTTTTCCTCCAAACTGATCTCTGCTTCTCTAGTATTCTTCATTCTAATCCATTCTACATGATATTGTCAGAATTATCTTCCTGAAGCACAGGTCAGGCTGAATCACTTACCTGGTCAAACTCACCTGATGAGTGCCTACTGCAGAAAAAATAAACAAGTTCTTTAATATGGAAACCTAAATATTTCACAAGTCATCTATTAAGCAGTGTACCTTGCTCATAGATTATACACTTCTTTTCCATTCCTCCCTTATTTTCTTTCAAAATTTTACCTTTTCTCTAGAGAGTGCATATTGAACTCTTGCCTTCTCCAGTCAGTACTCTCAGATCACCTAATTGAAACATTCTCTTCTCTGGTTCCCTTAGCACAGTGCTTAGATATCTGTCATACTTTGTATTTTAATGACTTACCATAAACTAATATCATCTATTTTCCTTTGTAAATGCAGAAAAAAGAGAAGCCTCAGATCAGGAACTATATCAGTTTCCTGGGCAAAAGATATCTGATGAGATGCTTGGGAACTTTGTAAGAGCAAGAATGAAATAGGATGATATAATTTAGAGAGAGAGAGGTGGGTCAGGGTCAAGAAAATAATTGTGTCTACCTTGAATACTTATTAAAAAAAAAATCAACCTCTGATGTAGAAAAGACTTTTCATATGCTCAATGTGATAACTTGCTTCATGCTTCATAGGTATTGATCAGCCTTTGTCTCTTTCATCCACAAAAACCAATCATTGGCTTCCAATATGGATTTTGTAGTTCACATAGACAAGAATGTCATGTGGTATCCAACTCACTGAACTGAACTCTTTACATTATTAAGAGAAATGTACTGGAAGAGAACTTATTCTGAAATTGGATTTCATTTCTCTGTCTTTCATGTGTCTGCTAGTATCATAGACTTAGTAGTGCTGCCTTTTATATAGCTTTGGTTATACTCACTAAGGAACTCAATTCATATAAAAAAGAACAGATTACTGTAAGATTTACTACTGTTAATCATAAATTCAGAAGCAATTGACCATCTAGAACAGTGAAGCACATTAGAGGCTTGTGTTCTAACAAGGAGAAAATAATTTGGGGAGTAAGTTAGCTCTTATAAGATCCAATATTGTTCTGGAATAATAGTGCTGCTTCATTTAAATCTCAGAGTCAAAACTGACTGGCCCTTCCAAAAGTCAAAAAAGTAGAAACTGTGTTTATGTCTTGGGGGGTGGTGAAGGAATGGATATAACAGCTCTAAGGCTCACCCCCAATGTCTTAAAAGTTTGACTTTTCATCTTCATGTCTCTGCATTCCAATCATTTGAGTTTTGCTTTTGTTTTTTTAAATACATAATCATGGGCTAATTGAATTGGAATCTGAGAATGCCTTTGAAGATAAACTAAAGAGCCTGTTGAGGAAGGTGAAAGAGGAGAGTGAAAAGGCTGGCTTAAAATTCAACATCATAGCATTTGGTTCCATCACTCATGCCAAGTAGATGGGGAAAAAGTGGAAACAGTGGCAGATTTTGTTTTCCTGTGCTCCCAAATCATTGTGGATGGTGACTGCAGCCATGAAATTATAAGAAGCTTGCTCCTTGGAAGAAATGCTATGACAAACCTACAAAATATTTTAAAAAGCAGAGACATTATTTTGCCAACAAAAGTCCATCTCTTCAAAGCTATGGTTTTTCCAGTAGTCATGTATGGATGGGAGATTTGGGTCATAAAGAAGGCTGAGCATCAAAGAATTGATACTTTCAAACTGTGGTGTTGGAGAAGACTCTTGAGAGTCCCTATCATTATGAATTACTTTTCAGTATTCTTGGGCTTAGTGTATATGGAATCATGCAGCATGTATTCTTTGGTATTTTGTTCTTGTTGTTTGACATTAGGTATTTAAGATCCTTTTTTTTTTTTTTTTTTTTAGTATTGGTGTTTTGTTTTGCTGTTAGTTCATTGTGTAGATATACTGCAATTTATCAATTATCCTGTTTATGGACAACTAAGTTGTTTTCACTTTTAGGCTATCATGAATAAAGCTGATATACACAATATACATTTCCTTTTATCTTCAGAAAATACATAGGAATGGAATTGATTTAATACCTGATTATTCTTTGAGTTCTTAATCATCTTCCAAATCATGTTGTCTTAGTTTCAAGATGTACCTTCTCTCCTAGAAGGACTGAACACTTCAGCGAAGTATCTTGAAGATATTAGGCTGTGAGTAATGTAGTGATGTGTAATAAAGAGGTAGTATTCTAAGTACTGTAACTTCATAATATGTTTTACTATCTAGCAATGTTAGTTCCATGTCAGTGCTCTTAGGAAGCATGGGCTTCCCTTGTGGCTCAGCTGGTAAAGAATCTGCCTGCAATGCAGGAGACCTGGGTTTGATCCCTGGGTTGGGAAGAACCTCTGGAGAAGGGAAAGGCTACCCACTCCAGTATTCTGGCCTAGAGAATTTCATGGACTCTATAGTCCATGGGGTCACAAAGAGTTGGACGTGACTGAGCAACTTTTACTTTTATTTGTAAAAGGATTATTTGTCTGCCTTCATTTTATTTATTTTTTTAACATGAACTTAATAATTGGCTGCTCTAGTTAAAAGAAATCTTACTGGTATGTTAGCAAGATTGAACTAAATTTTTAGATTGAATTTGTGAGAATTAACATACCACTGGATCTTCCTATCTAAAAAATAGGCAAGTTCTCTTTTCTGGCTTTCATTAGCATTTGAAAATTATCTTACTATATATAATGCTCATTGGTTCTTAAATTAAAATTTCATTATTTTTATGTTCCTTTTTTTGGTGTAAATTAGCCAAAGCTGGTCTCTGTTACTTGTAGTCAAATGCTACTTGAAACAACATTAAGGTGAGGAGGTTTCTATTAATCTGGTTTAAGTTTCTAACATGATTTTTTACAGATGGATAAAGGCTGCGTTTCCTAAATTTAGAAATGAAAAGTTGTTGGTTAGAGGATAGAAAATTTGCGTTCCTGACAAAGAGCTTTTCTTTGGGAAATCTGATTAAGGGCTAAGCTATTTTCTTTTTGATGTTTAATATTAGACAATTTAGATGATTTTGAAATTCCCCAACTTAGATCAAATAGCAGGAAAAGGACCCAGGTGTTCAGAGAAGAAATTCATCAAAAAGAAATGAGATGTTTTGATTGGTGATCCAGGATCAGTGCCAAGACAGGGATTATTTTAGGGATAGGCTGATGCCAAATAAGTGGATGACAGTGGAATTTTTTTTCAACTAGCCTCTTAGCATGATGTGTATGCCCTTGGAAGAAAATTGGGTAAGTGAGTAGGAGTATATGGGGTCTGTGGGTATTAGAGACAGAAAGAGGTAAAGAAAGAGACAGAAAGAGAGGAAAAGACAGAAAGCAAGTAATTCACAAAATTATAACACTGAGCATGCAGGGAAACTTTGTCATATATACAATAGTAACTGGAGACTGTTTCCAGCTCCAGTGGACGTATATAAATTTAAGCTCAAAAACTTAAAAGCAAATAAGACTGAATTGAATAATGATGATTTATGTGATTAAAAAATATGATCTTTTATATCTGAAGATGGAGTTGTAAAGTGTATTGATAGAAATAATACATGGAACTTTTTTTATTGCTTTAATATTTAAGAATTTATTAAGCAATATATGTTGCTTTTATAAAAATCAAAAATACTTTATTATTAAAAAGTATTTATACAATGAAAATTTAATCAATAAAATATGTATAAAGTAAAAAAACCTCTTAATTAAAATTAAATGGTACTAAAAATATCCATTTTTAACAATTTTGTGATTTTAGAATTTATTACCTCTACATTTATAACACTTAGTAAACATGGGTTAATTTCTGTATATAACATAGCAAGCTTTTTGTTTTTTTAGAGAAGTATCTCAGGGAAATATCTATTTAAATATATACATAAAGTGATAATTTGTTATTGGTTACTTTATACTGAACTACATGTATTTTTAATTGACTTTGCTGTAGTGTCAAAATTTTAGATAAACTATATGTTAGCTAAGCAGATTAATGTTTATTATGGAAACTATAAGAAGATCATAAAATGTTGGCAATTCTTGAGTATTTTTCAAAAAGACTGAGCCTATTATGGCTTTGATTCTATAATCAATCATGAAATTCCACATCTAAAATCTGTAAGACCAAAGTGCAAATACATAGAATTCCCAGCAACTAGAGATTTCTTGTCATAACTCCAGACCTACTTGATCCTATTCCCAGCTAACATCAATCTCATGTTCTGTGACTTTGATCTTGACCTTGGCTCTTGTTCGTTGTACTTAGTTTATATATTTGGTATCTCCAGTATTTGAAGCTTGCCTCTTTCTAGAGGCTTATATACTTATATACTTATATACTTTCTTAAATACTTATATACTGTCTAGAGGCTTATATACTTATATACTTCAATACTTTGATCAAGGCTCAATGCTATGTTGGACAGAATGCCAATCACTGACACTACACTATTTAGGAATTTCTGCCAGATCATTACTTACATCCCTAGGGGGGAATGTGGGAGAAAGTCAGATTTTACTATATGGGACCATATACAATTCACAGATGTAGAATAAAACTGGATTCATAGCTGTAAAAACAAGAGTTAGTAAAAGGTGCTTTAAGGTATTAAAAGTAATAAGGCTTTTAAAATGGCCTTCTTTATTAAATGAGTGATTTAGCTTAAAGATATCAATAAAAATAATTGCTATTGAGATTGATAGATGTATAAAACTAGGTGGAGTTTTACCAGGATGATTTTTTTTTTTTTAAGCAAACTAAACTGATGGTTTTTTTTTTTTCTGTCAAAACTTCTTTGAAGAGATAAATCTTTACTAACGTTTTATTGCTGAATAAATGGATCCAGATGATAGTACCAGTTCCTTCCACGGAAGAAATGTGGCATGTGTGATGAAATTAAGTCTTGTGTGTGTGTTGAAGTGAAATGAAGGGAAGTCACTCAGTCATGTCAGACACTTTGCGACCCCATGAATCGCAGCATGCCAGGCCTCCCTGTCCATCACAAACTCCTGGAGTTTACTCAAACTCATGCCCATCGAGTTGGTGATACCATCCAGCCATCTCATCCTCTGTCATCCCCTTCTGCTCCTGCCCCCAATCCCTCCCAGCATCAAGGTCTTTTCCAATGAGTCAGCTCTTCACATGAGGTGGCCAAAGTATTGGAGTTTCAGCATCAGCATCAGTCCTTCCAATGAACACCTGGACTTATCTCCTTCAGGATGGACTGGTTGGATCTCCTTGCAGTCCAAGGGACTCTCAAGAGTCTTCTCCAACACCACAGTTCAAAAGCATCAATTTTTCGGTGCTCAGCTTTCTTCACAGCCCAACTCTTACATCCATACATGACCACTGGAAAAACCATAGCCTTGACCAGATGGACCTTTGTTGGCAAAGTAATGTCTCTGCTTTTTAATACGCTACCTAGATTTGTCATAACTTTCCTTCCAAGGAGTAAGCATCTTTTAATTTCTTGGCTGCAGTCACCATCTGCAGTGATTTTGGAGTCCATAAAAATAAAGTCTGACACTGTTTCCACTGTTTCCCCATCTATTTCCCATGAGGTGATGGGACCAGATGCCATGATCTTAGTTTTCTGAATGTTGAGCTTTAAGCCAACTTTTTCACTCTCATCTTTCACTTTCATCAAGAGGCTTTTTAGTTCTTCTTTACTTTCTGCCATAAGGGTGGTGTCATCTGCATATATGAGGTTATTGATATTTCTCCCGGCAATCTTGATTCCAGCTTGTGCTTCTTCCAGACCAGCGTTTCTCATGATGTACTCTGTATATAAGTTAAATAAGCAGGGTGACAATATACAGCCTTGAAGTACTCCTTTTCCTATTTGGAACTAGTCTGTTGTTCCATGTCCAGTTCTAACTGTTGCTTCCTGACCTGCATACAGGTTTCTCAAAAGGCAGGTAAGTTGGTCTGGTATTGCCATCTCCTTCAGAGTTTTCCACAGTTGTGTGTGTGTTAGCTTCTACTTATTTCTTAAAGAGAAAGGCTGAATGAACAAAGACTAGAATAAAGAAGGAAGAGCTAAGGTTGGAATGAGCTTAGAAGTAGAAAAGAATGGTATGTATTATTTTATTGATCTAATTAATATGTCTTGTGAGGTTTTGCATTGCTTAACAATATGGAAATGCCATATATATACAACACTTGCCATATGCCTTTATTTATGTGTAAATTCATCATTTTGCTAACTTCTTAAGGACTCACAATGAAGAGAGGCGTTTATAGTTCTGTCATACACTTTAAAATTTTTCATGTTCAAATGTCTAAGCCACATTTTTTTTTCTTCAAAGTAAGTTCATTACTAACTAAAATTCGGCACAAGAGATTTCTGGTCATCTATGAGAATTCTGTATCAGGAGCTAGCTTGTGTTTCCCTATAATTTCTATGATCCTATAATTAGAACATGTAAACGCCTCCTTAAGTTGGCATGGTTGCTTAATATATACAGTTGGACTTAAATTAGAAAATATTTCAAGATGAGATTCTCTGTTTCTCCCAAGGAAGACTATTAGTAAATAGTAAAAAAAAAAATATATATATATATATATATATATATGTATGTATGTATGTATATATATCCCCAAACCAACTAAATTCATTTGGCTTAAATGAAATAAAATGCTGGTTTCTATCCAAAAAAATTTCTGATTTGTTTTCACAACTCAGTACTAGACTTGATATTCTATCTATAGATGCCAGAGATTGAGGATAAAATGTTTGCTGTATGATCCTTTATTTTTTTTAAAAGTCTGTTTAGATGTTTTCTTTATTGTCGTAAAAAGACCAAAGATAATTTATATTGCTTTTATGGATAATAATATGTTTTATGCAACCACTACTTTCTATGTATGCAGCATTTTTCTGTTATAAACATGTACATTATCAAGTATTCAACATGTCCATCATAAGTAAATAGATTATTGAAAAACTAGCTTAGATTTTTATCCAAATGTGTAAGCATTTTTGAAGTGGAGGTGGACATTATTCAAGGAAAAAAAGAATCGGCGAATATGACTATGGTCTCTAACCTGTTCTGACATACTATATTTATGAATAATCTCTAGATCTGAATTTGGCTGACTCTTCAGAACTTGCCCATGTTTCATAAGCATCCTTAGGCTATTCTGGATGATTTTTTTAGCAAAGTACTTCGGAATCAAATGATCTAGTCAAGGAATATACAAAAATCAGCATTGAGGAAGTTTTTTTTTTAAACAAGTATGGTATATCATAGTTCTGATCACAATTACCAACTTCTTTTTTAAAAAACTTTGAGCTGAGCAGTTTTGAAAATTTAATTGCCCATGTTGCTAATGAAGTACAAATGTATCTATAGATATTTTCCTGGAAGATTGGAGTTAGAGCAAAAAAAACCTTGCATTTACAATGTTTAATAGGTTCAGAAATAATAGATTCTAAATTCATACTAAAAATTAGTCTGTTTCTATCTCTTTGATATATTAGTAATTCAAAGCAAATTGGGCTAGTATTTCCTTTGCAAAATACAGGTGATGGTTAATGGCTATCTATTATTGTTGTTGTTCAGTTGCTAAGTTGTGTCCAACTGTTTGTGACCTCATGGACTGCAGCATACCAGGCTTCCCTGTGCTTCATTGTCTCCCAGAGTTTGCTCAAATTCATGTCCATTGAGTCAGTTGTGCTATCTAAACATTTCATCCTCTACTGCCCTCTTCTTTAGCCTTCAATCTTTCCCAGAATCAGGGTCTTTTCCAGTGAGTCAGCTCTCTCATCAGGTAATCAAAGTATTGGAGCTTCAGCCTCAGCATCAGTCCTTCCAATAAATATTCCAGGTTTATTTCCTTTAAGATTGACTGGTTTAATATCCCTACAGTCCAAAGGATTCCCGTGAGTCTTCCCCAGAACCACAATTTTAAAGTAACAATTCTTTGGCACTCAGTCTTCTTTATGGTCCAACTCACATCCACACATGACTACTGGAAAAACCATAGCTTTGACTATATGGACATTTGTTGGCAGAGTGATGTCTGCTTTTTAAAATGGTGCCTAGCATACACACTGAGGAAACCAGATCTGAAAGAGACACGTGCACCCCAATGTTCATCGCAGCACTGTTTATAATAGCCAGGACATGGAAGCAACCTAGATGCCCATCAGCAGACGAGTGGATGAGGAAGCTGTGGTACATATACACCATGGAATATTACTCAGCCATTAAAAAGAATTCATTTGAATCAGTTCTAATGAGATGGATGAAACTGGAGCCCATTATACAGAGCAAAGTAAGCCAGAAAGATAAAGACCATTACAGTATACTAACACATATATATGGAATTTAGAAAGATGGTAATGATAACCCTATATGCAAAACAGAAAAAGAGACTCAGATGTATAGAACAGACTTGTGGACTCTGTGGGAGAAGGCGAGGGTAGGATGTTTCAAGAGAACAGCATCGAAACATGTATATTATCTAGGGTGAAACAGATCACCAGCCCAGGTTGGATGCATGAGACAAGTGCTCGGGCCTGGTGCACTGGGAAGACCCAGAGGGATGGGGTGGAGAGGGAGGTGGGAGGGGGGACTGGGATGGGGAATACATATAAATCCATGGCTAATTCATTTCAATGTATGACAAAAACCACTGCAATGTTGTAAAGTAATTAGCCTCCAACTAATAAAAATAAATGGAAAAAAAAAAAATAAAATGGTGCCTAGGTTTGTCATAGCTTTTCTTCTAAGAAACAAGCATCTTTTGATTTCATGGCTGCTGTCACCATCTGCAGTGACTTTGGAGCCCAGGAAATTAAAATTTGTCACTGCTTCTACTTTTCCCCCTTCTATTTGCCATGAAGAGATGAGACTGGATGCCGTGATCTTAGTTTTTTGAATGTTGAGTTTTAAGCCAGCTTTTTCACTTTCCTCTTTCACTCTCATCAAGAGGATCTTTAACACCTTTTCATTTTCTGCCATTAGAGTGGTATGATCTACATATCTGAGGTTTTTTTTTATATTTCTCCCTGAAATCTTGATTCCAGCCTGTGATTCTGGTGGCAGGAATACTGGAGTAATTTGCCATTTCCTCCTCTAATGGACCACAATCTTTTCAGAACTCTTTATGACACATCCATCTTGGGTAGCCCCCCATGGTATGGCTGGTAGCTTCATGTGATAAATGAAGGGAGGTGGTTATATATATGGTAAAAACCTTGCATCTATGTAAGTAGTGAAGTTAAGTGTGAAACATTAGTCACTCAGTCGCATCTGACTCTTTGTGACCCCATGGACTCTAGCCTACCAGGCTCCTCTGTCCATGGAATTCTCCAGGTAAGAATACTGGGTTGCCATTCCCTTCTCCAGGGGATCTTCCCAACCAGGGGTCAAACTTAGGTCTCCTGCATTGCAGGCAGATTTTTTTTTACCCCTAAGCCACCAGGGAAGCTCATATAAGTAGATCCACATATAAACATTTTCTTAAATCAAATGACTACTCTGTCCACATTTTATGCCCTCAACATTTTATCATTGCATAAGCATGGAAGAGCTCTCTTAATATCTCTTCACTTAAGTGACAACCAGTATGGTTCATATAGATTGATGTCTTTCATTTATGCTCAGGGTTAGTTAACTACACTTAAGCACAGCACTCATTTTTTCTCTTAACAGATTGTATCAAGAGGGGATTGGTTTTATTATTATGTTTATCAACATGGTATTGTATTTATTTTAAAACTGATTATGCCAGTTGTACTTGTTACTGTAACAAGTTATTGCAGTTAATCAAATCTTACATAATTGGTGGAGTAGCAGTATGAGAAGAAAGTTTTTTTTATATAAAAAAACAAGTTCAATATTTTAGAAAGTTTTTACTAATTGCTGTCAAAAAGATGTTCATGAGACAAATGTAAAAGATTAGGAAATACATTTTAAAAATCTATGGTGATTTTTGCATATTTCTCTGAATCTTTAGGGATTTATTTCAGTTTCAACTAAAACTGGATATTGTAAGCTATAAACCATAACAGTGGTTTATGAATGAAGCTGTCTGTTACTTCAGCCCATAAGTTTTGATTGTTAATTGGTCTAGATATCATTCGATGAGAGGAAGCATCTATATTATGTCAAATTTCTTTTTTTTTTTTTAAACAAAGAAATGAGATAGATTGGGCTTCCCTTGTGGCTCAGCTGATAAAGAATCTGCCTGCAGTGTGGGAGACCTGGGTTCAATTCCTGGGTTGGGAAGATCCCCTGGAGAAGGGAAAGGCTGTTTTTAATTTATGGAAAGGCATTCAAAATAAACTGATGTAAAACAACACTGTAGCCATGCATTGTCTTCCATTCTGTGATTCTTTCTTTCTTTCCTTCTTTCCTTTTCTTTTCTTCTCTCTCCCTACCTACCTTCTTTACTCTTCCTTCTTTCCTTTCTCTCTCCTCTCTCCTTCCTCCCCCTATTTTCCCTCTCCCTCTTTCTCTTTCTATATAATTTCATTTTCCATCCAGTTTCTCATAGTTCTTGTTTGGAGCATTTCTATTTGCATCATGTATTTAGATGTTATGTAAACTTAAATTATTCTTCAAAATATGAAATTCTCTGTTTTTTTGTGATATTTTAAGAATAGTCTTTGACACATACAAATATTCCTGTTAGAAATTAAACATAATAGAGAAGTAAATAGCTAATAATATTTATATTGATTTATTTGAAAAAAAACTTAAAAGATTTCCATTCTAGAATTTACTGAGGTTGAATTATTAAAAATGGTAGAAAATGAGATTCTCTTGAGTGTTAAATAAATGCTATTCCTGCTTCCTTGCTAAAACATTTGTGAGATACAAAACAAGTGCCTCCGAAATAGAAAGATCACATAAAATAGAAAGATCACATAAATGGGAAGTCTCCAGGGTCAGAAATGATGGTATGTTCTAATTTCCCCCATTTTCACAAAAATTTAATACATATTTGTCTCACAGGTACAATTTTTTTTTCTCCCTTTAGAATTAACCATTTATAGCTTTTCAGCATTTGGGCAGAATATTTTTGCAGTCTACTCGTTATAGCTTTACCATTTGGATTTTGGCTTTACTGCTTTAACTGCATTGCTTGGTGTTTTATGAATAAAAGAGGAAATAACTAATGAAGCTGATTAAATAGAGCATTCATTTAAAATGAAGTTCTGGCACCAAAGTAAGTAAGGTAATGTATGTAAATGCCAAGTTTATTTACTATGTTCATACTGCCAGCATAAATTATCTTTTAGGGAAATATTAAAATAAGATCCTTTTTTAGGACTTTTTCAAGACCCTGAATTTTATTCCTTTTATAACATTTCCATGTGAGGACAATCTTTCTACTTCATAGTGTTAATAAATGTACTATGAAGAAGGAGTGGTAGATTTTAGGTATGGTTTCAAGAATAATGCCTTGTATATTTGGGTAAAATTTAACCTTTTACTAAACTTGATTTGTACTCTAAGATTTAAAAAGATAAAATTTATATAAATAAGATATCCATTTAAAATATTATTTTAAAATAATGTAATTTATTAAAACAATAAAGTAAGTATAGCACTAAATTTCACATATAACATTAAGAAATATGAGATGGAGAGGATAACATAAATATACAAACAATAGTCAGAAAATACTGCTGTTGAGAAAATACATAGGTCAACTACCTCCATTTAATCAACCACATGAGAGAACAGCTTGGGTGCAAGTTTGCATTGCCTGTTCAAAGTATGAGTCCAACAGAATTTTAGAAGTGGAAAGGGACTAAGAATTTTACCCAGTATAGTAGTTGCCCATTGTGGAAATAAACTTAAAATTTGCTTAAGTAATACCATCCTCATCGCTCCTTGAAGACCCCTAATGGCTGAAAGAGTTCTACCTAAAAAGATATTCATTTCATGTCTCATTATTGCTAATTTTCTAAATTTTTTTCTGTATTCCATTAAAAATTTGTTGGATGCATCCTCCACTTACTGATTATAATTTAGCTCCTACTTATTTTATTAAACAAACATTTGAGTATCTAATTTAAATTTGGCAGCATATTTTTTCTTGCACATGTTTCATGAAAAGAAAAGCAGGTAATTCAGCAGACCTGATGAAACTGCACTCTTAGGAAAGAGGCAGTGTAGACAGCATCAGGTGTGTAGGTTCGGTACTGCCTGTCATACTCTAGGGCAGCATGAGCACCCAGCTGGTTAGATGTCAGATTCTAGAAGGATGACTTTGACAAGTCTTCATTACTTCCCTCTTGTGATGAGCAGCTGGCATATAATAATTATTAGTCCATTCCTGCCAGTTCAGACGGGACAACAGATACCACCCATCCCCTGGAGAGAGTAAAGTTGGGCTTAGGTCCCAAGGTTACAGTAGACTTTGCCACAATCTGTGTTCATTAACAGGGCACTTGGAGTACTTAACTGAAAGAGATAGTTATCTTAAATCCTGGGAACATAAATATTTTTCATGTAGGTTTGCAGGCCAGCTTGTTTCTTTTTTTCCTGTGATCAACCTAAATGAAATCAAGTTTGGAGAAAGTGAAGTGAAGTCACTCAGTCGTGTCCGACTCTTTGTGACCCCATGGGCCGTAGCCCACCAGGCTCCTCCATCCATGGGATTTTCCAGGCAAGAATACTGGAGTGGGTTGCCATTTCCTTCTCCAGGGGATCTTCCCAACCCAGGGATTGAAGCCAGGTCTCCCACCCTATAGGCAGATGCTTTGCCATCTGAGCTACCAGGGAAGTCCCAAAAGTCTTACCTCCAAAGTCTTACTTTAGAGAAAGTAAACCTTCCGTATTAAAATATCTTCAAGTATTTGAGTTCAAGGATCACTTCTTTTATCCCCTTTATCTAGCATGCGTCTATCTTATAGTGTGCACTTAAGTGTTTGTTGAATGCATCCATGAGTAAGCCCTCATCTAGACACTATTTGAGCATACTTTCCCTAATACTGAAGTTTATGGAGACTCTTCCTAAAGTTGATGCCCAGATTCAGAGACTATCCTCCAGATCTGTGTGCTTAACTTTCTTTGATAATGTTGTATGTAAATTAGTATAGGCCCGAAGTAGATTTTCTCTTTTAGCAAAAGAATAACATTGTTGGCTCATATCTAGTTTGTGGTCATATAAAATGCTGGACCTTTACATGAACTCCTGTCATTCCAGAAGACCAACCCATATATTACATTCAGAAGAAAAATAGTCTCATCTTGAGCAGTTACAATTTTGTAAGTACAAAATTGTCTTTTGAACTTTAAATCAGGGCCACATGTTTTCTATGTTAAACATCAACTTGCTGCTTTTGGTTCATTTCATTCTATCAGTTTGCATCCTAAATGTATCACCCTATATATCATCAACTCTATATTGTATTCTGCAGATTTGACAAATGTGTGTTTTGTACATTATTTTGAAAATTCTGCCGTTTAGAACTGAGCAAGTATCTGGCATACTATAATCAACTAGGTTTGGCATTGGTGCACTCATTGCAATTAATTTGATATGTTTTTGGTAAGCAGCTATGAATTAGGACAATCCATATGAAAATAAGAACAACATGAAAAGTGTGGGAGTGATTTTATTCCTTGATTTTGCAGTCTAGCACCTTGTCAAATATAGTATGCAGTGAAGGACAAAGAACAGTTTTACAGCTTAGGTTCCCATTTCCCATGCACCATTCCGCATATATTATGTGTCAACTTCTCCAAGTTTCAGTTTTCCTTATCTGCTAAAAGGATGCAGGTATGAGAATTAAATATGATGATGTATTTACTGTGCCAAGGAGAGCTTGAGACTTGTAATAGGAATGAACTAAATGTTGAATTCTTTCTCTGAATAGAAGTAATGTGAAGACACTGAATTGTGAACATCTTAAACTCCTTTGCTATTCATTGGTCACTTCATCTTTTTATTTTATTTGGTCTCAATACATCTGAAGTTTATGGTTCTTTGGATTTTCTGTTTTAGATTTTTAAATACTGGGATATTCATGTATCTATAGTCCTTGGGGCTTGTGTTTGTCTGGGACCTCTGAAAAGCATATGGGAAAATGAGATAAATTGTGCAGGCATATTATTGGAGAACTGGGAGAAAATGGAAAGGGAGTGAAGAATGTCTGGGATAGCTCTAAGACCATACGTGCATGCTCAGTCATGTCTGATCATTTGTGAGCCCATTTACTGTACCCTGCCAGGCTCCTCTGTCCATGGGATTCTCCAGGCAAGAATACTGGTGTGAATTGCTATTTCATACCCAAGGAGACCTTTCCAACCCAGGAACCAACCCACATCTCTTGAGTCTCCTGCATTGGCAGACAAATTCTTTACCCATGAACCACCTAGGAAGCCCGGCTCTAAGACCATAATTTCAGTCTAACTCTAAGTATAGAGAAAAGGAGTAAAGGTTACTAGGAAGTCTACCAAACAGCAGTGTAGTTTAAAGAGAGTTCATTAGGACACTTGGGAGTCCTCAAGCCAGAGGCTGGAGGGAAGTCTGTGTCTCTCAAGAACAATGCTGCCTTTGAATGCTTCCCAGGTCCAGCCATTGACTGGGGACATCCACTGGGAAGTGTGGCCTCAAAGTAAAGGCTGAGGTAGAGTTCAGAGCACCACAGCTGCAGTCCTAATCAGTTAAGCTTCCTGAAGTTGGAAGTCTATGGACCAGGGACTCTTTGAAAAGCTTGAATCTTTCTCAAAGATAGTGGAAATAACATGTATATCATTATCAGGTATGCTATACTAGTGAGTGAAAGTTGCTCAGTCGTGTCCAACTCTTTGTGATCTCATGGATTATACAGTCCATGGAATTCTCCGGGCAAGAATACTGGAGTGGGTAGCCTTTCTCTTCTCCAGGGGATCTTCCCAACCCAGGGATTGAACCCAGGTCTCCTGCATTGCAGGCAGTTTCTTTACCAGCTGAGCCACCAGGGAAGCCCAAGAATACTGGAGTGGGGAGCCTATCCCTTCCCCAGGGGATCTTCCCAACCCAGGAGTTGAACCGGGGTCTCCTGCATTACAGGTGGAATTTTTACCAACTGAGCTATCAGGAAAGCCTGATTCTATACTATACTAAGGATTCTTTAAAGGATTTTAGAGAAAACTTATTTTTTTTTTTAAGGACTCATTATAAATGAACGTCTTTAAATACAAAGATAATAATCCATACTAGTGTTAATGCTGCTAAGTAATATAAATATGCATAAACATTAAAGAATTAAGGGGATAAGATAGAAAGGGAGGAGAGGAGAAAGACTCTGACTCTGCTCTTTTTACTGTTTCGCTTCTTTTTACTATATCAGTATACTGCATACTTACCAGATGAAAGATTATAGGATGGTCTAAAACACAGTAGGCAAAATGAGCTGGCAATGGATGACCCCACCATATGGTCACACATAGCAAATTTGCTTAGTGCCATATGTGGTACCCATATGCTAAAAGAGAAGACTTTGTTGCTGTTTACTTTTAGGTGAAGTAGAATCTCAAGTGTAGGTCAGCAAAGAATGACAAGCAGTGTTCTGGGATAAATGTAGGGCATGATATAAAGAACAGAACTCTTTAATTACCAAAAGACGTCATTGTTAAAGCAAAAAGATGGCTTTGAGAATTCAAATAGACTTCTCCAAACAGATCAGATGAATGGAAGAACTGTACAGTTGATGTGGGCATATGGAAGAAATAGTTCTCTCCCAGTTAGATACACAGGAGGACTATTTATGTGCCTCTTTTAGAGAAGACAAGGTTAGTTTGCAGACCAGAGCCAATTTGGGAACATGGAAGCCTTCATAAAAATCTACTTTCAAATGCTGAATAATTTTAATCTAAATGTGCTGCTAAGGAAAGAAATTTTCACTGTTGCCAATGTTGTTCTTATTGTTTAGGTATGCAATAAGCAAAATAATAACAAAAAAAAGTAATTTGCACTTTAGAAATGCACCAAATATATAATCCATCTTTTAAAAATATTTTTAAATAGGGAATAATAATTTAGATACCTAAAAATTAGGGTATGTTGTTTTCCTTTACAAAAAACAGTATCTGTAGTTCTATAGTTTAAAAATTTTAATGTCTTCAAGTAGAGATTTTTTAATTGCTGAGAATGAGAAAAAGTAAATTATGCTTATTATAATTAAAATGAATAAGTTTAATACAAAGATGATATTATTATGCAAAACGTATCAGTGGAAGGCATAAAATAAAGACGGAGAAAGGTCAAACCACAAGTTGTTCTTGATAAAGTTGTTTTAGATTGTTGCTATAGGCTTTGCACCCCTTTGGCTCCCTATTTACATTCCCACCTCTCCCTACACTCCATTTCCAGGTCCCGCTGCACATTGTTTCTGTTTTTAGAGGTGTGTGCTGTGAGGTTCTTCAGAACAGGAGATAAATACTATCATAGTATTAATCCCTACTGCACTGGTGAAATTATAGTCACTGACTCTTAATTTAAAAACTAAGTAACAAGAATATTGTTACTATAGCCAGAAAAGTATTTCAGTGAAGCTGTGGTTTTTATTGTTTAAAAAAGAAAGTAAAAACACTACAGCACAACAGCCTACACAAACTAATAGTTACTGTTCAATTACAAAGTCAAAAGATATGAGTTTTGATATAAATTGGAAGTGTAGTATGGTTTTTCCAGTACCATGTATGGATGTGAGAGTTGAACTATAAAAAGCTGAGTGCCGAAGAATTGATTATTTTGAACTGCGGTGTTGGAGGACTCTTGAGCGTCCCTTGGACTGCAAGGAGATCCAGCCAGTCCATCCTAAAGGAGATCAGTCCTGGGTGTTTATTGGAAGGACTGATGTTGAAGTTGAAACTTCATTACTTTGGCCCCCTGATGTGAAGAGCTGACTCATTTGAAAAGACCCTGATGTTGGAAAAGATTGAGGGCAGTAGGAGAAGGGGGCGACAGAGGATGAGATAGTTGGATGGCATCACCACCTCAATGGACATGAGTTTGGGTGAACTCCAGGAGTTGGTGATGGACAGGGAGGCCTGGTATGCTGCAGTTCATGGGGTCTGAAAGAATCGGGCACTACTGAGTGACTGAACTGAACTGAACTGAAAGGGCTTAAATTATTTTTGTGTTTTCCAATGAGAATTTTAGCTTCAATTGAAACATTCCATTGCAGTTTTAGGCTGTGAATTCTATGTTTACTTGTCACTAGGAAATAAAGAGTAATGAGATCTCATATTATATACTAAAAGATTCTTCTTCTAATTCAAAAAGAAGGGAAGATCTGTCAATAAACCCACCTTTTAGTAATATCGGGTATTAAGAAGAAGCAATATTTATCATTGACTCAGTTTTTAACACTTTAAATTATTAATTTAATCATTTAATGTTAGAGAAATTAGCAACTTGCCTAAGGCCATGTGACTAATCTATGGAAAAACAAAGGGCCCACAAAATCTTAATTTTTACTTTGTAACCCAGAATAATAGACCACCCAAGTTCTGATAATTTATAAACCTTAAGAGAAGCAATTAAAGTATCAGAGGCCAAAAGAAAATAATAAATAAAATCAGTATGGGTTCATGAAGGAGGCAGTTTTCTGTTTCCAAATACCATGATTTATTTATATTTCCTTTTAGTTGACTTTGTGGCACCTTTACATTTAAAATCTGAACACTGAAAGTAACCATGGAAGTCACTTTTTTCCCAAACTCCATAAACTGGCACTTAACCATTCCTGCACAGTTGATGTCTGCTGTTTGAATACCTGCCGGAAAGTTCAGTTCAGTTCAGTTCAGTTGCTCAGTCATGTCCAACTCTTTGCAACCCCATGAATTGCAGTATGCCAGGCCTCCCTGTCCATCACCAAATCCCGGAGTTCACCCAAACTCATGTCCATCGAGTTGGTGATGCCATCCAGCCATCTCATCCTCTGTTGTCTCCTTCTCCTCCTGCCCCCAATCCCTCCCAGTATCAGGGTCTTTTCCAATGAGTCAACTCTTCACATGAGGTGGCCAAAGTATTGGATTTCAGCTTCATCATCAGTCCTTCCAATGAACACCCAGGACTGATCTCCTTTAGGATGGACTGGTTGGATCTCCTTGCAGTGCAAGGGACTCTCAAGAGTCTTCTCCAACACCACAGTTCAAATAATCAATTCTTCGGCACTCAGCTTTCTTTATAGTCCAACTCTCACATCCATACATGACCACTGGAAAAACCAGAGCTTTGACTAAACGGACCTTTGTTGTCAAAGTAATGTCTCTGCTTTTTAATATGCTGTCTAGGTTGGTCATGACTTTCCTTCCAAGGAGTAAGCATCTTTTAATTTCATGGCTGCAATCACCATCTGCAGTAATTTTGGAGCCCAGAAAAATAAAGTCTGCTACTGTTTCCCCATCTATTTGCCATGAAGTGATGGGACCAGATGCCATGATCTTAGTTTTCTGACTGTTGAGTTTTAAGCCAACTTTTTCACTCTCCTCTTTCACTTTCATCAAGAGGCTCTTTAGTTCTTCTTCACTTTCTGCCATAAGGGTGGTGTCATCTGCATATATGAGGTTATTGATATTTCTCCTGGCAATCTTGATTCCAGCTTGTGCTTCTTCCAGCCCAGCGTTTCTCATGATGTACTCTGCATATATGCTAAATAAGCAGGGTGACAATATACAGCCTTGATGTACTCCTTTTCCTATTTGGAACCAGTCTGTTGTTCCATGTCCAGTTCTAACTCTTGCTTCCTGATCTGCATATAGGTTTCTCAAGAAGTGGGTCAAATGGTCTGGTAATCCCATCTCTTTCAGAATTTTCCATAGTTTATTGTGATCCACACAGTCAAAGGCTTTGGCATAGTCAATAAAGCAGAAATAAATGTTTTTCTGGAACTCTCTTGCTTTTTTGATGATCCAGCAGATGTTGGCAATTTGATCTCTGGTTCCTCTGCCTTTTCTAAAACCAGATTGACCATCTGGAAGTTCATGGTTCACATATTGCTGAAGCCTGGCTTGGAGAATTTTGAGCATTACTTTACTAGCATCTGAGATGAGTGCAATTGTGCTGTAGCCTGAGCATTCTTTGGCATTGCCTTTCCTTGGGATTGGAATGAAAACTGACCTTTTCCAGTCCCGTGGCCACTGATGAGTTTTCCAAATTTGCGGGTATATTGAGTGTAGCACTGTAACAGCATCATCTTTCAGGATTTGAAATAGCTCAACTGGAATTCCATCACCTCCACTAGGTTTGTTCATAGTGATACTTTCTAAGTCCCACCTGACTTCACATTCCAGGATGTCTAGCTCTAGGTGAGTGATCACACCATTGTGATTATCTGGGTCATGAAGATCTTTTTTGTACAGTTCTTCTGTGTATTCTTGCCACCTCTTCTTACTATCTTCTGCTTCTGTTAGGCCCATACCATTTCTGTCCTTTATTGAACCCATCTTTGCATGAAATGTTCCCTTGGTATCTCTAATTTTCTTGAAGTGATCTCTAGTCTTTCCCATTCTGTTTTTTTCCTCTATTTCTTTGCATTGATCACTGAGGAAGGCTTCCTTATCTCTCCTTGCTATTCTTTGGAATTCTGCATTCAAATGGGAATATTTTTCCTTTTCTCCTTGGCTTTTCACGTCTCTTCTTTTCACAGCTATTTGTAAGGCCTCCTCAGACAGTTCTTTTGCCTTTTTGCATTTCTTTTCCATGAAGATGGTCTTGATCCCTGTCTCCTGTACAATGTCACAAACCTCTGTCCATCATTCATCAGGCACTCTGTCTATCAGATCTAGTCCCTTAAATCTATTTCTCACTTCCACTGTATAGTCATAAGGGATTTGATTTAGGTCATACCTGAATGGTCTAGTGGTTTTCCCTACTTTCTTCAATTTAAGTCTGAATTTGGCATTAAGGAGTTCATGATCTGAGCCACAGTCAGCTCCTGGTCTTGTTTTTGCTGACTGTATGGAGCTTCTCCATCTTTGGCTGCAAAGAATATAATCAATCTGGTTTTGGTGTTGGCCATCTGGTGATGTTCACGTGTAGAGTCTTCTCTTGTGTTGTTGAAAGAGGGTGTTTGCTATGACCAGTGTGTTCTCTTGACAAAATTCTGTTAGCCTTTGTCCTGCTTCGTTCTGTACTCCAAGGCCAAGTTTGCCTGTTACTTCAGGTGTTTCTTGACTTCCTACTTTTGCATTCCAGAAAAGGAGATGCCTAACATCTCAGTTAGACATTCATGCTTGTCTTGTTAACAGGGAATTCTTATCTATAACCTATATTCTTCTTAAGTCTTTAGAATTAGAGTAGAATTGGCCATGACCCAACTCTTTTCACAAAAGCATTGATATTTCCAGAGTGAATGTTCATCTTTGATCTTCCATACTTTAAGAAACTTGGCAGTGTTTCTTCAATTCTAGCTTTCCCACTTGTCTGTCCAGTTTCTATTTGAATTTTTATTATAGATATTGGGGATCTTTCATTGTATACTTCTTTTTCTAGTCTTTCCTTAGTGTTATAACTTGAAAGTAAAATATCAGTATAGGATTAAGTTACAAATCTGGGCACAGGTGGGTATTGCCATTCCTACCTGCCAGGCACCAGCTATCTGTAATGTCACTGTTTTAGGAAAAATACACCCAGAATTAACCTGTTCTCAGATTGATGGCTGTGAGATAAAAATTGACAAGAAGAAAAATAAACAGGTCTGTGTTTTCTACTTTAAGAAAATCAACATCTTGTCTGTGGCTTTAAACCTGTAGAAATACCAGGAGTGTTTTATTTATTTATTTATTTCTTATCTGGCAACCTAAAACATTAGCTTTAAAACAAATTTGGCCCAGGACAGAAGAAGGCTGGCCCATTTTCTTATAAATTCTCTCAGTGGAGGAAGCCAGAAAATGTGTTAGTTTAGTTCAGGTTGTTGGATTTGCTACAGGAAAAATCAAACCACACTACAAAGATTTATCAGATAATTATGTTGTCTTTAACCACAAACTAATAACTAAGGACTTATGAAGGAGTTAAGATATGTGAAGAGAAAAACAAATTCTAAATCTATTCCTGTTCTTTAAAATCACCAACTAAATAAATAATTACCTTTTCCATTCTGGAATCTGCAAGGCCAAGTAGAATATGCAGTAGACCAGGAAAGGGGAATTCCAGAAAGGGGTTATAATTACAATACTGTTATAACTTTACTCAGACAAGTCACTTACATTTGATTTGCCTCAGTTTATTTGGATATAGATTGTGATAGCTTGTCTCTTTACTTATTATTTAAACATAATGTTTTTCTATAAATGGTGAAAAATTGTTTATAAAAAAATATAGAAAAATATTTCAACTGGTAATATGCTTTTTTTCTGAAAATAATGTTTTGTCAAAAGAACATTACTTGGGCAAAATAAAAGTAGCTTAACACAGTTAAATATTTTCTCATTGGGGAATGTACCACTTGGTTTCACATATATGTTTGATGTTTATCAGAGCTCATATTTATGTATCTAGTTACATGTTATGGGAATATTTTTGTTATTCTTTATTAACTGAGGATAGTACTCATTAAAGTTATGTAAATAAATATATGTTGTATGTATCTATCTTCCAGTTCTTTGAACTATAATTTCTTAGATTTAGAGGAAATATTCTTAAAAATATTTGGTGTATGTGTGATTTCAGAACAAAAACAATTCTATAGACAGAATAATATATAACACTAACCTAATATACAATGATAATCTTTGCTGTTTAACTATAAGTGATTAATCCTTACATGTGACCCATATTTGGCATTATAAAATACTCTTTATTATGATCCATGTTGTCAAAAATCTTACATTTTTGAATAGCTTTTTTCCTACATTATTAGATTAATAATTCCATATATTTTGAGAATAAATATTTTTTACCTTATTGCTTTCTTTTATATTTTGTTCTGTAATTAGATTTTAAAAATATCACAAAATCAAGTCAGAGGTTATGCATACTACTTTGATCATGTTGCTACTTTGGTGCATGCTTTTATTGGCAAGATTGGGTACCATTCATGCTCATTCTTGGACGATCTACCTACCTGTTTACCTAATCTATCCATCTCAAATCATCATCTAGCAAGGCCTTCTACCTAAAATGAATTCCCTGTCAGACTCTGTGAACTTACAAATGGACTACTCTAAACTACACAGATAAAAGTAATTATGCTATAAATATCATTTTCAGAGTAGTGAACATAGTGGTTTTCTGCATTAAGAAATAAGACATAAAATATTTGTGTAAGATTTAAATAGTCAAGAATTATACTTTAACTTAGAATCTTTACTTAAATCTTATACTTTGTATTTACAAAGTATATTCAAAGCTAAGATGTCTCTCCTGGAGGAAAATTTCACATCTTGAAGCAGATAGAAATTTCCAGTGTCTATGCTCTGTATCTCCTTTTGGTTTAGATAGCTGTTCATTGCTGATGTGAAAGAAGAGGGTGAGGAATGGCATCCTTACAAGGAAGAAATACATCTGGAATCAAGGAGTAGGCTCCACAAGTCATTAAAGCCTTGCTCTAAGTAAAAGGCAAAACTCCACAAGTGTCTTGAAAACATTAGTGTAAGTCTCATTGTCCTTGGGCTATGTGGGCTATGCTCTTGACTTACTGGTCACTGGCTCATGATCAAGTTTGTTTTTCTGATCTCCTGATGGACTTTCTTCTCTGCACTGCTACATAAACCACCAGACTACACCCTCAATAACATTTGGAAATGTTTTCTGAGATGTGGTTTTTGTAGTAACTGTTTTCCCCCCAGTTCTGGCGAGCAGTTCAATCCCAGCCAATCTTACCCCTCATTTGTTATTATTATTTTTATTTTGGTGCTGGAAGGGATTTCTTGGATTCAGCTCTCCCCTTTGCTTCTTGTTTATTTAGATTTAAATATAGCTGAAATTTATCAACAAGGAAGTACTAAACAAACCTTTGTTTAAGTTTCCAACATCATTCTAAAGATTCTCTTATTTTGATCTAACTGTAGTACAGATGACTGTAATACAGACTAGTGAGGTGAAGTGAAATCACTCAGTCATGTCCAACTCTTTTTGACTCCGTGGACTGTAGGCCACCAGGCTCCTCCATCCGTGGGATTTCCCAGGCAAGAATACTGGAGTGGGTTGCCATTTCCTTCTCCAGGGGATCTTCCCAACCCAGGGATTGAACCCAGGTCTCCCACATTGCAAGCAGATGCTTTAACCTCTGAGCCACAAGGGAAGCAAAATTAGAGATACCAAGAGAACATTTCTTGCAAACATGGGCACAATAAAAGGCAGAAATCATATGGACCTAACAGAAGCAGAAAGATATTAAGAGGTGGCAAGAATACACAGAACTATACAAAAAAGATCATAATGACTCATAACCATGATGGTGTGATCACTCATCTAAAGCCAGACATCATAGAGTGCGAAGTCAAGTGGGCCTTAAAAAGCATCACTATGAACAAAGCTAGTGGAGGTGATATAATTTCAGTTGAGCTATTTCAAATCCTAAAAGATGATGCTGTGAAAGTGCTACACTCAATAGGCCAGCAAATTTGGAAACCTCAGCAGTGGTCACAGGACTGGAAAATGTCAGTTTTCATTCCAATCCTAAAGAAAGACAATGCCAAAAAATGTTTAAACTACTGCAGAATTGTACTTATCTCACATGCTAATAAAGTAATGCTCAAAATTCTCCAAGCCAGGCTTCAATAGTACCTAAACCCTGAACTTCCAGATGTTCAAGCTGGTTTTAGAAAAGTCAGAGGAACCAGTGATCAAACTACCAACATCAGTTGGATCATAGATAAAACAAGAGAGTTCCAGAAAAACATCTGCTTCTGCTTCATTGATTATGCCAAAGCCTTTGACTGTGTGGAATGCAACAAACTGTTGAAAATTCTTCAAGTGATGGGAATACCAGACCACCTGACATGCCTACTGAGAAATCTGTGTTCAGGTCAAGAAGCAAGAGTTAGAACTGGACATGGAACAGTGGACTGGTTCCAAATTGGGAAAGCAGTATGTCAAGGCTGTATATTGTCACCTTGTTTATTTAACTTATATGCAGAGTACATCATGCCAAATACCAGGCTGGATTAACCACAAGATGGAATCAAGGTTGCCGGGAGAAATATCAATAACCTCCATTATGCAGTGACACCACCCGTATGGCAGAAAGCGAGGGGGAACTAGAGTCTGTTGATGAAAGTGAAAGAGAGCGTGGAAAAGCTGGGTTAAAACTCAACATTCAAAAAATGAAGATCATGGCATCCAGTCCCATCACTTCATGGTGAATAGATGGGGACAAAATGGAAATAATGAAAGACATTTTTTTTCTTGGGCTTCAAAATCACTGCAGACAAGGACTTCAGCCATGAAATTAAAAGACACTTGCCCCGTGGGAAAAAAATTATGACCATCCTAGACAGCATAGTAAAAAGCAGAGACATTATTTTGGCAACAAATGTCTGTCTAGTCGAAGCTGTGTTTTTTTCCAGTAGTCATATATGGATGTGAGAGTTGGACCATAAAGAAGGTTGAGTGCCAAAGAATTGATACTTTTGAACTGTGGTCTTGGAGAAGACTCCTGAGAATCCTTTGGACTGCAAGATCAAACCAGTTAATCCTAAAGGAAATCAGTCCTGAATATTAATTGGAAGGACTAATGCTGAAGTTGAAGCTCCAATACTTTGGCCACCTGATGCAAAGAACTGACTCACTGGAAAAGACCCTGATGCTGGGAAAGATTGAAGGCAGGAGGAAAAGGGGATGACAGAGGATGAGATGGTTGGATGGCATCACTTACTCAATGGACATGAGTTTGAGCAAGCTCTGGGAGTTGATGATGGACAGGGAAGCCTGGCATGCTACAGTCCATGGGGTCAAAAAGAGTTGGACACGACTGAGTGACTGAACTGAACTGATAATACAGATGAAAGTAGATTATGCATGATATTTTGATTAGATCATTTCCTCATCATTTATTGCTACTGTAATTGTTTTTTTCTCCTTTAGAAAGTATAAGAGATTTGAATTTTGCTTGCCATTGCTCTTTATGAGGGCATAGTTTTGTTTTTTTATGAAAGATAGTGTTTAATTTTTTAACATTTATTTTTAATTGGAGGATAATTGCTTTACAATGTTGTGTCGGTTTCTGCCGTACATCAACATGAAACAGCCATATGTATACACATGTCTCCTCCTTCTTGAACCCTCTCCCACCTCCCACCCCATCCCACTCCTCCAGGTTGTCACACACCACCAGGCTGAGCTCCCTGTGCTGCACAGCAACTTCCCAATACTATCTAGTTTACATACAATACTGTATATATTTCAATGCTTCTCTCTCTGTTCTTCCCACCCTCTACTTCCCTTGCTGTTTCCATAAGTCTGCTCTCTATCTATATCTGAGTCTCTATTCCTGCCCTGCAAATAGGTTCATCAGTACCATTTTTCTAGATTCCATATATATGCATCAATATACAGTATTTGTTTTTCTTTTTCTAACTTACTTCACTCTGTATAATAGGTTCTATGGATAGTGTTTAATGTTAACACAGTAACATTTTACACAACACCATCTTTTGCCAACATTTCTGAAAAAGAAAAGGAAAAATTATAGTATAGAGAAACTCTGTGCCAGAAAAAGTACTGGATCCTTGATAGAGATTAACTTCACCATTCATTTATTAATGTAACAAATATTTATTGAGCAATCACTAGTTGCTCATCAATATAGAAGTCATGTGGATTACATCAGTGAAAAAAGAAGAAAAAGAAAACAAAGTTTTGCCCTGATGAAGCCTTTATTCTACCCAGAGTTGAGTTTGGGAAGATTAATATGATATCATATATATAATAAAATTATTTGGCATGTTTTGTGGTAATAAATATATGGAAAAACATAGAGCAGTCTTTGCAGACTAGACTTGTAAGTGACTCAGTGACAATTTTAATCAGTAGTCATAGCGGGCTTCATTGAGCAGGTGACCTGTGATCATAGAGAAGAAAGCTATGAAGGCCTGAATGTGGGAGCACACTTGGCACGTTTCCGACATCAAGGCCAGAGTGGCTAGAGTGGAGTGAGCAGGCAAAGAGTAGAGGATGGGTCTCGATCTCATAGGTTCTCAGAAGGGCCTTGTAAGCCATTGTAAATATTTCAGCTGTAGTTCTAACTAAATGGGGTGATATTGCAGGGATTTGATTAATAGGATAATATAATGGAACATAAGATCTATTAGAATTACTCTGACCTCTTTGTTAGGAAACCTCTAGAGGAGAAAGAGGACATTTAAAATAATGGTAACTCAGATAAATGAGGTGGGTGTGCATGATTGAACTGTGGTGAAATCTGCATATCTTTTGAAAATAAAGCTATGGATATTTTCTGATAGATTATATCTTTTATAAATGAAAAAGATGAATCAAATATTTAAACTGCAAGATTACCTAAGATTTATCAAAGGATTGACAATAGCTTGAGAAGAAGGACCAAGGCTGAGGTCTGAAATATTTATTGTTAAGGGTCAGGGAAAAGAAGAGGATAACATAAAAGTAGAGTCAAGTAAATAAAAGGACAAGAAAAAGTGGGGACCTAGAAACCAAGAGAGGAAAAAAAAAATCAAAACAGCAGTAAATATCAACTGTTTTAAGAGCAAGTATTGATCAGAGGTCAATCAGGAACGTAGAACCACTGTGTGTTGTAGAAAAGTTATTACTTGCGGAATTGCAAGAGCAGCTAAGGAAGTAAGAAAAGGTGATCTCCAAAAAGGATAAGTACTCAAGGAAAAGTTGCTAACCAGCCTTCCTGAAAGGTCAATCGGTAGAGAAGACTACGTAAGGCTGTTGCCTTTGCATTTGGTCATGGCTTGGCTTGTTGTTGATGAGCAGAGCTGCTAGTTTGAAGAAAAGCTATAAGCAGGGAGGGGTTAGAGGAAAGATAATTTGAAAGCCACCAGCACTTTGTGTCTATTTCTTAGCATGCAGAAACACTATAATCTCCACGAAGTAATCAATGAGTCTTCATTTTTGTCTTCCCAATCTTGTGAATATTTCCGTCTTGGCTAATTCCAACTCAGAACTATAAAGGGAAAGAAATTCTAGAAAATGTAGTTATAGCTTGGCCATGTTGACATAGTATGAAACGACTACAGTCCACCGCTTTTCAACTTGATAGCCATATGTACCAATTTGAATCATATTTCATTTTCACCTAAAGACAATAGCGTGTGTTAGCTTTAGTTGGTATAACTATCCCTCTTGCTGCTAAAAACATACTACTCTCCAAGAGAGGATACAAAGTTTATGCAGCACAGTATCAACATGTGGGTAACATTCAGTCTTTATTTAGCTGAGGTATATCCCCTCTTGATATTTTATAACTTATTTACTGATGAGATATAAGTTTAACCATTCTATTAACCTCACGTTCAAGGTCATAGAAACCCCAGCAAGACAGTAGGCACTGGAGCGGCGGCTGTGCAGACTGAAGTGGCTATAAGGAGATACCCCATGCCCAAGGGCAAGGGAGAAGCCCCAGAAAGATGGTAGGAGGGGCTAATTCACATTTAGAATCAAACCCCATTCCCACCAAGATGCACAGGGGGCTCAAACAAACCTTGTGCAAACCAGCATGCAGGGACCCCACAGAGACAGAGACAGAACTGTGTCTGAGTGTCTCCTGCGGAGGAAAGCAGTGGCCTGCTGCAGGGACAGGGGCTCTGGGTGCAGCAGACTTGGGTATGGCTTGAGCCCTCTTGAAGGAGGTCGCCATTAACCCCACTGTAGAGCTGCCAGAATTTACACAAGATTGGGAAATAGACTCTTGGAGTGCACGAACAGAATCTTATGTGCACCAGACCCAGGAGAAAGGAGCAGTGACCCCACAAGAGACTGACCCAGACATCCCTGGGAGTATCCAGGAGACTCCAGCGGAGGCGTGGGTCGGTGGTGGCCTGCTGCAGGGTTGGGGGCACTGAGTGTAGCAGTACATGCATGGAATCTTTTGAAAGAGGTTGCAATTATCTTCATCATCTCCGCCATAGTTTGGCCCCAGGTAAATAGCAGGAGGGAACACACCCATAAACAGAAAATTGGATTAAAGATTTACTGAGCATGGCCCCATCCCTCAGAACAAGACCCAGTTTCCCCCCTCAGTCAGTCTCTCCCATCAGGAAGCTTCCATAAGCCTCTTATCCTTCTCCATTAGAGGGAAGACAGACTGAAAACCATAGTCACAGAAAACTAACCAATCTGATCACATGGACCACAGCCTTGTCTGACTCAGTGAACCTATGAGCAATGCCCTGTAGGGCCACCCAAGATGGATGGGTCATGGTGGAGAGAGCTGACAAAATGTGGTCTGCTGGAGAAGGGACTGGCAAAACAGTTCAGGAGACAGAGCCAAAGCAAAAACAATAAGCAGTTGTGGATGTGACTGGTGATGGAAGTAAAATCTGATGCTATAAAGAGCAATATTGCATAGAAACCTAGAAAGTCAGGTCCATGAATCAAGGCAAATTGAAAGTGGTCAAACAGGAGATGGTAAGAGTGAACATTGACATTTTAGACATCAGTGAACTAAAGTGGACTGGAATGGGTGAATTTAACTCAGATGACCATTATATCTACTACTGTGGGCAGGAATCCCTTAGAAGAAATGGAGTAGCCATCATAGTCAACAGAAGAGTCCAAAATGCAGCACTTGGATACAATCTCAAAAATGACAGAATGATCTCTGTTCCTTTCTAAGCCATTCAATATCATGGTAATCCAAGTCTATACCCCGACCAGAAATGCTGAAGAAACTGAAGTTGAATGGTTCTATGAAGACCTACAAGACCTTTTAGAACTAACACCCAAAAAAGATGTCCTTTTCATCATAGGGGGCTGGAATGCCAAAGTAGGAAGTCAAGAAACACCTGGAGTAACAGGCAAGTTTGGTCTTGGAGTATACAGAATGAAGCAGGGCAAAGGGTAATAGACTTTTGCCGAGAAAATGCACTGGTCATAGCAAACACCCTCTTCCAACAATACAAGAGAAGACTCTACACATGGACATCACCAGATGGTCAAAACCAATCATAGCTATAATTTATATTGTCTTTCTTATCCTACTCATTTCACATTTCCTTTGCCCTCAGGAAGAACCTTATCTGGGTACATATCATTGCCTAATGGTGTGACTCAAACCTTTATTCCTGACTAGTCTGTCCATTGACAGTCCCCTGTATCAGGCGATTGTAATTTGTTTCCTTAAATTTTACTACAGAAAGTGGAAGAATGGAGGGATATCTCAGGATCACTTGCATTCCAGCTATACTGGTTTCAAACGCTTCATCTCTATCCAATTTCCACTTAATAGTGAGAATGTGTTCTCCAATCTGTATAGTAACCCTATTCTTTTCCTGTTGATACATCATAAGAAACCCAGAGTGGCCAGATGACAGACTGAATTTCCAGGGTTCTATAACCACTGCTATACTTCCTGGTGGTAACATTCCATCAGGAATGCAAGCTCCCTCCACTAATCCAGCAAAACCCAGTGTTGCAGGCAGGGAAGCACATGCTTTGTGTATGGTTGAGAATTCTCTTTACATTGTGATTTTACTACTCACAGAATTAGATGTTGATTTGGTTTAGACAAGGAGTGTTTTTTTTTTTTTTCTTTTTCTTTTAGGAAGTCTTAGAATTTATTTTTTTCTTACTATATCTTTAAATGAGAATTTAAAGATTTAAGTTTATAATTTTCTTTCTCCAAGTTTCTACCACACTTAAAAGCATGTGACCAGGGATTTTTGGTGGTCTGGTAATTAAGATTCCATGCAGAGGCACAAGTTTGATTCTTGGTCAGGGAACTAAGATCCCACATGCTATGCCACACAGCCCCTTTGCCCCCACCTCCTCCCAAATAAGTGAGCTACCAAGCCCATTGTGACCCTATTGTTTCTAAAGATTTAGTGGTAACATCTTGGTTACTTAAAACCTTGATTCTGTAGACACCTGGTTATAGATGTTTATAAATAATAATGTAAGCAATTGTTTGCCATTATATGATATGTGGCTCAGACAGTAAAGAACCTGCCTGCAATGTGGGAGACCTAGGTTCAATACCTGGGTTGGGGAGGTGCCCTGGAGAAAGGCATGGCTACCCACTCCAGTATTCTTGCTTGGAGAATTCCTTGGACAGAACAGCCTGCAGGATAAAGTTCATGGGGTTACATAGAATCAGACACGACTGAGTGACTAACACTTTCAAACAGAATTCAGCATTCCTTCACCCTCAACATATGCTATGAACTATTCCATTGTTCCCTCTCTCACTATCAAAAGTGTCATTTATACCTTTGAATCTAATCAGATCACATAATTAATCCTACACTTCTATCCTTAAGGTTTTATTGACTCAGACTTGTATGCCATGAAATAATTAACATTTCCAACCATATTTTGACAGAGGATTTCAGATATAGACAATACTTAACACTTTCTAAATGATTCATCTAAGCATTTCATTAAATATAGTTTGAGGCAAAGAAAACTATTAAATATATGAAAAAGTGTTAGTTGCTGTCATGTCCAGCTCTTTGTGATCCCATGGACTGTAGCCCACCAGGGTCCTCTGTCTGTGAAATTCTCCAAGCAGGAATACAGGAGTAGCTATGCCCATCTCCAGGGGATCTTCCCGACTCAGGGATTGAACCCAGGTCTCAGTCTCCTGCAGTCCTGCATTGGCAGGCAGATTGTGTTTATCACTGAGCCACCTGGGAACCCCTTTAATACCTTGTTGTGTAGCTTCACACTATTGCATCAAATAGATGTACTTATTTAAACATTCACCTACTATTAGTTAATTTCACAATACAAAAGCCAGTGGATTTTTTGATTGCAACAATCAGAAAACAATTCAAACTTCTTAAACCAAAAAACAAAAAGTAATATCTTGGTTGAGAAACTGTGACATAATTATTCATTATCTAGCAACTTCAAGTTAAATGTCACATTTAATAATTTCCAACATAATTAAAATGAAATAAGATAAATGGACAAATCTCCCATTTTGATAAAGAGAAGCAGAGAGATAACGCCCAGCAATCACTGGTCCAAATCTCAAAACATATCCTGTAGAGCAGTAAATACCAGATGCCTTCCCTTCCAGCAGCAATGGAATGAGTTCCATGTCCAGCCAATCTTATTCTGCTTTCTAGGAAGGTCTCTTGTTTTCACTCCATGGTCAGTCACATTGGAAGGGCCTTAAGGAGGAGGATTTTCTTACTGGAAGAACCCTCGTCTTTATTGCTCATGTCCTCAGAGTATGGGTTTGTGAGCCCATAGCCTGAGGAGTAAGTATAGTTGTGCCAGGACTTGTGGCCTCCTTCAGGGTTTATCAGGAAAAGTACCTCCCTCAAACGATTAGCAAGATGCCACCTTTCTTATTTGTGGTCAGGTTCCAAAGGCAAATACCAGTGGAGAACCATAGGTGATTTATCACAACTTTGGGAATTCCTTCTCTTACAGAAAAATTTTGTATCTGTATCTCCCTCACTCTCAGCTAATGACTTAGGTCTATTTCTCAACAAATTTTGAGTTAATCGCCAGAGTTAAAGGTGACAAATGAATCACCCCTTGTCCAAAGGTTAAGAAAGAACTTTTCTCAATGAATTAGTTTTCTTTCTTTTATTTTTCTAGACAAGCCTGTTTCAACACAATGGAAATGAGACTTTGATGAAGGTCATAGCAATGAGCTTATAAAAATGCTCATATTTTTCTTTATTTCCTGACTTTGTAACTCATAGTTTCATTCTTGTACAATAGAATACATTTCAAACACCTGTTTTTTGTATCTGTGGGAGAAAAAAAAAGATAGTAAGATAGTCACCTTTTTAGCTGAGGAAGAAGGACCCTCATGCTCCTCTCTCCAATTCTGTATTTTAGAGTTTGAATTTTAACATACCTCCTTATTTACCTTGTTCCTATGCTTTTGACTTCTCTTTCACTCCAGCCACATCTTGGCAAGCACTTTGTGGAAGTGCAAGATGACAGCACGTCATACACAACATACCTCATGTTTCTAACTTTTGGCATGTGTCTCCCTGATGAAATCATCTTGTAATTACACTTGTGAAACCTGGAGAAATCTCTTGACCATTGGGAGGAGGCTAGTAGATAGATGCGTTCTTTTCTTCTTTGAGCAGACAATTCTGGGCATATACTTCAGTGTTCCTCACAAGGTCCTGATGGAAGCTAGTCCACATTGACCACAGCAATGACCGACTCTAGAAAACATTTTTGTATTGGTTTTCTCTCTTTCTCAATTCACTGTTCCCAGTCCCCCAACCTGATTCTGGGGGTCATTCTCAAACTATGCTTGCTCCTTTCTTCAAATATTTGTTCCAGGCTATTCTTTCTGAAGGAGAACTCAGGCTAAAGCACCTTCAGTTTTATATAAAACAATCATCATTGTATTTGACATTTTGTTAGTAATTGGCCAGCCCCAGGATGCATCAGGCATAGTTGAATTTCCAGGCTTAAATGATTCCATGAGAAATTTGGCTCCATGTCTTTTCTCTGCTTTCCTCTTAAGTTGTTTCATTCAAGTAGACAGTTTCACATAGTGGCAAGATTACCACCACTGGTTCGTGGCTTCTAAGGGAGACTCAGAAAACGCATGCTTCTTTTCCAAAAGTTTCAGCAAAAATCCTGGTTATATCTAGTCAGCTTGGCTTATATCACATCACAGACTCAAGTAGTCACTGTCCAGGGTATGGAAGGCTTTGATCCCTGGAGTGATTGAGAGGGGAGAGGGCAGAGGTGTGCTTTCCCAAAGGAAGATCAATTTACCTTACAGAATAGCAAAAGATATGTAACAGGCATTGTTTCTTTCTCCTCCTTCTCTTAATCTCTCTGCTATTTTAGCAATATGTATTTTATAAATAATTTTATTACTATACTGTAAATTGACTTCTTTATTATACTTTTCCTTGTCTTATAAAGGACAAATGAATATTTTTAAATCAATAAAATATATTAAAATAGTTAAAATGCATGAGTAAAATATAAATACAGTGGAACATTTTGATGAAATTGGGAGAATAGAAACTCTAACTCATAGTAGAAGTGAAAGTGAAAGTCACTCAGTCTTATCTGACTTTTTGTGACCCCATGGACTGTAGTCCATGAGATTCTCCAGGCCAGAATACTGGGGTGGGTAGCCTTTCCCTTCTCCAGGGGATCTTCCCAGCCCAGGGATCGAACCCAGGTCTCCCGCATTGCAGGCAGATTCTTTACCAGCTGAGCCACGAGGGAAGCCCAAGAATGCTGGAGTGGGTAGCTTATCTCTCCTCTAGCAGATCTTCCCGACCGAGGAATTGAACCGGGGTCTCCTTCATTGCAGATGGATTCTTTACCAACTGAGCTATTAACTCATAGTAGAGGGCATATGTAAATTTGACTTGAAGCTTTCTTGTGGTTATTATGATCAAGCAAATGTAATTAATGAAGAAAATTTGTGGGTTTTTTTTTTTTTCCACAGAAGCAAACATTAAAAGGAAAGAAAAGGAAAATATTTCTCTCACCAGCACCAGAAATTACTCCAGTGGTCCTCACCAAGAAAACCATGTACCATTAACAACATACACTCTCAGTTACTTCTGTATAGTAAAATATTGAAGTATTTCATAGAACTGGTCCTTCTAAAGCCATTCACAATAAGCCTAGAGCATTATACTGAAATGTAATGTAGAACAAACAGTTCTATGGATACCGACATACTAAATTCTGGGTATTTGGTTCTCCAATAGCCTGACAATGCCAGTAATAGTGAACAAGTTTTCACTAGTTGTGGTATAAATGGGCATTGGTCCTTAGTGGCTTTCCACTGAAATAGGTCAAACAAAAGGTCTATGGTTATACACTTGGGAAATTTTATTCTCTTAGAATTAAAAAAAAAAAACCTCATTAGTATATCAGATTGTTTAGAGGAAATTTATAATAAACCTTTTTATTCATTCTTTATTTCATTCACTTATTTATTCAACATATACTATCTACTCTGTTCCGTAATATGTGCTAAATGTTTGGAATATAATGGTGAATAAATCCAGATAAAGTGGATGCTCTCATGGAGCCAAAAGCCTAGTGGAAGAGACTGACATCCACCACAATATTGAAGGAGATAAAGTTACACACTGATATAAATGCTTCAGAGAGATTAACCTGTCACTGGTCTCTGCTAGAACACTTCTAAACATGATATATATCCTCCCAGAAACACTGTGAATTGGGTACCAGTATGATACCCAATTTACAGATGAGAAAATGAAGGTACAGAAAACAAAATCACATAGCTACTAAATGATAGAGTTGGAAATCAAATTTACGCAAGGCTCATGCCAGAGTCTGTTATTTGTCTCCTCTAATATGGAAAATAATCTTATAGAACCACCCAAAAAGATTACAAAGATACTGAATTATCCTTACTTGCAGGTGATATGTAGTGGGAAAATAGAACTGGGTGTAAGTAATAACTCTTTCTCAGCAAAATGACATTTGGTCAAAATGTTGGCACCAGCCAGAACATCATCCCCAGACACTTCTGCTAAGTCCTGTGGATAAGTTTTCATGCAGGGCAACCTGTCTTGCTCTGCCCACAGCATCATTCAGAAATCAATAGCTACCCAGTAGTATACTTTTTCTCCCCACTTTGAAGTCAGAGAATCCTCTTGCTGATGGCTCCTCTGCCAGCAATTTTTTGTTCTCAAGTAGGGAATAAACTTTGGAATTGTTTATTATTGCTTGATGATGTGTTTGGACATCCTGATACCATGAAAGAGAGGAAAAAATAAACCAAGCAACAAACTGGGTAAGATATGATTAACAAAATACTTACTGGCTCCAATAAAGGAAATCAGAAATATCTCACACAATACCAACTTAAAATAGTAAATGGTGTTTTATTCCACAAGAAAATAATCTAAGATTTATAATAAAATACAGTTCAAAATAGCAAAACAAAACACTCCTCCTCAAACAAAGCAAAACAAAGTAAAATACTATAGACTATCTAGGAATTACCAGTAACTAGCTTCAAAGACTGTTATAACACAAGACTTAAATAAATGGAAAGAGGTAATATATTTCTGAATGTGATAACATTATAAAGTCAACAGTAAATTGTCTCAAATTTATCGCTAACTTCAAAATAATTCTAATAAAACTCAAGCAAGATTTTGGAGAAAGATGAGAAAACAGTTTTCAAAAAATGTATTAAAAGAATAGAAGTCCATGACTAACTAAAACCATTTTTAAAAGAGTAAAACAGCCAGGAGGCCTCATACTACTAGATGTTAAACTGTGTCACAGAATCATTAACATGGAAACATTGGAGTACTGATACAGGAACAGAAAGATACCAACAGTGTCCTGTACACATAGATGCTAAGCATAGGATTTAAGGAGACACCAAATTTCAGGGGAGAAAAGAGGAATTATGTAGTAGATGGCACTGGGAAAACAGCTCACTTTTCTGTGGAGAAAACTAAAGTTGTTATCATTATCTACATTGTATACAAATCTAAATTGTGGATGGAATAAAGACATGAATAGGAAAAGTGAAATAAAGGACCCAAGCAGAAAAGCTTAGGAACAAATAATAATATTAAGGGCAGATCTGAAAATATCAAATTTTAGGGAGTTTTGGTTAAATTTTATCCAGAGGATCTTCCCAACCCTGGGATCGAACCCAGTCTCCTGCATTGCAGGCAGATTCTTTAGCAGCTGAGCCACAAGGGAAGTCCAAGAATACTGGAGTGAGTAGCCTATCCCTTCTCCAGCAGATCTTCCAAACCCAGGAATTGAACTGCAATTGAACTGCAACTGCATTGCAGGCAGATTCTTTACCAACTGAGCTATCAGGGAATCTCCTATTAGAGACCAGAAGAAAATATTTGTAATGCTTCAAACAAAGAATATCTACAAAGAATTTCTGCAAATCAAAAGGAAAACTCAGGAAACCTAAGTGAAAATGGGAAAAAGGTATATATAGACAGTACACAATAAAGGGCTATGTTATATTATTAACTTGCTTTGTTGTTGCTGTTTAGTCACTAAGTTGTGTCAGACTTTTTTGTGGCTCCATGGGCTGTAGACTGCCAGGGTCCTCTGTCCATGAAATTTCCCAGGCAGGAATAATGGTGTGAGTTGCCATTTCCTTCTCTGATTAACTTACAACTTTAAACCAAAGCAATTCCAGGATTCCACAGGATTAGAACTTAGAAAAATGTCAAGTATTTGTAAATATGTAGAAGATGGAAATTCTTGTATTCCTGTGCACTGCTGGTAGAAGTTGAGACTGCTATAGATACCTGATGGTATTTAGGGGAATTACACGAGTCTTTTCATGAGTATACTTCTGAACCAATTATTTCACTCTTTATTGTATCCCTTGTTATATATACTCTAGTCCGTATTGAGGTGTTTTTTGTTTTATTGTTTTTTCACAAAGAAGAGAGTTGGAGGTAATGAAGAATTCAGCCCAAGACAACTAGGTAATGAAAAAAAATGTGATGGGACTTTCTGTGGTCCAGTGGTTAAGACTCTATGCTTGTACTGCAGGGGGCACAGATTCGATCCCTTGTCAGGGAATTAAGATCTTTTATGCTGTGTGGCACACACACCCCCTCAAAAGCCAAAGTCAGTGAAAAAGTAAAGAATGAATATTTTACAAATAAATGTGATGAATGCACATAGTGGAGTAGTATGGAGTATTTAGGAACAGTGACTTTGATATGCAATTACCAACCTAGACAGGTTGTGAACACTGCTGACCAGAAAAGTCAGGGGGAAATATCTTAGATCAAGATCATTTATTTTAATGAAAATAGATATATAGAAAAAAACAGCTGTTAACATTCCTTGTAGATATGTACTTATAAAAGGGCACATAGTAAAACAGGGTAGTAGTACAATGGTCAGTGGAAAGAGAATAGAAGTGGGACTTTTCACTCAAAAATGGTAAATAATGAAAAAATATAAAGCAAAATGGTCATGTGTCCTGATTATTACTACTATGTAACAAATCATCCAAAAATTTAGTGATGTAGAATAACAGCATTTATTATACTCACTGATGTGTGAGTTAGGAATTCAGAAAAGCTGCGGTTTGTCTGAGAATTCAGCCTAGAAGATTAAAATGGCTGGGGACACAAGCATCTGGGGCTGGATGATCTGTTTTCAAGATGATGTTTTTACTCACATTTGGAATCAAGGATGAGATAATTTAAAGTTTGGTCGGACACAACTCAGCGACTAAACAACAGCCAAATGGAGCTGATCAGCAGAACACTTACACATGGCCTCTCTGTGTCGCTGAGGCTTCTCCCAGCCAGATGGCTGGTATTTTAGAGAAAGCATCTAAAAGGGGCCTTCCAGTGAATGAATGTTCCAAGAGAACCAAGTGGAGGGTCCATGGTCTTTAATGACCTATCTAAAAAAATCACATCATAACAAATCTACCATACTTTATGATGAAAGAAGCCACAATCACATTCTGATATAAGAACTATCATAGACTCTACTTTTCAATAGGAGTAGTGGCAAGAAAAACATTAGAGAGATTATTGAGGTCATCTTTAAAAAAAATACAGTCTGTTACAGTTATGCCCACATAGATGATGATAATGTTCCATGAACTATTTGTTTAATCAATTCTGCCCATAAAGCTTCAAAAAACAAAAGAGAGAAAGAAAGGAAAGAAGGAGGGGTAGAAGGAAGAAAGGAAGAGTCTGATCTAAATTGCAGTGTAGTGTATGGTTAGAGAAAGCTGTAGCCCTTGAGCCAAAGTCTAAATTTTGAGTAGAATTTAGTTGAGAAAGAGCATTGCAAGTAGGAGGAGCAGCATGTGCCAAGGTCTTGCAGTAAGAGAGAACTGTGGTCATGGCACATACTAGGAAGTGGAACAGAATCAGTGTAATGAGGGCAGCAGGAGATTGAGAGAGGGGGCAGGGAGGCAGTACAAACAATTAGGTCATATGAAGCATGTTGCTCCTAAGTGGAAAAGAAAACAAAGGAAGATTGTTAAAAATAACATGACTAAATGTACGTTTTTGACAAGATTTCTCTTTCTGTAGTGTGGCAAAGGAAGAACAAAGTAGATGTAAAAAGACCAGTTCATAGCATATTCACATAATTAGGGACAGAAAAGGCTTTCTTGAAATAAAATGGAAAGAGTGGAAGTGGAAAGATGTGTGCCTGTTCAGGGCAGTAATATCAATGTGAATACTAAAAAGAAGGATATAGGTGAGGGGAGGAAGAATTATTCAATATAATGTCTAAACTGTGCAACTAAATAGACTCAACTTTGTATGGGCAAGAGGAAGTTGATTAGAGACAGTTTATAAATTAAGACTTGATTGTCAATTTTGAACATGTCAGGTTCAGAGTAGAAGTCTCAGCTGAAGTAAAAGTTTGGAGACATTTGTATAAGTGTAGCTTGTTACAAGTATTGACAAAAGTTACTATGATTACTGTCATTGTTCAGTCACTCAGTCGTGTCTGACTCTTTGCAACCCCATCGACTGCAGCATGCCAGGCTTGCCTGTTCATTGAGCTGGTGATGCTATCCAACCATCTTACTCTCTGTTATCCCTTTCTCCTCCTGCCCTCAATCCTTCCCAGCATCAGGCTCTTTTCCAATGAGTCGGCTCTTTGCATGAGGTGACCAAAGTCTTGGAGCTTCAACTTCAGCATCAGTCCTTCCAATGAATATTCAGGGTTGATTTCCTTTAGGAGTGTCTGCAAGATCTCCTTGCAGTCCAAAGAACCCTCGAGTCTTCTCCAGCACCACAGTTTGAAAGCATCAATTCTTTGGCACTCAGCTTTCTTTATGGTCCAACTCTGGACCCAGTACAGACTACTGGGAAAACCATAGCTTTGACTATAAGGATATCTGTTGGCAAAGTAATGTCTCTATTTTTTATTATGCTGTCTAGGTTTGTCATAGTTTTTCTTCCAGGGAGCAAGGGTCTTTTAATTTCATGGCTGCGGTCACCATCCACAGTAATTTTGGAGCCCAAGCAAATAAAGTCTGTCAAGGTTTCCATTGTTTCCCCATCTATTTGCCATGAAGTGATGAGACTGTTTACCATGATCTTAGTTTTTTGAATGTTGAATTTTAAGCCAGCTTTTTCACTCTCCTCTTTCACCTTCATCAGAGGCTTTTTAGTCCCTCTTTGCCTTCTGCCATAAGGGTGGTATCATCTGCATGTGATGCGCTGTGCTGTGCTTAGTTGCTCAATCATGTCTGACTCTTTGTGACCCCACGGACTGTAACCCACCAGGCTCCTCTGTCCATGGAGGTTCTCCAGGAAGATTACTGGAATGGATTGCCATTCCCTTCCCAGGGCCATCTGCATACCTGAGGTTATTGATATTTCTCCTGGCAATCTTGATTTCAGCTGTACTTCATCCAGCCCTGCATTTCACATGATGTACTCTGCATATATGTTAAATAAGCAGAGTGACAATATACAGCCTTGATGTACTCCTTTTCCTATTTGGAACTAGTCTGTTGTTCCATGTCCAGTTTTAACTGTTGCTCTTTGACCTGCATACAAATTTCTCAGGAGGCAGGTAAGGTGTTCTGTTATTCCCATCTCTTTAAGAATTTTCCAGTTTGTTGTGATCCACACAGTCAAAGGCTTTAGCATAGCCAGTGAAGCAGATTTTTGGGGGGACTCTCTTGCTTTTTTGATGATTCAGTGGATGTTGGCAATTTGATCTCTGGTTCCTCTGCCTTTTCTAAATCCAGCTGTACATCTGGTTCATGTACTGTTGAAGCCTAGCTTGGAGGATTTTGAGCATTACCTTGCTAGCATGTGTAATGAGTACAATTGTGTGGTAGTTTGAATAAAGTTGAGTTTATTAATGTTTTAGAAAATATGTGACCATACAGTCCCCCTTTTTGTATCATCTATGAAAATCATATGGAATAATTGAAATTTCTCCTAAAGAAATGAATGGATTCATGTTTTTCAGGAAACTCACTATAAATAGTCTCTTTTGGTCCATCTTTTAAATAGTTTTTAATGGCAATTTATCAGAGATTGAAAAGCATGACAATTACTTGGAATTCAATAATGGTAATGCAATTTAGTACTCTTACCTGGAAAATCCCATCAACAGAGGAGCCTGGTAGGCTGTAGTCCATGGGGTTGCAAAGAGTCAGATAACTGAGTGACTTCACAGTGGTTAGTAAATTTAGGATCACACTTTAACCAGTCAAGCTGGAGAAAAGAATGACATCTTGAAAACACTAAGCTACCTGATAATAGTAAGATTTATAGCTAAAAATTAGACCTTCATTGTGCTAAACATCTCATGTGGATTAACTCATATATTCATAATAATCCTAAATTAAGTAATAGTATTATTTTCACTTCAAAGATTAGTAAGCAGACACAGAGAATCTACATTTGTTACAAAAATTTACCTGTAAGTGAAAAAGCTAGGAAAAAATTAGGTGATTAGACAACACCACTTCTTTGTGAAAGGAAGACATGAATGACATGTTTCATGAGAATACAATGTAATATTTTATGTGGCTTTTCTAAAAATATAAGACATGTAATAAATTTAATAAAATTGGAAAAAAATATAAAACTTCAAAGTCTAATTGCTTGGATTAGCTTTCTGAAATTAATCAAGTAGAATATTTCAGATGACTTCGCTATCTCATGTGGAATGAGGTGTGGAGGGTTGGCAAATTGTGATTTATTTGGCTTGGACACTATGAGTAATATTTAGGTGGAAAATATCTAGACATGAGAGTTGGAATGTGCTTCTTAATCAGTTTTTGGTAGAGTTGGAGCTTCTCATCAGTTTTCTAGCCAAAAGTGTTAGATTGGTAGGTCATGTATTAGAATGCCTTATTTTTAGCTTGTTTCTTGGAAGAGATTTTTGGGAGGCCTAACATTAGTAAATGGGAGTGTAGAACCTTGATGCCAATGGTCAGAAAGGAATTCAGTGTAATTTTTCATTACTTTTTAAAATGTTATTTAAAGAGGAAGCATCATATTCTTTGCAAGCATTCAGTTCAGTTCAGTCGGTCAGTCGTGTCCAACTCTTTGCGACCCCATGAACTGCAGCACGCCAGGCCTCCCTATCCATCACCAACTCCCGGAGTTTACCCAAACTCATGTCCGTAAAGTTGGTGATGCCATCCAACAGTCTCATCCTCTGTCATCCCCTCCTCCTCCTGCCCTCAATCTTTCCCAACATCAGGGTATTTTCAAATGAGTCAGCTCTTCGCATCAGGGGGCCAAAGTACTGGAGTTTCAGCTTCAACATCAGTCCTTCCAATGAATATTCAGGACTGATCTCCTTTAGGATGGACTGGTTGGATCTCCTTGCAGTCTAAGGGACTCTCAAGAGTCTTCTCCAATTCCACAGTTCAAAAGCATCAATTCTTCTGTGCTCAGCTTTCTTTATAGTCCAACACTCACATCCATACATGACTACTGGAAAAACTATAGCCTTGACTATATGGACCTTTGTTGACAAAGTAATGTCTCTGATTTTTATTATGCTGTCTAGGTTGGTCATAACTTTCCTTCTAAGGAGTAAGCGTCTTTTCATTTCAGGGCTGCAATCACCATCTGCAGTCATTTTGGAGTCCCCCAAAAATAAAGTCAGCCACTTGTTTCCACTGTTTCCCCATCTATTTGCCATGAAGTGATGGGACCAGATGCCATGATCTTAGTTTTCTGAATGTTGAGCTTTAAGCCAACTTTTTCACTCTCCTTTTTCATCAAGAAGCTCTTTAGTTCTTCTTCACTTTCTGTCATAAGGGTGGTGTCATCTGCATATCTAAGGTTATTGATATTTCTCCTGGCAATCTTGATTCCAGCTTGTGCTTCTTCCAGTTCAACATTTCTCATGATGTATCTTGTATATAAGTTAAATAAGCAGAGTGACAGTATACAGGCTTGATGTCCTCCTTTTCCTATTTGGAACCAGTCTGTTGTTCCATGTCTAGTTCTAAGTGTTGCTTCCTGACCTACATACAGGTTTCTCAAGAGGCGGGTCAGGTAGTCTGGTATTCTTATCTCTTTCAGAATTTTCAAAAGCATTTTATAATTTTTACAGATTTTTGTTATATATATTAAAAAGTAAAAGTGAAAATGCTAAGTGTTAGATATTAATTGAGCATAAAATAATGCATAGGTTTACATATATGAGTATGTTTTGATGTCATAAAAGAAAATACACTTAAATTCTTTGATTAACTGATATAATTAAGAAAAATTAAAGTTTAATTTTCTGATTAAATAAGAATGATCTGGTAGAAAATAAACCAATGATTACTTGTGTCTTATTTGCCTCTGCACTTTTTTTTTTTTTTCTTTTACTTCTATGCTATGAATCATATTCTTGAAACTTCAGGGAACTCAAATCATGTAACACATTACCTATAAGTGAAAAGTAAATCTAATATTCAAAGGATTGATATATGTATATATCCTATTAAGTGACTAGTCTACAGAGTTGAGCTTGTAGTGAGACTAATATTAGAATTACAAACATTATAAATAAAAGTATAAATAAAAATAGGCTACACAGACACTTTCTTCCCTTGGCTCTCTTTCTATGTGATCGCCCTTTGTCCAATGTGGGAAAATAAAATCTGAGTGTCTTTCTTTTTTTTTTCCTTTTTAAAATGATTTCTAATTCAACTTTCCTCTTGAATGATCAAGCAAGGACTGTTGGAGCAAACAAACAAACAAACAAAAAGGATGATAACTGGCTAATTCATTATCTGCCTCTTCCTACCCTATGTGCTGTTAAATTATTCCTTATTTCTCCTTAGAATTTATATTTTTAAAAGAAAACAATCATAGTGTAGTCCCATGGAAAACATACTTAAAAACAATTAGTCTTCAGGTAGCATCTTAAGGTAAAATTTCAAGAAGGGCCCTTGGGGGTAATCTGTGATTTGGGCCAAGGTAGATAGAACTCAAGTTGAATTTGGAATCAGAGACTAAATAAATAATACGTTTGCTTTGGGGACTGTTTTCAACAAAAATACAAATACAATTTTGATTTTCATACTTTTAGCTGGTATAAGAAATCAAAAACATTAGATAACATAAACCACTGGATTATAAATCTCAGAATAACATTTCTTGAATATATTTTCCTCCTCAAACAAAATTTGATCTATTTTAAACATTAAGATTCAGAGGGTTTTGAAAATTGGCAAGTAAAGAGAACTATAACCATAGTACTTTGTTTGATTCCTAGTCCACATGTTTCTTAAATTTTTGACTCATATTTATCTCTCTTGTTTCCTTCATCTTGTAAAACAGAAAGAATTCTTCTTCAGTAGCTAAACTGACTCAGTGTCAGTCTAGGTCCTACCTTGTTCCTATCAACTTCTTGCCTTAAACCTCCTTTTCCTGGGCTTCAGCTAATTCTATTATGCTAGTTCTTGCCTTGATAATCTACTTTGCTTGGTACACTGGTTCCTCTGAGACTTGAATCTTATCCTTTCCTTATCAGTATCTTTGGAACCTAAGCAATGTGTCTCAAAATCTTATCACATCATTGGATCTTGTTACCTGTTTCTGAGCTCATGATACTATTCATCTGCCTGTTTGAATCTCCAGAGCTTGCTGGTATCATAGCAGGTCTCCAGATTGCCTAGTTATCTCCAGATGAATTTCTGCCTAATCCTGCCAGTGATTATTTAATCTAAATTCAGGCTCTGTATGCTAGACTGTGGTGGTGGTTTCTGACTCTTGCAACCCCATGGATTGTATCCTGCCAGGCTCCTCTGTCCATGGGATTCTCCAGGCAAGAATACCAGAGTGGGCTGCCATTTCCTTCTCCAGGGGATCTTCCCATCCCAGGAACTGAACCCAGGTCTCCTACATTGCAGGCAGATTCTTTACCAACTGAGCTACAGGGGATTCTAGACTGTATATAGTGTAGTAAAATCACAAATATAACTTCATTGTTGGGTCCTGATATTTATCCAGGTGTTCACTTAGCCAAATTATATAAATTCATTGTGCTTTTTTTTCTTCCTTTTGAAAATGATGCTTTGTGTCTATGCTTTATATACAATTAATATAGAGAGAATTGGTTATAGAAATATGGAAATTATATAGATAAGTATATTAAATGAATTGAGGACTGTACTAAGGCATTGTACCAAGCTCTTTGGGGGAATGATAATGATCATTTAATGATACCTGTGGTTTCCATTTAAATGACTTGCTGAGGTCTTAGATTTTATTCTGACTCCAGAGATATAATTACTATGATCTACTTTATACTAATATTGTAAGAAATAGAGATAAGCACTTGGCATAAGCCCCTGGTATCTAAGGGTCAACTCCACTTTTATTTGTAGCTGAGTTTCAAACAGGCATGGTTCCCATTATGCTGAGAGTACCTAATATCTAAGTGTATCCTCACTTGGACTTGTACAAGTTAACAAAGCACATGCTATAGTACTATCATTATCTAATGTTGCTTTTCTTGTGCTGCATCTGTGCCTTCCTTATACTTTATATCACAGATAATTCTTTTCTATTTCCTACTCCAATATTTGCATATTTACCAAAGCACTATAATAAGTATACTGGAATCCAATTTTGTTTGGGGAATGTTGCAATTAACATGATTTTAACCTCAGGTAAAATTAGTGTGAAATGTATAACTGACATGAAATTACTTGAATTAACTGTATATGGCTGTCTGGTTTTCCACAGGGACTGATCTTTGTTGCTTGCAATTAATTTAAAGAAAGTCTCTTAAATTGCTTTTGAAAAGCAGTTTATTTGTCTCTTGACCTTTGAATAAAGTGAAATTCTATTGATTAACTACCCAAGCTGATGCTTTTGGAACTTAATTCTGCCTCTAGTAAATTTAAAGAAAGCAAGTTGCTTTAATTCTTCAAAAATGAATATTGCTCTTAAGAACTGTGAATCTGAGCATTTACCCAACTTGAAAGTTATCAAGTAAGTCCTAGTTTCGTGCTTGGCAGAAGACATGAGACTCTTCAGTGAGAGACAGACCTTTACTAGTCATGGCAAGGCAGGTAGCATGAGCTTCATGTTTGTGTTGCTTCATTTTGCTCCTGGGTCCTTTAAGGATGACTAAATAGCACATGCTGTAGCTTGTCACAGCTGAGAAATTCCAAGATTAGGGAACTGGAATCTGTTATAAACCTGAATCTGTTATAAACGTCACTAGCATTCTTGGCTTTGGTTTGCTCATTCAACCTATATGTCTATTATATATTTAAAATATGTCCAACACAACTGCATATATGCTAAGAATACTATGGGGAATTAAACAGAAAAAAGTTTCTATCTTATGGAATTTATAATCCAGAGGCACAAAAATACATAGTACCATCTCTGGCATCCAGAGAAATGAAAATGAAGAATTTCCTGCTATATTACCCCACTCTTTCCTTTTTTCTGCTTTGCTTACATTCATATTTACTAATTGTGTGTATGTGTGTGTATATAATATGTAAAACTTCTCTACTTGGCTTATCATTTATCTTTTCCTCCTAGAATATAAGGTGTATGATGGCAAGGATTTTTATTCAATTTTATTTGATTTGCTGTTTTATTCAATTCCAAATCTGAGGGATATAAAAAGTTTCTGACACACAGTAAAGGCTTAATAAATACTTATGGAATACATCCTTAAATAGATTTTCAGGGAGTAAAGACCTCCTAAAGATCACTGGAATGGATTAAGAAGAAAATGAATTAAGAAAATGATAGTGACCACTTGATATCAGATGTAACATATCCATATGTTACTGGGGAAAAAGTCCTGTTTTGGGAAAGTTTATCAGGAGCTGTAATTTCTCTAACACAAGATATAATAAGATGGGGAAGTATAGTTTATTACTGTCAGTGGAGCCAGGTTTATGTCTGGTGTGACCAAAGATGGTTTCATATATAAAAATGTTCATGCAGGAACTTCTTTGACAGTAAACCAATCTAAAATTCAGTCAGGCATATAGAAACAAGATACTGTCTTAAAATGTATCTTAATATATATAATGCAGCAGGGCGGTCTCAATGGAAGGCAATTAACTCAAAGATGTATTAGAGGATCATTCTCTAAACATATTTAATTAAGATTTTTCTATACCAAGAAGGTTATTATGACAATTCTAAATCACAGAGTCATGTTTTTAGCTTTGCTCTTACTTAGGCCAGTTAGCTTAGGAAAATTTGAGTTAAAATACATTTTAGTATAGTACCAAAAAACTGGTTTAACTAGGTTTTTAGGATTGCAATGGGGCTTCTCTGGTGGCTCATCTGGTAAAGAATCCACCTGCAATGTGAACCTGGGTCCAGACCTGGGTTCGATCCTGGGTTGGGAAGATCCCCTGGAGAAGGGAAAGGATACCCATTCCAGTATTCTGGCCTGGAGAATTCCATGGACTATACATGGGAAATAGATGGGGAAACAGTGTCAGACTTTATTTTTGGGGGGCTCCAAAATCACTGCAGATGGTGATTGCAGCCATGAAATTAAAAGACACTTACTTCTTGGAAGGAAAGTTATGACCAACCTAGATAGCATATTAAAAAGCAGAGACGTTACTTTGCCAACAAAGGTTCATCTAGGCAAGGCTACGGTTTTTCCAGTGGTCATGTATGGACGTGAGAGTTGGACTGTGAAGAAAGCTGAGTGCCGAAGAATTGATGTTTTTGAACTGTGGTGTTGGAGAAGACTCTTAAGAGTCCCTTGGACTGCAAGGAGATCCAACCAGTCCATCCTAAAGGAGATCAGTCCTGGGTGTTCACTGGAAGGACTGATGCTGAAGCTGAAATCCAATACTTCGGCCACCTCAGGTGAAGAGTTGACTCATTGGAAAAGACCCTGATGCTGGGAGGGATTGGGGGCAGGAGGAGAAGGGGATGACAGAGGATGAGATGGTTGGATGGCATCACTGACTTGATGAACTTGAGTTTGTGTAAACTCCGGGAGTTTGTGATGGACAGGGAGGCCTGGCATGCTGCGATTCCTGGGGTCGCAGAGTCAGACACGACTGAGTGACTGAACTGAACTGAACTGAACTGATACAGTCCATGGGGTTGCAAAGAATCAGGCAAGACTGAGTGACTATCTTAGGATTGCAAAGGACTAAGGAAACAGTCTTACTTGTAATGCATACTTTTAGAAACAATATTCTAGAGGAATACAAAATAGGATAGAAAAGCTGACCCTTTATTATTATTATTTTTTTTCCATTTATTTTTATTAGTTGGAGGCTAATTATTTTACAATATTGTAGTGGTTCTTGTCATACATTGACATGAATTAGCCATGGATTTACATGTATTCCCCATCCCGATCCCCCCTCCCACCTCCCTCTCGACCCGATCCCTTTGTCCTGGTGCACTGGGAAGAGCCAAAGCTGACCCTTTAAAACCAACCATCTAAAGAACTTTTTGACATCTCTAAACTTGGCTAGATTCATTAAAAAAAAAGGAAAGATTTCAGAAATCTGAATGTTGTATACACTTTCATTTTATAAATGAAAATGTACATGCTTTTTTTTAAGTTTAAAAATACTCACCTGCAATGAATGTATTTGTTACTTCTTTTGCCTGAGGAAGACAAATTCTCATCCTGTTTTATCTTTGATTTCAAGATTTTCAAATTCAGAATATCCATTAAAAAAAAAAACTTTGTTCATGTCTTATGAATATCCTACAGTATTCATTAGGCAGCAGCTGTGAGAAGTTAAAAAAAATGAAAAGCAATAATTAAACAAAGGTCTTTATTCATAAACAGTGAGTCTTTACATGATGATGCAAAAAAAAGCAGTATAGAAGAAATGGACTAAACTATTTCAGGGTGTGCTAGTTTTGAGATTTAGAAATAAAACATCCATTATAGAAGTATTAGACAATCAGTAAGAAATACTATTTTTAAATATCCAAGACCTTTAAAGGTTTTTAGCTGATATTTTTATTTCAGTCTACAGAAAGAAAGTGCCATGTATTAATACTAGAAAGGCACAGGAGCTCATGACTGATCAGACTTCTTCTCCCTATAATTTTTTATCACGTTAATTCATAATGGAAACAGTTTTGATTCTAACGTAGCTCATTTTATAAATAAATGATGTGAAACAGCCTACACTGCTTTTACTAAGGTATAAAAAATGGTAGAGCAAAAAGTACATGAGTTAATTCTTATCTTTTGCAATCTATTTCCAGTGAAGAGAAGATTAAAGCACCCAAATAAAAATGCCTTTTGGATTCACCTTTTATTCATTAGGAGATTATGCCCAGTTTTAGCCCATCATAGTCTTCTTGTCTAGTCACTGATACTTCTTTCTAGAATTCTAGTTTCTTATTACTATTTATCTGATAGTTAAAATATTTTATCCTTTAATTTGGGCCTGGTGCATTGGGAAGATCCAGAGGAATCGGGTGGAGAGGGATGTGGGAGGGGGGATCGGGATAGGGAATATATGTAACTCCATGGCTGATTTATGTCAATGTATGACAAAACCCACTGAAATGTTGTGAAGTAATTAGCCTCCAACTAATAAGAATAAAAAAAAAAAAAAAGCATACACATGCTACTGGAGAAGGTAGTCTTTCTAAGAGGATGCTGCTTGTTTGAATCCATGTTTATCAGGCAAATCAGGACTAACCAAGAGAGACACAGTGAGCAACTACCTGGAAACTACAATTACCTGTACCCTCCATTACTATGCAAGTTTAGCATTGTAATTACTACCCTCCAACCAGTGGATACAGTTCTCCTCTTTAACTTGGACTGATATGGGGAAGTCATGATTGGAAAGGAAGAAGAAAGAAGTATAGATTTTGGAATGATCCTGAAACTAAGTTTATGTGTAACAGAATTTAAGAAATAAGTCCTGTGATGGAAAATCAAAGAGCTGTCTCACCACAATAGCAATCAAAATAAGAATTACAATTTGCTAACTCCTTATAACACCTATTGTAAAATATTGTTATTTATTTCATATAGAGCTCTTTGAGGCAGGTATTTTATCATCACCATTTTCTAGATGAATATACAGGAAGAAGTTTATTTAGTTTAACTTTTTTTCACATATTTTAAGACAAAAAGTGCTGACTCAAGATCATAGAACTCAGTTATCCTCCATTCAGGGAACAGCGGGAAGGACACTTCACCCCTGCTCCTTCAGAGGTCATGGCCAGATTGCACTTGGACTTCTTTAAAGCTGCATGTACCACAAGTCTACCCAAAGTTGACAGAGACAAATGCGTTTAATTTTATATTATACTTATATCCTTTTCCCCCTTCAGTAAAGTTATGTCATACATTTGTAATATAAGTATATTTTATTGCTATAGTCTGCTTTCTTTTCTGGAATCCCTTGATCTCCTGAGTAATTTTTTTTTTGTTAATTTGCACATGTTTATGTTCACTCTTTGACTTATGAAGTTATATGAACTTGGAAATGCATGGTGCCAGGTATCTGCCATTATAGTATCACAGGGAAGAATTTCATAACCCAAATCTCTCCTGTGCATCACTTTTTTAATCTCTCTCCCCATGAACACTTTTTTCTTTTTTTTTTTTTTACAGCATCTGTAGCTTTGCCTTTTCCAGAATGTTCTACGAACAGAATCACATAGTATGTAGCCTTTTCAGACTGACTTCTTCAGCAGTATACATTTAAGTTTCCTCCATGTCTTTTCATGGTTTGATAGCTTATTTCTTTTTATCATTTTTAATTTTCTTTTCTCAATGTAATATCAATATTCCATTGTATCATCTACCACAGTTTATCTCTTCACAATTAATGACATCTTGGTTGCTTCCAATTGAGGTGATTATGAATAAAGCTGCTATAAACATCCCTGTGCAGTTCATAGTATGGACATAAGTTTTCAGCTCAGGTGGATAAATATTTTGGAGCACAGTTACAGAATCATATAGTAAGATTGGCCAAATCCTCTTCCAAATGGCTATTCCATTTTGTGTTCCCACTAACAATGAATAAGAATGACTGTCACTTCATATCTTCCCTAGCATTTGATACTATCAGTGTTTGGGGTTTTGGCTATTCTAATACATGTACATTGGTATCTCAGTGTTGTTTTAATTTGCAATTCCCTAACAAGAAATGATATTGAGTATCTTTTCATATACTTCTTTGCAACTGGCCTATCTTCTTTCATAAGATTCTGTTCTAATCTTTTACCCACTTTTCAAATGGGTTGTCTTCTTATTGTCGAGTTTTATGATTTATAGCATTCAGTAATCAAAATATCCCTCTGAGTACTGTTTTCACTATATCCCACATATTTTGATAAGTTCTATTTTCATTTATGCTTAGTTCAAAATATTTGCTAATGTCTCTTGAGACATCTTCTTCAGCTTATATCTTATTTAGAATCATATTATTTTATCTCTAAATATTGTTGGATTTTCCAGCTATATTCCCATTACTGATTTCTAGTTTAATTCCTTGTGGTCTGATTTAAGTTTGTGAAGGTATGTCTGATAGCCCAAAATGTGATTTATCTTGGTGAATGTTCCATGTGAACTTGAAGCATCCTGCTGTGTTAGTTGAAGTATTCTATAGATGTCAATTAGGTCCATGTGATGGATGTTTTTGTTTAGGTTAACTCTGTCCCACTACCTTTTTGACCCCTTGATCTGTTGATTACTGAAACAGAATTGTTAGTTGTTTTTTTTTTTTTTTTTTTTTCCCACACTAAAGGAGTTGTAAGGTTAACATAGTTATGTAACAGTGAGGAGTTAGAGTTAAATTCCCAAGAATTTACGAAGCTGGATCTCTGCTCACGGAATCTACTTGACACAGCAATCCCTACTCTGTTAGCATTGCTTAAGTCTGAGTCCTCGTGACCCTCTTAGGAAGGCTTGATCCTCCTGCTGCGCCACTACTTGGCAAACAGTGTCCCTGTACTCTTCACTGAGAGGCAGTGGAGCATGGTAATTAGGATACAGACACCGAAGTCAGTCTAACCTGACTTGAACCCCAGCATAGACCAGCCATGTAAACCTCATTTAACCCCTCTGCACTGTGGTTTCTTCATGTATAAAGTGAAACTTATGATTGTGTCTAACACATTGGGATCAAATTGGGGAGCTAAGGGGATTAAGTAAGTTAATACAAATAAAATTCTTAAACAACTACTTGGAATTAAAGCAATACTATCTCTTTTGGTAACTTGAAGGCACTCTCAATCTCTTTCTCTTGCTAATTTGACCACAAAACTTGGAAATTCAAAAATTTCATTCTCAGTCTCCCTTATATTTAGAGATATCCATTGATCTACTGGGGGGGGGGGTCAAACAAACAAACAAACAAAAACATCTCTTGCTATCCTGATTAAAGGGATAGTTGAGATGAATACTTCCCTTTTACACCTACTTCTTCAGCTTAGAAAGCTGACACATTGGCTGGAGCTGCAGCAGGGTAAGGTTGAGATAAGAACTCAGTCCTCAGCATGGACATCAATAAGATGCTGAGCCAGCAATGGTGAATTGTTATTTCTTCATGAGAAAAACAAGTCCAAATTTGTCAGAGACATGGCCTGTTCAATACCAGCATGTATACTATATGCAAACTATGCTACCTTCTAAAATGGTTTCCTAGGGTGGGCACAATAAAGGACAGAAATGACATGAACCTAACAGAAGCAGATGTTAAGAAGAGGTGGCAAGAATACACAGAAGAACTGTACAAAAAATATCATAACGACCCAGATAATCATGATGGTGTGATCACTCACTAGAGCCAGACATCCTGGAATGTGAAGTGAAGTGGGCCTTAGAAGCATCACTACCAACAAAGCTAGTGGAGGTGATGGTTTAAGTTGAGCTATTTCAAATCCTAAAAGATGATGCTGTGAAAGTGCTGCACTCAATATGCCAGCAAATTTGGAAAACTCAGCAGTGGCCACAGGACAGGAAAAGGTCAGTTTTCATTCCAATCCCTGAGAAAGGCAATGCCAAAGAATGCTCACACTACCTCACAATTGCACTCATCTCACACACTGGTAAAGTAATGCTCAAAATTCTCCAAGCCAAGCTTCAGCAGTACATGAACCATGAACTTCCAGATGTTCAAGCTGGTTTTAGAAAAGGCAGAGGAACCAGAGATCAAATTGCCAACATCCACTGGATCATCAAAAACACCAGAGAGTTCAAGAAAAATGTCTATTTCTGTTTTATTGACTATGCCAAAGCCTTTGACTGTGTGGATCACAATAAACTGTGGAAAATTCTAAAAGAGATGGGAATACCAGACCACCTGACCAGCCTCTTGAGAAATCTGTATGCAGGTCAGGAAGCAGCAGTTAGAACTGGACATGGATAAACAGACTGGTTCCAAATTGGGAAAGGAGTACGTCAAAGCTGCTTATTTAACTTATATACAGGGTACATCATGAGAAACGCTGGGCTGGAGGAAGCCCAAGCTGGAATCAAGATTGTCGGGAGAAATATCAATAACCTCATATATGCAGATGACCCTACTCTTATGGCAGAAAGTGAAGAAGAACTAAAGAGCCTCTTGATGAAAGTGAAAGAGAAGAATGAAAAAATTGGCTTAAAGCTCAACATTCAGAAAACATGGCATTCGGTCCCATAACTTCATGGCAAATAGATGGGGAAACAGTGGAAACAGTGACTGACTTTCTTTTTCTGGGCTCCAAAATGACTGCAGATGGTGATTGCAGCCATGAAATTCAAAGATGCATACTCCTTGGAAGGAAAGTTATCACCAATCTAGGCAGCATATTAAAAAGCAGGACATTACTTTGCCAACAAAGGTCCATCTAGTCAAGGCTATGGTTTTTCCAGTAGTCATGTACAAATGTGAGAGTTGGACTATAAAGAAAGCTGAGTGCAAAGAATTGATGCTTTTGAACTATGGTGTTGGAGAAGACTCTTGAGAGTCCCTTGGACTGCAAGGAGATCCAACCAATGCTTCCTAAAGGATATCAGTCCTGGGTGTTCATTGGAAGGACTGATGTTGAAGCTGAAACTCCAATACTTTGACCCCCTGATGCGAAGAGCTGACTCATTTGAAAATACCCTGATATTGGGAAAGATTGAGGGCAGGAGGAGAAGGGAACTTCAGAGGATGAGATGGTTGGATGGCATCACCAACTTGATGGACATGAGTTTGGGTAAACTCCAGGAGTTGGTGATGGATAGGGAGGCCTGGCATGCTGTGGTCCATGAGGTTGCAAAGAATTGGACACGACTGAGCGACTGAACTGAACTGAAGGCTTCCTAATACAAAGCACTATGCTCTGTATTTTATATGTTATATTTAATTCTCACAAAACCAACTGGGATAGGTGCCATTATGTCATTTTAAAGATGAAGACACTGATGCTAGGAGACTACCTAAAAATACCAAATGTACAGTTAATAAGTAGAGGAGTAGGGATTTGAATCAAAGTTTGCCTGAATTTACCAAATTGTTAACAATTATGATATTCAACCACCCTATAGATACAGAAAGCAACTTAGATGAAGGAAATGAAAGCATTTGAAATGTTTCATAAAAATTAAATAGAAAAGTGTTTAGCAATTAAAGGAAAGAGACATTTTGCTTAAATTATATAGTTATCTAAACTGATCAAACTGATATTTGTTCAATTTTCAAATTTTCTTTGCCCATAGTAAAATAGAAAAGTGCTATTTAACCTCTAAGTTCAATCTGTTGGAAGAAACCAGTGGTTTGTGTCTAAAGGCATTTTCTGTAGAATTTGTGAATGGGTTAGTGGTTGAAATCCACTTCCTAATTGTCATGTGTCCACCCACTGCTTTTGTTATAGACTTTGTGGTTATTCCAAGGTCTGGTATGCTAGGAAGAAGCACTCTTTTTTTTTTTTTTTTTTTTTTTCTGACTTGATATTTATACTTTTAGCAAAAACAGCATAGATAAAGGTTAATTCCATTGCAACAGACTCTTTCTATCACTTCTCATGTCAAACTTGCAACTGTATTTTCTGAACAATGTCACAGGACTACAAATTCTTACCTTTTGAGGCTATAGTCTTTGCAAAAGTAGTCTGAAACTTGAAAAGATCTGTAAACATTTATGTAGGAATCATAACCACAACCCAAAATAAACAAACATAGGAAACCATTGGGGTGGCTCCTGAAGTTTAAAACAATATTAAATGTGCTCACATTGCTACTGGAAGATAAAATAATAACAAAAGCAACTGCACAACTAAATATGTTGTTTCTCCACGTGGTTGTTTATGTTTCCTTGAGAAGTAAATTTAACTCTTTTGTTGTTGAAATAGTTATTGTGCATTTTTTGTTTGTTTTTATTTTTAAAAATTTATTCATTTATTTTAATTGGAAGATAATTTCTGTACAGTATTGTAGCAGTTTTTGCTATACCTGAAACCCCCTCCCACATCCCTTCCACCCCATTCCTCTGGGTTGTTGTATTTTTGAATCAAAATCCAAGAAATAATGAAATCCAAGACATAATGAAAATGAAAATGATAATTTGTACAGGTATTAAGTTGATCTTAAGTAATATGAATCATAATATGCATCATAATGATTTCTATCAGTACAGTTTTGTTCATTTTGAAGGTTTAAGTGTTGATATAATCTGAATACATAGAATTAAATACAAATGAAAAAGAAATGCAAATTTCTGCCCTTTTTTCCTAATTTCTTCCTTATTTCATTCACTCATTCATCCTACAATTACTTCTATGGCCTCTGCTCTTATAAAGAAGGGAGAGAACTGCATAACCACCACCAGAATTCATCCTTACCATGTAAAAATTTGATATCTAGGATGGAGAATAATTTGTAATGCTGGGGGAAAATAGCATGTTAATATGTTATTTACCTATCACAAAAAGAAAAAGATAATAGTAGTAGGGTTTCAGGTAATAGAAAGTTTAATTAAAAAATGGTGGCAGAGAATGAAGAATGATTATATAGAGGTAAAATTTGAAAAGGGTTTAACTCTAAGAAGACCTTTACAGGAAAAGATGGAACATTTCCAGTTTTGGGGAATCAACTTCTGAACTTCTGAATGTCATTTTCTCTGAGGTTTTGGATCCAGAAGCTGTAGCCATACAGAAAAGATAGAGCAGGCTTGAAGCAGTTGTTGACAGAAGGCCTACTTGTAATATTGGCCCTGGGCTGGTGTCTGGAAAATCTGCCTTTGAAATGTTGATACACTGATAAGGTTGTTTTGCCTGCCTGGAGCATTGAACACCTGCTTTCCTTCTGAGAGTCTGAAATTTCATTTGTTATGGCTCCTCATATGTGCCTTTGTGACCATAGTCCAATAAAAACCTTGAACCCTGAACCCCAAACAAGTTTCCCAACACAGACACATTGCTCAATAAAAAGACAAATGCTTTCATTCCTGAAGGTAGGGCTTGCTGAGTGGTCCTCTCAGGGCAGAGCACAGGAAACGTTATGCTGGGATATTCCAGACTCTGCCTTTGTCCCATTCCCTTACTATGGTCCTGCTCTGTACACTTGCTTTGTTGTACTGAGTACACGTTCTGTGACTCTTTCTAGAGAATCTGTGAAGGTCTGGATGGTTTCTGCGTCCTCAAAACATCAGTCTGCCAGCCTCCTTCATTTCTCATATTTTTTTTCTACCTAGAATGGACATCATATCGAGTCATTTCAGAACAGCGCAAGCATCACTCTAAAGTGGAAAGAACATGAGGGATTATATCATTGTCCTGCTTGACGTCCTCCGTAGGTTCCCATGAAAACTGTTGCCTTCCGACTTTACCAGCAGTTCTCAAGGTCATATACATCTCTGTCTCTCCCCTCTGATTGTCATGTGCCAGCCATACTCACCACCTCCTCCCAATTTCTCAAAAAACACCCGGCTTTTATTTTTTCCCCCTTACTTACTCTGCTCAAGCAGTTAACTCTTTCAGAAAGACTTTCTACAGCCTCTTCTCCCCAACTATTCACCATGCACACATTTAAAGGTATAAAGCTGTGCATTGTTTTCATCTTTGAGGTCTTAGTTTATGCATCATTCTCTCAAAGAGGGCTTTTTTAGCTATCTGGTCTTAAGTAGTACTTTCTCTTCTCTTTTATTTGCTTTCTTAGCATTCTAATTGTTTCTCTTGTCATTTATCACAGTTCCTAATTATATATATATAATATATATATTATATATGTATATATATTTTTCTTTTTAGTTTTGTGCCTTTGCCATTAGTATAAAAATTCCATGAAAACAAGGATGAGTCCAATTTGTTAATCCTTAGGCTTAGTCCCTAATCTAATAGCCTAGCACAGAAGAAGGCATGTAATAGTTTGTTAAACAAAATTTTAATTGAAATACAGGAACCTACATGTGGCCAAAAGTACTCAAAGCAAGAAGACCACAGGGAGGAAAATGAACTGTAAAAAAAAAAATCTTTAGACAAAAGAAAGTGCATCAATTATTTGTTTAAATTCTTATCATTCTATCAATTTAGGGATTATATGAATTTTACTTTTATGAGTAGAATAAAGTCTGGGCAATTTGCTGGATATTCTTGAACCAAAGCAAAGTATCTTAAGGATTTTTTTGTAGTAGTAAATAAAATACAGAAAATCCAAGTGTAGGTCAAGGAATAACATCTCTTCTGTAGAGCAAATTATGTGAGAATGTATGGGGAGAATTGTAGGGACACTTATCTAATGAACTTATATATGTACAAGAGACTCAGGGCTTCATCCAGATGCAAATTCTCTCTAGGCTCAGTTTAAGCTTTCCACTAAGGAAACATCTAAATGTTCTAATTCAAGAATTGAGTCAGTTTATCATGACTAAAAAGACTGAGAATCAGTTGATCATAGTTATTTATGGACTTGTATAAAAATTTCTCCAGTGCCATGGGTTTTGATTTTAACAAACTGATAAATGGGTAAATTTGGCTGCAAACTGATGTTGGGTAAATTTCCATGTAAGTCATTTCCCTAAAAGGCAAATTTCAGAAAAACCTGATAAATAAAAATTCTGATTCAGGGAAATATTTTGAATTTCAAAAACTTTAATGTTTGTACCCTAAGTACAAAGTTTGTAGACTTTTGGGGGTTATGTTTTCCATTGGTAGCAATTGTTATCAAAATCTTTCAAAATACATAGATATATGTATCATGTATTGTTAACAAAATGTATTCCTAGAACAGCCTTATATAGTGCCAAAGTTTAGGTATAAATATGGTCAAATCTAGCAACTTTGATTCATTTCGCTGATTTTTAGCCAAAGTAAGATAAGAAACTACATCAAACCAGTATTTAGGAAACTGTTTAAATATTTTGTTTAAAATAGTTGGTTTTGCAAGGCATACCAACTCTATCAGAGGATCTGTCTTAAAAAATTATTTTAAAAAGTTAGAAGCATGCAGCTGCCCTTGCTTAAGACATGCTTTGGAAAGAATAATATTTATGTAGTATGCACCATACATATATTATATGATTCACTAGACACAAAGTGGGCACTCAAATACTTGCTGATTTTTTCATTTATTCAACTTAACCAGAAATATATATTTGGGGAAGATAATGGATTCTTTTTTTTTTTTTTAAGAGGAAAGGCAAATTGCCCCAATTTGTTTGATCTTAATATAAAAATCAGAACTCCAGAATATCATACATTTATGCTTAAAACTAGTTTTATTATGTTCATTAGAATGTCTTCTTATGAATTCAATGCTGATTCTTTTTTTCTTTTTTCTCCTTCTTGTTAAGTAAAAATATCCCCTCTACTCATAAGCTAATTGCATATTCAATCAAAAAAACTATATGAAGCAAACAGTTGTTTCTTCCCTCTGAGTTAAAGCAAATGGAGAAGCAAATAACAGACTCACAAATTGCTTTTTCAAGTAGTTTCAAGAAAGGAAGACTGAATCAAAAGTGGCCAGCTGGTATAAGGAAGCTAGCAGACAGGATTCTAGGATGGAGTAGTAGGGATGGGTCCGGGGCCAACCTCTGAGCATTCCAAATCCAACTTCATCCAGTATTAGGTGTTCTTCAAACAACTTCCCAACCTCATTGGTCCTAGTTTCTTCCTCCACCTCGTTAAGAAAGTACACATGGGCTGAAAAGCTTCCCTGAAGTCTTAATAAGATAAAGAAGACTGTTTTTCTTTTTTTTGTACATATCAGTATATCAGGCATTAAACAAGTCAGCTCCTTTCCTTCAGTCCCAGACAAGTCACTGGGCCAGAGAGATTTACACAACTCATCAGATTTTATTCTGAAATAAATGGCATCAATTAGAGTGAAACTTTACCCATTTCTCTCTGTTTTTCCTCCCTTTCCTTTATATAAAAAGAAAAGAGATTTGGCTCTCCCTCAAATGCTCCTTTTCTCAGTCTTCAAAAAGCTGTTTCTTTTTGACATTCACTCTGAGCTTAAATCATGCTTCTTCAGTAGGTCTTTGCTTCTAAAGAAACTGCCTTGAAGCTGTTTACCACATTACTGATTTTAGATTGTCTGCCTAATATTGTCAGAGTTGGTTAATTGTCTGTGATTGTTTTGTTTTTTGCATATCCCTGACCAGAATGCAAGCTCCATGGACAATAATAAATATTAAAAAATGAACAAATGTTGAATGAATGAAGGAAGAAAGAAATGAATAGATGCTTGCATTATTCCTTCTATTAATTTTTAAGTCTTTTGAAACCTAGATGATGTATTTGCTATAGTAGTTGGAAAAGTATTTTGCATATATTTGGCAATCAATGGATATTTATGACTGGAATAAAACATTCCACCTCTTATTACTTAGGAACAAATTCAGGGCAGCCCTATTTTCTCACACAATGTACATTATTTCCAATTTTAGCATGTGTGCTGCTGGGTTGAGAACAGGTGTGACATTTCAGACAATTCTACAGTTGTATATTTTATAGTAAAATAAGCACAATGAGTATTTTATATTAATGCAAAAAGTTTTTTATGTTCAATGACATGTGAATATATCTGCAATGATTTAGAGACATTGTGAGTTATTTTGCTGTCATTTCCTTTTCTAAATGAAGTCCAGAAGTTTACAGGTACTACTTCAAGTCTATTTAAAAAATACAGATGGAATTGGAATTACATGTTTAGCAGAAAAGTCAGAATTTTACACCTAGAAGTGATCTTAGAGAACATTAAGGTCCATCACTTCTTTCTTATATCAAGAAATTGAGAAAGAGAAAAGTTACTGGTTTGCCTAATTTCTTACAAATATGTTTAGTGATATCTTACCAGTCTTCATAATTACACTTCTAAAAATGCTATGTAAATGGAAATAATGCACAATTCACAGTGGTTTGCATCTTAATTTAAAAGTTCATCAGATTTGTGTAGCAAAAAAGCCATTCCAGTAGTCTCTCCTCCTCAAGCATTTCAAGCTTTAGCTATTCATAAACAGAGAAACATCATCTTCTGAGACAGATTCCAACACAAGTCTTCAGGTTGTATCTGAAGTTTCTAAAATTGCACCAGTTTCTGAAGTTTGCAAAAGAGACCTGATTGGCTTGGCTTTGTATGCTCTGTGTTGCTGTTTTTCATTTTTTTGTTTGTTTGTTTTCTCTCGATCAGAATAGATTACATATATTAATCTTTTTAAAAAAATTATTTAGTTTATTTTAGTTGGAGGCTAATTACTTTACGATATTGTGGTGATTTTTGCCATACATTCACATGAATCAGCCATGGGTGTACATGTGTTCCCCATCCTGAACCCCTCTCCCACCTCCTTCCCTATCCCATCCCTCAGGGTCATCCCAGTGCACCAGCCCTGAGCACCCTGCCTCATGCATCAAACCTGGACTGGCGATCTATTTCACATACGATAACAGACATGTTTCAATGCCATTCTTTCAAATCATCCCACCCTTGTCTTCTCCCACAGAGTCTTTACATCTGTGTCTCTTTTGCTGTCTCACTTATAGGGTCATCATTACCATCTTTCTAAATTCCATATATATGTTTTAATATACTGTATTGGTGTTTTTCTTTCTGACTTACTTCATTCTGTATAATAGGCTCCAGTTTCATCCACCTCATTAGAACTGATTCAAATGTATCCTTTTTAATAGCTGAGTATTATTTCATTGTGCATATGTACCACAGCTTTCTTATCCATTTGTCTGCTGATGGACATCTAGGTTGCTTCCATGTCCTGGCTATTGTAAACAGTGGTGTGATGAACACTGGGGTACATGTGTCTCTTTCAATTCTGGTTTCCTTGGTGTGTATGCCCAGCAGTGGGATTTCTGGGTCATATGGCAGTTCTATTTCGAGTTTTTTAAGGAATCTCCACACTGTTTTCCATAGCGGCTGTACTAGTTTGCATTCCCACCAACAGTGTAAGAGGGTTCTGTTTTCTCCCCACCCTCTCCAGCACTTATTGTTTGTGGACTTTTTGACAACATCCATTCTGACTGGCATAAGATTGTACCTCATTGTGGTTTTGATTTGCATTTCTCTGATAATGAGTGATGTTGAGCATATTTTCATGTGTTTGTTAGCCATCTATATGTCTTCTTTGGAGAAATGTCTGTTTCATTCTTTGGCCCATTTTTTGACTGGGTCCTTTATTTTTCTGGAATTGAGCTTCAGGAGCTGCTTTTATATTTTTGAGATTAATTCTTTTTCAGCTGCTTCATTTGCTATTATTTTCTCCCATTCTGCAGGCTGTCTTTTCACCTTGCTTATAGTTTCCTTTGTTGTGCAAAAGCTTCTAAGTTTAATTAGGTCCCATTTGTTTATTTTTGCTTTTATTTCCATTACTCTGGGAGGTGGGTCATAGAGGATCCTGCTGTGATTTATGTCAGAGAGTGTTTTGCCTATGTTTTCCTCTAGGAGTTTTATAATTTCTGGTCTTACGTTTAGATGTTTAATCCATTTTGAGTTTATTTTTGTGTATGGTGGTAGAAAGTGTCTAGTTTCATTATTTTACAAGTGGTTGACCAGTTTTCCCAGCAACACTTGTTAAAGAGATTGTCTTTTCTCCATTGTATATTCTTGCCTCTTTTGTCAAAGATAAGGTGTTCATAGGTGTGTGAATTTCTATTTCTGGGCTTTCTATTTTGCTCCATTGATCTATATTTCTGTCTTTGTGCCAGTACCATACTGTCTTGATGACTGTGGCTTTGCAGTATAGCCTGAAGTCAAGCAGATTGATTCCTCCAGTTCCATTCTTCTTTCTCAAGATTGCTTTGGCTATTCGAGGATTTTTGTATTTCCATACAAATTGTGAAATTATTTGTTCTAGTTCTCTGAAAAATACCATTGGTAGCTTGATGGGGATTGCATTGAATCTATAATTTGCTTTGGCTAGTATACTCATTTTCACTATATTGATTCTTCTAATCCATGAACATGGTATATTTCTCCATCTATTTGTGTCCTCTTTGATTTCTTTCATCAGTGTTTTATAGTTTTTTGTATATAGGTCTTTTGTTTCTTTAGGTAGATTTATTCCTAAGTATTCTATTCTTTTTGTTGCAATGGTGAATGGAATTGTTTCCTTACTTTTTCTTTCTGTTTTCTCATTGTTAATGTATAGGAATGCAAGGGAATTCTGTGTGTTAATTTTACATCCTGTAACTTTACTATATTCATTGATTAGCTCTAGTAATTTTCTGGTGGAGTCTTTAGGGTTTTCTATGTAGAGGATCATGTCATCTGCAAACAGTGAGAGTTTTACCACTTCTTTTCTAATCTGGATTCCTTTTATTTCTTTTGCTTCTCTGATTGCTTTGGCTAAAACTTCCAAAACTATGTTTAATAGTAGTGGTGATAACAGGCATCCTTGTCTTGTTCCTGACTTTAGGGAAAATGTTTTCAATTTTTCACCATTGAGGATGTTTGCTGTGGGTTTATCATATATGGTTTTTATTATGTTGAGGTATGTTCCTTCTCTGCCTGCTTTCTGGAGAGTTTTTTTTTTTTTTAATCATAAATGGATGTTGAATTTTGTCAAAGGCTTTCTCTATTGAGATAATCATTTTTTTAATCTTTCAATTTGTTAATGTGGTTTATCACATTGATTGATTTTCAAATATTGAAGAATCCTTGCATCCCTGGGATAAAGCCCACTTGGTCATGATGTATGATCTTTTTAATAGGTTGTTGGATTCTGTTTGCTAGAATTTTGTTAAGGATTTTTGCATTTATGTTCATCGGTGATATTGGCCTGTAGTTTTCTTTTTTTGTGGCATCTTTGTCTGGTTTTGGTATTAGGGAGATGATGACCTCATAGAATGAGTTTGGCAGTTTACCTTCCTCTGCAATTTTCTGAAAGAGTTTGAGTAGGATAGGTGTTAGCTCTTTTCTATTTTTGGTACAATTCAGCTGTGAAGCCATCTGGTCCTGGGCTTTTGTTTGTTGGAAGATTTCTGATTACAGTTTCGATTTCCATGCTTGTGATGGGTCTGTTAAGATTTTCTATTTTTTCCTGGTTCAATTTTGGAAAGTTATACTTTTCTAAGAATTTGTCCATTTCTTCCAAGTTGTCTATTTTATTGGCATATAGTTGCTGATAGTAGTCTCTTATGATCCTTTGTCTTTCTGTGTTGTCTGTTGTGATTTCTACATTTTCATTTCTTATTTTGTTGATTTGATTCCCCTCCCTTTTTTTCTTGATGAGTCTGGCTAATGGTTTGTCTATTTTATTTATCTTCTCAAAGAACCAGCTTTTAGCTTTGTTGATTTTTGCTATGGTCTCCTTTGTTTCTTTTTCATTTATTTCTGCCCTAATTTTTAAAATTTCTTTCCTTCTACTACCCCTGGGGTTCTTCATTTCTTATTTTTCAAGTTGCTTTAGGTGTAGAGTTAGGTTATTTATTTGATTCTTCTTCTGTTTCTTGAGGTAAACTTATATTGCTATGAACCTTCCCCTTAGCATGGCTTTTTCTGAATCCCATAGGTTTTGGGTTGTTGTGTTTTCACTTTCATTCATTTCTATGCATATTTTGATTTCTTTTTTTATTTCTTCTGTGATTTGTTGGTTATTCAGAAGCATGTTGTTCAGCCTCCATATGTTTGTATTTTCAATAGTTTTTTTTTTTTTTTTTTCCTAATTTTACTGCATTGTGATCAGAAAAGATGCTTGAGATGATTTCAATTTTTTTTAATTTACCAAGGCTAGATTTATGGCCCAGGATGTGATCTATCTTAGAGAAGGTTCCAGGTGCACTAGAGAAAAAGGTGAAATTCATGGTTTGGGGGTGAAATTTCCTATAGATATCAGTTAGATCTAACTGGTCCATTGTATCATTTAAAGTTTGTGTTTCCTTGCTAATTTTCTTTAGTTGATCTATCCATAGGTGTGAGTGGGGTACTAACATCTCCCACTATTATTGTTATACTGTCAATTTCCACTTTCATACTTGTTAGCATTTACCTTACATATTGCAGTACTCCTATGTTGGGTTCATATATATTTATAATTGTTACATCTTCTTCTTATATTGATCCTTCAATCATTATGTAGTGTCCTTCTTTGTCTCTTTTCACAGCCTTTATTTCAAAGTCTATTTTATCTGATATGAGTATTGCTACTCTTGCTTTCTTTTGTTCTCCATTTGTGTGAAATATATTTTTCCAGCCCTTCACTTTCAGTCTGTATGCGTCCCTTGTTTTATGGGTTGCTTTCATTATGTATGTATCCCTTATTTATGGGTCTCTTATAGACAGCACATATAGGGTCTTGTCTTTACATCCATTCAGTCAGTCTTTGTCTTTTGGTTGGGTATTCAACCCATTTACATTTAAGGTAATTATTGATAACTATGATCCTATTGCCATTTACTTTGTTGTTTTGGGTTCGAGTTTATAAATCTTTTCTGTGTTTCCTGTCTAGAGAAGATCCTTTAGCATTTGTTGAAGAGATGATTTGTCTGTAAGTCTTTTGATTTCAACTTCATATTTGAATGAGATCCTTGCTAGGTACAGTAATCTGGGTTGTAGGTTTTTCTCTTTCATTACTTTAAGTATGTCCTGCCATTCCCTTCTGGCCTGAAGAATTTCTATTGAAAGACTAGCTGTTATCCTTATGGGAATCCCTTTGGGTGTTATTTTTTGCTTTTCCCTGCTGCTTTTAAAAAAATTATAATAGTAAAAATATATCTAGGAATTTCTCTGGAGCTGTTGAGGACAGTGTGGGGTCAGTTCAGTTTCAGATACTTCCTTGTTCCAGCTTATACTTCTTCTTGGGTACTGCACAAAGGCACAGATTCTGTTGGGCTTGCATTTTGTGCCCTTCGCAGGTCCAAGCAGCTCAGGTGACCTGATGCTTGGCAAGCACACACTCCCCAGGTGGGTGGTGCATCTTATCGCCTCCCCACTCCCAGCTGCTCAGTTTTCCAAGTGCACCACTGGAGTGCCATCTCAGGTGTGCCGCGTGTCTCCTCTGGGGAGCTCATCTCTGACTGAAACCCTCCTGGTGGATGTCAACCGTCCGGGATCCCAGGAAGACTTGGTTACCAACTGGGTGCCTGCTCACAGTTTGGTGGGGGATGCTGTCTCTGGGGCCAGATTGCCCCTCGCCTTCCTACTCTTGCTGTCACCCATCTTCCTCTCTGCCCCCAGCAGGGAGAGGGGCAGGTCCGCAGCTGGCTAACTCTCCTGTAGTATTCGCTCAGTCCTTTGTTCTGTAAGCGGACCAGATTGTGCTTTAGAGCTTTTCAAAGGAAAGCTTTCTCTCTCTCTCTCTCTCTCTCTCTCTCTCTCTCTCTCGTTTCTCTCTTGTTTTTCTCTCTCTGGCTATTCCACAGTTTGGGTTGCTATCTCATGTTAGCTCCCTCAACTTGTTCTCAGGGCATTCAGGCCCAGTTCTTACCCTAAGCATGCAGACCCCACCTCCCTGTTCAGCCCCCTCTTGCTGCTGGTGGATGCGAGCATCTGGGCTGCCTCTCTGCTGGGAGTTGCAGTTAGGCATGTAATCTGTGGGGTTTTTTTTTTTCTTTTTTCCTCCCTGTTATGTTGCCCTCTGAGATTCCAAAACTCCCCACAGACCTGCCGGTGAGAGGGTTTCCTGGTGTTTGGAAACTTCTCCTTCACGACTCCCTCCCTGGGACGGATTTCCATCCCTAACTCTTTTGTCTCTCTCTTTATATTTTGTCCTACCTCCTTTTGAAGAGAATATGTTGCCTTTCTGGGTGCCTGGTGTCCTTCACCAGCATTCAGAAGTTGTTTGGTGGAATTTGTTCAGCAGCGTTCAAATGATCTTTCGATGAATTTGAGGGGGAGAAAATGATTGCCCAATCCTATTCCTTTTCTATCTTTGAATATACCCTACATATATTAATCTTTAAGAAATAGTGATATATGATATTGATATGAGTTTCCATAGTAGCCTCATAAGGCAATGAATCCACCTGCAATGCAGGAGACTTCACATTGATCCCTGGATGGGGAAGATCCCCTAGAGAAGGGAATGGCAGCCCTTTCCAGTACTCTTGCCTGGAGAATCCTATGGACAGAGAAGCCTGGCAGACTACAGTCCACGGGATCACAGAGTCAGATATGATCAAGCGACTAACACTACTAACTAATATTGATATATTTAAAGAAGCATTCTTTATAGGCCTCAATTTCTGTCCTATAAAGGAGAAATCTCAAACATATGGCAATGTGATGAAAAAAGCAATAATTTTCATTGTGATACTTTTGTAAGGGAATTGGAGAAAATCACTGAAAAAGGACAGTGTTGTTGTAGTTCAATCGCTCAGTAATGTCCAACTCTTTGTGACTCTATAGATGCAGCATGGTGGTCTTCTCTGTCCTTCACCATCTCCAAAGCTTGGTCAAACTCATGCCCATTGAGTTGGTGATGCCATCCAACCATCACGTCTTCTGTTGTCCCCTTCTCCTCCTGCCTTCAATCTTTCCCAGCCACCAGGGTCTTTTCCAATGAATTAGCTCTTCAATGTAGGTTGCCAAAATATTGGAGCTTCACCTTCAGCATCAGGCTTTCCAAAGAATATTCAGGATTTATTTCCTTTATGATTGACTGCTTTGATCTCCTTGCTCTCCAAAGGACTCTCAGGAGTATTCTCCAACACCAGATTTCAAAAGCATCAGTTCTTCAGTGCTCAACCTTCATTATGATCCAACTCTCACATCCACACATGACTACTGGAAAAACAATAGCTTTGACTCTATGGATCTTTGTTGGCAAAGTAATGTCTCTGCTTTTTAATATGCTTTGTGGGTTTGTCATGGCTTTTCTTCCAAGGAGCAAGCATCTTTTAATTTCATGGCATCAGTTGCTGTCTGCAGTGATTTTGGAGCCCCCCAAAATAAAGTCTATCACAGTTTCCATTGTTTCTCCATCTATTTGTCATGAAGTGATGGGACTGGATGCCATGATCTTAGTTTTTTGAACGTTGAATTTTAAGCCAGTTTTTTCACTCTCCTCTTTCACCTTCATCCAGAAGCTCTTTAGTTCCTCTTTGCTTTCTACCATAAGGGTGGTATCATCTACATATCTGAGGTTATTGATATTTCTGCAAGCAATCTTGATTCCAGCTTGTGCTTCATCCAGTCTGGCGTTTCACATAACGTACTCTGCACATAAGTTAAATAAGCAGGGTGACAATATACAACCTTGATGTACACCTTTCCCAATTTGGAATCACTCTGTTGTTCCATATACAGTTCTGTTTCTTCTTGACCTGCATACAGGTTTTGCAGGAGGCAGGTAAGGTGGTCTGGTATTCCCATCACTTTAAGAATTTTCCACAGTTTGTTGTGATTGACACAATCAAAGGCTTTAGTGTAGTCAATAAAGTGGAAGTAGATGTTTTTCTGGAATTCTCTTGATTTTTCTACAATCCAATGCATGTTGGCAATTTGATCTCTGGTTCCTCTGCCTTTTCTAAATCCAGCTTGTACATCTGGAAGCTCTCGGTTCACATACTGCTGAAGTCTGGTTTGGAGAATTTCAAGCATTACTTTGCTAGCATTTGAACTGAGTGCAGTTATATGATAGTTTGAACATTTTTTGCCATTGCACCTCTTTGGGATTGAAACTAAAACTGACCTTTTCCAGTCCTGTGGCCACTGCTGAGTTTTCCACATTGCTGGCATATTGGATGCAGCACTTTCACAGCATCATCTTTTAGGATTTGAAATAGCTCAACTGGAATTCCATCATCTCCACTAGCTTTGTTCATAGTGATGCTTTCTAAGGCCCACTTGACATCACATTCCAAGATGTCTGGCTCTAGATTTGTGATCACATCATCGTGGTTATCTGGGTCATTAAGATCTTTTTTGTATAGTTCTTCTGTGTATTCTTGCCACCTCTTAATCTCTTCCGCTTCTGTTAGGTCCATATCATTTCTGCCCTTTATTGTGCCCATCTTTGAATGAAGTTTTCCTTTGTCTCTAATTTTCTTGAAGAGAGATCTCTAATCTTTCCCATTCTATTGTTTTCCTGTTTCTTTGCATTGTTCACTTAGGAAGGCTTTTTAAAATCTTTCTTTGCTATTCCTTGGAATTCTGCATTCAGATGGGTATCTATTTCCTTTTCTCCTTTGCCTTTCACTTCTCTCTCCCTCTCTCTCTCTCTCTCTCTCTCTCTCTCTTTTTCTCAGTTATTTGTACAGCCTCCTCAGACAACCATTTTACCTTTTTGGTTTCTTTTTGGGGGAATGGTTTTGATCATGGCCTCCTATAAAATGTTTGAACCTCCATCCATATCTTCAGGCACTCTATCAGATCTAATCCCTTGAATCTAATTGTCACTTCCACTGTATAATAGTAAGGGATTTGATTTAGGCCATACCTGAATGGTCTAGTGGTTTTCTCTACTTTCTTCAAATTAAGTCTGAATTTTGCAATAAGGAGTCCATGATAAGGAACTGAGCCACAGTCAGTTCCCAACCTTGTTTTTGCTGACTGTATAGAGCTTCTCTATCTTCGGCTGCAAATATAACCAATCTGATTTTGGTATTGACCATCTGGTAATGTCCATATATAACGTTGTCTCTTGTGTTTTTGGAAAAGGGTGTTTGCTGTAACCAGTGCATTCTCTTGGAAAAACTCTGTTAGCCTTTCAGTTCAGTCGCTCAGTCATATCTGACTCTTTGCGACCCAATGAATCACAGCACACCAGACCTCCCTGTCCGTCACAAATTCCCGGAGTTTACTCAAACTCATGCCCATCGAGTCAGTGATGCCATCCAGCCATCTCATCCTCTGTCGTCCCCTTCTCCTCCTGCCCCCAATCCCTCCCAGCATCATGATTTTTTTCGAATGAGTCAACTCTCCGCATGAGGTGGCCAAAGTATTGGAGTTTCAGTTTCAGCACCAGTCCTTCTAGTGAACACCCAGGACTGATCTCCTTTAGGATGGACTGCTTGGATCTCCTTGCAGTCTAAGGAACTCTCAAGAAACTTCTCCAACACCACAGTTCAAAAGCATCAATTCTTCAGCACTCAGCTTTCTTCATAGTTTAACTCTCATATCCACGCATGACTACTGGAAAAACCATAGCCTTGACTAGATGGATCTTTGTTGGCAAAGTAATGTCTCTGCTTTTTAATATGCTGTCTAGGTTGGTCATAACTTTCCTTCCAGGAAGCAAGTGTCTTTTAATTTCATTGCTGCAATCACCATCTGCAGTGATTTTGGAGCCCCCCCAAAATAATGTCTGACACTGTTTTCACTGTTTCCCCATCTATTTGCCATGCAGTGATGGGGCCAGATGCCATGATGTTAGTTTTCTGAATGTTGAGCTTTAAGCCAAGTTTTTCACTCTCCTCTTTCACTTTCATCAAGAGGCTTTTTAGATCCTCTTCACTTTCTGCCATAAGGGTGGTGTCATCTGCATTTCTGAGGTTATTGATATTTCTCCCGGCAATCTTGATTCCAACTTGTGCTTCTTCCAGCCTAGTGTTTCTCATGATGTACTCTGCATATAAGTTAAATATGCAGGGTGACAGTATACAGCCTTTACCCTGCTTCATTTTGTACTCCAAGGACAAACTTGCCTGTTACTCCAGACATATCTTGATTTCCTACTTTTGCATTCCAGTTCCCTAGTATGAAAATGATGTTTTAGCATTCTGAGACTATGGACATGGCAGCTCTAATTGCAGAACTGGGAAGAAAAGGATACAGCACCAGGGTCTTTCGAGAGCAGATGTGTATGTCTTCCAGTAGCCACTGATTTTTAACTCATCCTTCACCATTTTCCATATATCTGTAATATCTTACCATTAGGTCTAGGGACAAAAACTTGATGTACCAATATGATTTTTTCAATATTGTGTACATTATATTTTACTTAGGATGAAATAATCATTATCTACAGCAGTAGTTTTCACTTCATAAAGTTAAGACAGTAGATTTCACAGATGATTGAGTTTCAGAGTGTCTTCTTGACACTAACATATTGTCATTGATAGCATATTATGGTATAATGTATTCATTTGCTGGAGAACATTGTGTGGTAAGATTTTATCTTGCATAGGTTAAAAAGTGGTACCTACTAAGGAAGTGAAGCCTCATTTTTAGTGTAGGTTGCTTCATATGGGTTATTTATTTTTACCCCCAGTATCAGCATTTCTCAGACTGCTTGGTCCTCATTTCACTTAATTCTACCCACCAGAAAACCTAGAGCCAAAGGTGAGACCTGGTTGAAATAACACCCCAAAATCCTGTGGTGCAAATATGTTATGCTTTGTTCTTAACCTTACTTCTTTTGCTTACCATATTGTTAAATGTTTTCTAACTTATTATTTCATATATTCTACATAAAGTCCCTGATATCACTTTATGTGTAGTAAGATATTAAGGAGAGGTATAAGTTAAAAACCCCCCACATAAAGAATTGTACATCATTATTTGAGGGTTTCATGTTTGCAAGTTCACTACTTACTTAAAGTTATCTGTGACCCCCAAATCTATGCTTGCTGCCTCCACTGTCATGCATACCCCTCAGAGTGTGGAAAATGAAAATCCTCTGACACATATGTACCCAAAGGAGTAGAAAAAACTGGTATTCTGCCATCTTGTTTCACTTCTCATACTGTAAACACCTGGCTATTTAGTGATCTGTTTAGTGCTGCATTTTTTCTTTCATACTAGTGGATTTTTTTGTTGATGATTTTGCTGTTTAAAACAGCCAGCAGTGTTCTAGTGCTGTCTTGTGTTTCTAAGCTAAAAAAGTCTGTGATATAACTTACAGAGAAAATACGAGTGTTAGATAAGCTTTGTTCAGTTGTGAGTTATGGTGCTGTTGGCTGTGAGTTCAGTGTTCATGAATCAATAATACAGTATATCCAGACCAAGTAAGAGATAAATGGCAAATCTACATGCAAGGCAGCTTTGAAAAGCACTAAGATATCATTTGTCATATGTGAGGAAACCATAGATGATAGAAAAGCAGCTACCTCTGTGAATCCATGAGGTGAGAATGATACTAGTAACAATGTTACTCAGAGAAAGAGAATCAATAGGATGTGTACATATACAGACAGAGAGATTAGTTTTAAGAAATTGGCTCTTAGATTGTGGAGGGTTAAGTCCAAAATCTGATGGAGTGGGAGGGAGTTTGGAGATAGCAGTTGTAGTCCATTAGCATTCTGCTGGCAGAATACCCTCTTTGGGGAGAAAGCAAGATTGTTGTATTCATAAGGTCTTCAGTTGACTGAATGAGGCCCTTCCACATCATAGTGTATCATTTCATTTTACTCAGAATTCAATTTGTGTTAATCTCATCTGAAAACCACATTCACAGAAACATCTAGAATAACATTTGACCAAATATCTGGGGGCCAGGCACCATGGCCCATCCAAATTGGCACACAAAATTGACTATCACAAAGCCAATAAATAAATAAATAAGCACAGTGTTACTGTAAGACCAAAAGCCAAAAATACTTATGGTAACATTAACCTGGGTCAGGAAAATACTAGACCTTTATTGGTTAATATTTTTGGGTAATTAATTGTTTATAAGAAATATATATTGAATGAGGTGTCTTTAAAGAAACCACATGCAAAACAAATTTATGTATTGTGGAATTACAAAACATACTGTGACAAGACAACTCTTGGGAACCTAACCCTTTATTTCCTAGGAGCAATGGCTCAGTATTTGCTAATTCAATGTTTGTGGCAATATTCTAGAGCATAACTACTCTGAATGACTGGAATCAACTATACATACAGATGGTGCATAAATCTATCTCCCTTATCTTACTCCTGTGATGATCCCCAGATCACACATCCTAGGGCCTAATGGTTTCTTTCCCTGGATGTCTAAAAGGAAAATTAACCCCCAAATGTCAAAAATTAAATTATCTTTTCCACCACTAATATTATTTCTTTCCCCCCTGAAATCCTATGCTTACTCTACATTCCTTAACTCAGTGAAAGGACTCCATCCAGTCAGCCAACCAAACTAAAAATTGGAACTCCCCCCTTTACTTTTTCTTTTCCTGTAACACCACTCCCACGACTACTTGATCAACACATTCTAGTTCTGTTTATTTGCTTATATTTTTACCTTTCACTATTTTTCAATTCAACTGTGTCTCGTCATCTCTGTAGTATGGATGGGTAACTAAGAACACTTGTGTTAAGGTCAGATGGAACTGATTTTGATGTTCAGAAAAGGAAATAGAGTTGACTCCACAACTGAGCAGATGGAAATTATTGAGTAAATTAACTTGTATAAACCTCAGTTTCCTTATTTGCACAATGTAGATGATGAAACTACCCATATCATCATATAATATTGAGCATTACTTCTCAACAGAGACACATAAGCATAGTACAACTGTGGCTGACACTATTACTCAAGAAATTGGTTATTCTTGTTAGTCTATAAGTCAGTCACTGTGCTAAGTGCTAGAAACATAACAGTGAATAACATGGTCCTTGGCTTCCATACTCATTTTTTGTTGTTGTTTAATGGTTCAGTTGTGTGACTCTGTGACCTGATGGACTGCAGTATGCCAGGCTTCTCTGTCCTTCACCATCTCCCAGAGTTTGTTCAAACTCATGTCCATTGAGTCAGTGATGCCATCCAACCATCTTGTCCTCTGTTATCCCCTTCTCCTTTCCTCCTGCCTTCAATCTTTCCCAGCATCATGGTCTTGTCCAATGAATCAGCTCTTCACAGTAGGTGAGCAAAGTATTGGAGCTTCAGCTTCAGTATCAGTCCTTCCAATGAATATTCAGGGTTGATTTCCTTTAGGATTGACTGGTTTGATCTCCTTGCAGTCCAAGGGATTCTCAAGAGTCTTCTCCAACACCACAGTTCAAAAGTATCAATTCTTTGGTGCTCAACCTTCTTTATAGTCCAATTCTCACATCCATACATGACTAATGAAAAACCCGTATGGTATGGCTATCCATACCACAGCCCATACTCATAAGGTTTATAATCTATTTGGTGAAATTCTATTTAAATATCATACTTAGAGTCATCTTCAAGTATGCTCTCTTTTTTGCTTAATTTCCTCTATTTTCTTTTTGCACATTTGGGAACAATGAAAAAATTAGAGCGAGAGTTGATATGAACAGAGAGAAAATGTCTTTATTTCATTTCTTCAACATTATCTCATGAGGATTAGTCCAATTCATTTCCAGCAAAGGCAGTTATCAAAGGGTTAGATTTCTTCCTCCACTGAAGTTTGTTTTCTCCACAAGACTGAAATGATTCCATTTGTTTCTTATTTTCATCAACACACTGTAACTATCCTGAAGAACTGTGTCTTTAATTACTGTGCTTTGTACCCAAGACAGACTGCAAGGACCAGGACAAAGCAAAGCAGGGAAGAATGTCTTTGAATTCACATTTCAATCACATTGTTGTTTTAATCATAGATTAAAGATGTGGACAAATAAGCGCTAAGATGGGGCCTGGAGACAATGACAATGGGGGTGTTTTGCAGATGTTTACATGTTACTGGGAATTCCTGGGATATACCAAAAAACTATGCCTATTATCTCTATGTGACTGTCTCTAAAGCAGCACTGCCCAGACATATGGAACAGGTTTTTCTCTACCCAGAAAGAAATTAAAATTTACAGAAAGGAAGTAGAATGAGTAGACAGAGAATTCATTTATTATGTGGCTCCTGTGGACCATATTATCCAGGGAACAACACTGAGCAGGCCCCACACAGCAGTGGCTTTTATAACTGATCCTACCATATGTGTAGAGCATTTGAAATTTCTCCGAAGTCGAACTCTCTGAAATGCAGCTGAGATCCCTTCAGTTAGTTCAAAGAGGTATACCACCACTTTGAACAAAATTATTACAGTCTGTTATTTTTAAAGGATCCATCTACCCACTAAAGAGTATAGGTTACACTGTTAGTCCCAAATCAGCATAGATTATTATTATGCTTTAACTTTTCATACCACATAGCACTCTAGAAAATAATTCTGATTTTATTTAGTAGGTCAACTGGTGAGGATCAGAAAGCCTTTTTTCATGGAGCATCTTTTGTTTCCAAGAAGAAAACACACACTTGTAAATTCTTTTTCATGTGAAACTCAATAGAAAAACATCATCTGCAGCAAATATCAATTTATTGGGGGAAATAAATGAGTGATATACAAAGACCAAAAGTATTAAGTATTGCTTCACAAAAATGAATAAATAAATAAAAGGTATTTAGTCCTCAATTTTGTTCTCTGAAAGACTGGAGCTGCATGTGAATTTTAGTTGTTATGCCTTCTCTTCATATATTTACCCTTGATGTTGCCTTCAAAATATTCCTTCTTGGCAAACTTCTTTCTCAGCAGCAGGAGACAAATTAAACATTAAAGAGCGTCTCAAAGTAAAGCAGGGTACAATGTCTTTGAATGCAAATTTCACATCATTGTTTTCATCATGAGATTAAAGATGTGTACAAATAAGTGCTGGTGTGGGGCCTGGAGACAGGGAGTAGGGTGTTTTACAGATGTTCAGAAATTATTAAGAATTACAAGTGGGTATGCCAAGAGACTGTTCTCTAGTAGAAAAGGAATAGAATAGAAAACTAACCATATTTGTGACCATATTGTTGTATAGGAATTGGACTTGTAGTGTATATTTTTAATTTTTTAAAAGTCTTTATTGAATTTGTTTCAATATTGCTTCTGTTGTTGTGTTCTGGTTTTTTGGTCATGAGGCACATGGAATCTTAGCTCCCTGACCAGGGATCCAATGCACATCCCCTGCTTTGGAAGGCAAAGTCTTAATCATTGGACCACCAGGGAAATCCCAGTAGTATAATTTTTGCAAATATGAAATAAAGGCAAGTTTTACATCAAATATGGTCCTGATTTTTATTTTTTCAAAAAGAAAGATAATCCCCTGGGACAGAATGAGAGATGTAAAAATATTATTTGAGTTATACTACTTCCTGTAGTATCAAAGGAATACTACAGTTTTTTTTGCCATCAAAGTGGGAAATACAGTTTATACAGGCTTTCCAGATGATGCTAGTGGTAAAGAACCCACCTGCCAATACAGGAGACATAAGAGATGTGGATTCAGTCCTTGGGTGGGGAAGATCCCATGGACAAGAAAATGGCAACCCACTCCAGTCCAGTGTTCTTGCCTGGAAAATACCATGGACAGAAAAGCCTGGTGGGGTACAATCCATAGGGTCGCAAAGAATCAGACACAACTGAAGTGACTTAGCACACACACATAGTTTATACTCACAAGAACTAATATGTACACACTTTCTTCACACCTACGAAAACTGATAGGCAAAGAGAAAAAAAAAAACTAAAAATTTGAAGCCTTTTTTCTTATGCTGTAGAAATGAGGTCATTTAATATAGTAAGCTGTCTTTGGGGGAATTTTCCTCACAACTAATGAAGCTGATTATCTTTTTATGTAATTATGTAGCTTCTTCTGTGAAAAATCTAATATTTTGCCCATTTTTACTGAATCATCTTATTATTTAGTTGGAAGTATTCTTTATATATTTTGAAAAACAGATGCTTTGTTTAATACATGCATTTCAAATACTTTATCTCAGTCTGGTTTAGCTTTTTCATTTTCTTGAGTGTCTTTTGAAGAGCAAATGTACTTAATTTTGATGAAATCTAATTTATTATTTTTTTCTTCTATGTATTGACTTTTTGTATACTATCTAATAAAATCCCCCCATTACCCCCCCCCCCACACACACACAAAAAAACAAGTCATCAAGGCTCTACCTTTAGAAGGAAAGAAAATCTGGAGTAGAAAGTCTTATGTTATTTAAGACTATTTATAAATCTTTAAATATGCAGAGGCTGAAGTGAGGAGTGGAAAGTATAGATAACCATATGTGAAAATGTGATGGCAAATGTGTTTTCAATGGCATCTGAGAGTAAAGGTACTTTTAAAACAGAAAATCAGAGAGATTAGAAGAGGATCATTTTAAAGTATATTTGGAACAGAGAGGCTAGACTCAGCAAATGAAGGTGAGAGATTTTAAGCGATACATTGGTCAAACAATTTGTGAGAACACCCAAAACCTTAAGAAAATGATACATGCAAAAATGTTTTAATGGGTTCTTGAAGAATTAAGGAAAAAGAGTTACATTTTAAGTTTAAATTTTTCTAAAAATCAGAGGAACAAATGGCTACAGGTGGTGAAATACAAGTGAGATGTTCTTAATCTACTAGAAAAGGATTTCAGGACTTAAAGTTAGACTTCCTGTTGTATTTGATGAAAAAAATCAGACTCGGGCTAGTAGATTTGAAGGAAGAGTACTCACAACATGGGCTTAACAGAGGCCTGTGTGCATGAAGATCTAGGAAATATTTTGGCAAGCAACTGATCCTTAAGAAGGGAACTACAGAAACCAGATCAAACTCAAAAGGTCATTGAGAGGAGAAACTTTTGAGCAAAGCAGAGTTTAGTTACTGAAGCTTAGATTGTTCTTTGATGCAAAGCTAGGTTCGGAACCCCAGGGAAAAGAGGTGAAATAAAAAGAGTTGGATTGCTCGCTCTCTCTCTTTGTCTCTCTCTCTCTAACACACACACACACACACGTAGAAAGATATGGAGGCATGGGCAGTGGTACCTTAGAGTTCATAAACAGAATGCAGGTAAAAGAGGTAAGAGTTTGTCTTCTCTTAATAAACACCTATACTGCAGTTCATTGTAAACTTTATTACAAAATGGCAGACTGAGAATTTGACCTGGGGAAAAAATGATGACATCTTAATTGTTAGTGAGACTAACCTAAATTAAATTAGAGAACAGAGAACATCATGTATTAGAGGCACTTTGAGCCATCAAATGAACAGCATAAACAGGAGGTGAAAGAATGCATACCTCACAAGACAGTTCAGAGAACACTTAGATTTTATCTGGAGGACATTTGAGATAGACTGATTTCTAGAAATCTCCCAATGGAGGCTGAATTGGAAAATAACATTTTATTAAGTCTAGCATAATTGTATTTCATTCCAATTCTGGTGAGTTCTGAGTCACAGAAGTAACTTAATTTTAAATTTGCCTCAGTGTATTGGAAGAAAAGCTATGACCAACCTAGCATATTGAAAATATTAAATTATTTTAATTAAAAATAATTTAAAATTAAAAATTTTTAATTATTAAAAATTAGCATATTTTTATTATTAAAATATTAATTTAAATATTAAAATAGACAGCATATTAAAAATTAAATATTAAAATTTTAAATTTAAAATATTTAAAATTAAATATTAAAATTAGACAGCATATTAAAAATAAGACATTATTTTACCAACAAAGATTCATCTAGTCAAAGCTATGGTTTTTCCAGTAGTTATGTATGGATGTGAGAGTTGGGCTATAAAGAAAGCTGAGCACTGAAGAGTTGATGCTTTTGAACTGTAGTGTTGGAGAAATCTCTTGAGAGTCCCTTAGACTGCAAGGAGATCAAACCAGTCAATTCTAAAGCAGATCAGTCCTCAATATTCATTGGAAGGATAGGATTAATGCTGAAGCTAAAACTCCAGTACTTTGGCCACCTGATTGCGAACTGACTCATTGCAAAGACCTTGGATGCTGGGAAAGATTGAAGGCAGGAGAATGAGATAACAGAGGATGAGATGGTTGGATGGCATCATTAACTCGATGGACAAGAGTTTGAGCAAGCTCTGGGAGTTTGTGATGGACAGGGAAGCGTGGCATGCTGCAGTCCATGGGGTCGCAAAGAGTAGGACACAACTGAGTGACTGAACTGAATTGAACTGATAGATCTGTGAAGCAAATTGTTCTTGACTTTTGCTTCTTCTGTTGATCTAATCAGTCAACAACAGGCTTGCTGCTCTTAATAATAAATGCATCCCTCCAGTTTGGGTCACAGACAGGATTTACCATTTTGCAAAATTATAAAATTTGCAGTACATATGATGCAGACAGTATCACATGTAGAACACCTATTCTGCAGAGTATAGACACACCCTGTTTGCTATTCTCTTGTTTGGAAAATGATTTTGTTTGCATTTATATAAAACACACAATGTTTATTTCTAAGGAAAAAAGTTTGTAGAGAATAGTCTACTCTTACTCATCGAATGTTTTACAGAAGAAATATAGGAAAAAGACAAACTTTTGTCCTTACCTAATTTATCTAGAAATAAAGGTTTTAATTCTTTTACCCAAGGTATATCTTAATATTGGAATAACATGGCAATGGGAGAAATTTTTGTTATGAAAAGTACAAAAAGTAACCAAATAGTAGAAGTCAGAAGAGTTATTTCTCTGGCTGTGTACCCTTGGGCAAATTATTAACAATTGCCTTAACCTCTCTTTTGCAGGCAATAATAATAATAATAATAATAATAAATTTTTAAATCATGCAAGTTTTGTGATAAATAAATGAGATAATATGTGATGAGCATTTTGTATAAATTACACAAATTACATAATTGCTTGCTATCAGTAGAAACTAAACTAATCATAATAGGTCCTTGGAGAAATGCTGCAAAACTGACAATTATACACAATTTCCATAAATAATCTATAAAAGAGCTATCCAGTGACACTTTTTAGGCTGAGGATGATACAGTTTCTTTGGGGTTATAAATGGGTCACAAAGTAATGAGCAAAAATAAAAGTTTTATATAGGCCAAGGTCCTGAATATATATATATATAGAGAGAGAGAGAAAGAGAGAGAGAGAGAAAGCGAGGGAGAGAGAGAGAGCATTGTTGTTGAACTCACAAATGATAAATTCTAGATATCATTTCTGACATAAATCTGGGACTAGGAAACATTTTCTGAGAAGATTCAGATAGTAAATATTTCAGACTTTGTGGGCCATAGGTCTCTGTTGAAACTACTCAACTCCATTATTATAGTGAGAAAGTAACCATTGAGAATATATAAAATGAGCGTGGCATTTTTTCTTTTTTCTTTTTCCTCTCTCTTATTTTAAAATTGAAGTATAGTTGATTTACAATGTTGTGTTAGTTTCAGATGTACAGCAAAGTGAATCAGACATGTGTATTTTTTTCAGATTCTTTTTTGTTATAAGTTTTTGCAAGATACGGAATATATTTCCCTGTGTTATATAGTAGGATCTTATTGTTTATCTATTTTATATAGAGCAGCTTAATCCCAAACTGCTAATTTATACCTCCCCTCATCCCTTTAGTAACCATATGCTTGTTTTCCATGTCCATGTCTATGTGTCTATTTCTGTTTGCAATTTCATTTGTGTCATTTTTTTTTATTCCACATATAAGTGACATTGTATGATATTTGTCTTTCTCTGACTTACTTCACTTAATATAATAATCTCTAAGTCCATTCAATTAAAAGACCTTACTCCTTGGAAGGAAAGTTATGACAAACCTAGACAGCATATTAAAAAGCAGAGACATTACTTTGTCAAAAAAGGTCCATCTAGTCAAGGCTATGGTTTTTCCAGTGGTCATGTAAGGATGTGAGAGTTGGACTGTAAAGAAAGTTGAGTGCCAAAGAATTGATGCTTTTGAACTGTGGTGTTGGAGAAGACTCTTGAGAGTCCCTTGGACTGCAAGGAGATCCAACGAGTCCATCCTAGAGGAGATCAGTCCTGGGTTTTCATTGGAAGGACTGATGCTGAAGCTGAAACTCTAATACTTTGGCCACATGATGTAAAGAACTGACTCATTGGAAAGACCCTGATGCTGGGAAAGATTGAAGGCAGGAGAATGGGACAACAGAGGATGAGATGGTTGGATGGCATCACCAACTCGATGGACAAGAGTTTGAGCAAGCTCTGGGAATTTGTGATGGACAGGGGGGCCTGGCGTGCTGTGATTCATGGGGTCACAAAGAGTCGGACGTGAGTGAGTGACTGAGCTGAACTGAAGTCCATTCATATTACTGCAAATGGGATTATTTCATTCTTTTTTTATGGCTAATACTCTATTGTATAAGTGTGTGGGTGTGGCACATCTTATTAATCCATTCATCTATTGATGGGCATTTGGATTGCTTCCACATCTTGACTATTGTAGATAGTTGTTTTTATGAACATTGGGGTGAATATATATTTTTGAATTATTTTTCTTTTTTGGATATATTCCCAGGAGTAGGATCACAGCATCAAATGGTAGCTCTATTTTTAAGTTTTTAAGAGACTCACACATCACTTTCCATAGTAGCCACACCCATTTATATTCTCCCCAATATTGTAGGATGGTTCATTTTTCTCCATACTCTCTCCAGCATTTGATTGTAGACTTTTTTGATAGTAGTCATTCTGACTAATAAGAGGTGATACCTTAATGTAGTTTTTATTTACATTTCTCTGATGATTTGTGATGTTGAGCATCTTTTCATGTGTTTGTTGGTCATCTCTATGTCTTCTCTGGAGATATGTTTAATTAGAACAATTTTTCAACATGTCCTGGAAATAAATTATCATTATCCCTGTTCATAGCCATTATGTTTCCTTTATCTCTCATCTCTTCAAATGGTATTATTATAAATCAAACTCCGAAGGCAAGATTCTGGGGCTTTCTTTTGATTTCCTCTTCTACCTCTCCTCCAAATCCCAAACAATTGTGTATTCAGTATTGTTACTTTTATCTGTTTGAATCCAATGCCTTAGTCTAGCCAATAACATTACTCACTGTGATTTTTGCAAAAAAACTCCTTTCTCTCTATAGTTGAACATCTTCCCTGCTGCAGAACTGGTTGTTCAAAACATACATCTGAGTTTTTAAATTCCTTCTTAACATCCTTCAGAGAATCTCAAGAATAACCCAAACTCTTAAACATAAGGACTAGAAATCTAAAATAACTTGGTTTATGATAAATGACACTTGACTGGTTTACTGATCTAGAAGAAATGCAGAGGGACTGAGAAGATCTCTGGCTCAAATGGTGTCTTTGGTCTCATGTTGCTATTTCTCTGTTTTTATGTCTCTGTCACCTCTCTCTGTTCTGTTTTGCTCATTCTCTCAGCTCTTTTCTCCCTCCCTCCCCTTTTCTCCCTCCCTCCCCACATTTCTTATTCCTTATCTCTACCTCTCCATCAATTTTTAAAACATCTCAACCAAATCAATAAGAGTTTTTATAAGAAGCTAGATATGAATCTAATTATCTTGAAAAACTAGTGCAAAGAAAGAAAAATAAATTAATGTTAGAAAAAGAAAGCTAATGGTCTGAAGGTGACAAGCTAAGTTCACAGGTCTGTTTCAGTCTGTTCAGTCGCTCAGTCATGTCTGACTATTTGCGACCCCATAGACTGCAGCATGCCAGGCTTCCCTGTTCGTCACCAACTTCTGGAGATTGCTCAACCTCATATCCATTGAGTCAGTGATGCCATCCAACCATCTGTTGTCCCCTTCTCCTGCCTTCATTCTTTCCCAGCATCAGGGTCTCTTCCAATGAGTCAGTTCTTCACATCTGGTGGCTAAAGTATTGCAGCTTCTGCTTCAGCATCAGTCCTTCCAATGAATATTAAGGACTGATTTCCTTTAGGATTGACTGGTTTGATCTCATTGCAGTCCAAGGGACTCTCAAGAGACTTCACCAATACCACAGTTCAAAAGCATCAAATCTTTGGCACTCAGCCGCTTTATGGTTCAACTCCAACATCCATACATGACTACTGGAAAAACCTTAGCTTTGACTAGACAGACCTTTGTCAACAAAGTAATGTCTCTGCTTTTTAATATGCTGTCTAGGTTGGTCATAGCTTTTTTTCCAGGGAGCAAGCATCTTTTAATTTCATGGCTGAAGTCACCACCTGCAGTGATTTTGGAGCTCAGGAAAATAAAGTCTGTCACTGTTTCCATTGTTTCCACATCTATTTGCCAGGAAGCGATGGGACCGGATGCCATGATCTTAGTTTTTTGAACGTTGAGTTTCAAACCAGCTTTTTCACTCTCCTCTTTCACTTTTATCAAGAGGCTCTTCAGTTCCTCTTTGCTTTCTGCCATAAGGGTGGTGTCATCTGCTTCTCTGAGGTTATTGATATTTCTCCTGCAAACTTGATTCCAGCTTGTACTTCATCAAGCTCAGCATTTCGCATGATGTACTCTGCATGTAAGTTAAATAAGCAGGGTGACAATATACAGCCTTGACATACTCCTTTCTCAATTTGGAATCAGTCTGTTATTCCATGTCCGGTTCTAACTGTTGCTTCTTGACCTGCATACAGATTTCTCAGGAGGCAGGTAAGTTGGTCTGGTATTCCCATTTCCTGAAGAATTTTCCAGTTTGTTTTGATGCACACAGTCAAAGGCTTTGGCGTAGTCAATAAAGCAGAATTAGATGTTTTTTCTAGAACTCTCTTGCTTTTTCGATGATCCAATGGATGTTGGCAATTTGATCTTTGGTTCGTCTGCCTTTTCGAGCTTGAACATCTGGAAGTTCTTGGTTCACGTACTGTTGAAACCTAGCCTGGAGAATTTTGAGCATTACTTTGCTACTGTGTGAGATGAGTGCAAATGTACAGATCTGTCTGGGCTATCTTAAATCCCACTTGAGGTCCAGGGAAATCATTAGACACACAAATTATTTTTATTATTTTGAGTTATAATTTATATAAATTAATGCATATAATTTATTTCACTATTTTATTTATTCTGGTTCATTTTTCTTGTTTCTGATTTTCTTTTATTGAGCAAGTTAACTGAATAATATGTACCAATATTTTCTTCCATCATATCCTAGTAAGTAAGACTATAAAAGGAACTGAATAGTACTTTTATCTAAAATGCATAGGCCAATATAAAAATTCAGAGCTTGAAATTAAGTTGAATATATATATATACACACATATATACACAGATGAACTCATACATTCAACAAACTTTTCATTATTTCACCTATTTAAAACTATGGATTATTACTCAATTTATGAATTATAAGTTACTATTCTTGAAACATTATAGTTTTGAATGCTAATTTTTATGAGCAGTCAATACATTAATAATGAGAAAAATAACAATTTTAATTCAAACCTCCAATTCCAAAGTGTTATTTATTAATTTTTAGTACTGTGAGATCTGCTGATGTTTCTTATATTACGAATACTAATACATGTCACTATAGAGCCCAACATAAGGAGAGGATTGGCTCCACACTGCGGCAGTCCTCTCAGAGAGATGAGGAAGTATCAACTTACAGATACAGAAAGGTGTTTCAGGACTTTTTTGTTGATGTTTCCATCTGTCACCTGATACAAGGTGTTTGGCTACATCTAACTTTAGGAAGAAGGGTCTGCACACATCTCTGTGGTGGATCTCCATACTGATTGACCTATGAGGCAAAGAAGGAATACTGCATAAGCAGATAGGGTGTATTTGTTCCCACTGTGATTTACATGTTTATAGACATATTTTTCTTTTCTTTCTTTTTTTTCCTGAATCTTGAACCACTTAAATCCAGACTCTACCAATTGTTAGTTGCAGCTGTCCAAAATTCCGTATTCCTTGACAATATTTTAAGATTTTCTTTTAAAGCATCATGTATATAGATGCTCAAGGACCCATCACTTGTATTCTCCATTTAAAATTTATATGAAAGACCCCATAGTCTAACTCCTTACATGTATGGTTAAATTTTTATTTTCACAAGTAAGGGCATGCTGGTATTTAAATCTTATTGCCTCTTCAGATGGTTACTTTCGAGTAAGATTCAGGCCAAATTTCTAATAACTTTCTAATGCTACATAAAGAGATTACCACATTAAGCATTATGAGTGTTCACCTTTGATTCTTATATTAGTATTTGTTATCCCTTAACTGAAACTATTGAGTAAAGATAAGGAAACATATATTTATTTAATATTTTAATCATCATTTTCATCTGGTTATGCATACTTTTAATACTGTAATGTGTGGGAGATCATTATAGAAGCAATAGACCATTATTTGCTAAGACTGGCAGTTAATCCTTAAGTCATGTCTAACTCTTGTGACCGCATGGACGGTAGCCCACAAGGCACCACTGTCCATGAGATTTCCCAGGCAAGAATACAGAGTGGGTTGCTGTTTCCTTCTCCAGGGGATCTTCCTGACCCAGGGATTAAACTCAGGTCTCCTTCACTGAAGACAGATTCTTTACAGACTGAGTCACCAGGGAAGCAATATTTGCTAAGACTGGATATGTGCTGTAGAGACTGGACCATATTGTTAGAAATAAAAGGAAAGATAAGGTCATATAACTATCAGATTACTTGGTAGAAAATTGATTAACACAGTAATTATTGCTACAGAGTAATTACTGCTACAGAGACCTAAGGCTCATGCACCACCTGGTATGTCAAACTATTAGCATAAATTAGCTAACACAGTGCAAGGCCCCAGGTAATTAAAAACACTCTTATTAGTCCAAATGTTTAAAGGGCTTAGAAGTTATCTCCCAAGAGCTGGGCCATTCAAGTGTCAAATATTCTCAGGAATGAATACACATCAGACAACTGAGCCCTGTGATGTGTTACTTTCCGCAGGTCAAGGAAAAATACTCTAAACTCTACCCTCCCTATTTTACTACTATATATGTTCTCAAGGTGATTTAGGGATTTATGGCCTCCCAGATGGCTCAGTGTTAATTTCCCTGACAATGCAGGACATGCAGGGTGTGCAGATTTGATCTCTGGGTTGGTAAGATCCCTTGGAGAAGGAAATGGAAACCCACTCCAGTATTCTTGCCTGGAAACCCCATGAACAGAGGAACTTGGCAGGCTAGAGTCCATGAATCACAAAGCATCAGACATGACTGAGTGACTGAACACAGCACATGTAATTATTACATTTATTTTAAAGTACCTGTATGATAAAAAATCATGTAGAATTTTAACAATGTATTTTTCTAAAAAATGACTGAATTTGAGATATTAAAAATATAACAACAGAATCTGCAGAAACTTTGATAATGGTGGTAAATGTAATACTACATTTAGGGAAGCAAATGGTTTTCCAACCAAATTACTAGAAAACTATGGTTTCCAGGAGCAATTCAAAGATTTTGAAGTCTTTAGATTTGGATTTTATTAACAGCACATATGTTTTAGATATATTTTAAAATTGCTTTAAAAACATTCAAATGTGTAACTTACTCAGTTTAAGTATATTAAGAGGATACCAGTAGATTGGCTTTTGCTAAAAGAATTCCTAGCTTCCCAGGTGGCTCAGAAGGTAAAGTATCTGCCTGAAATGCGAAGACCTGGGTTTGATCCTTGGGTCAAGAAGATCCCCTGGAGAATGGAATGGCAACCCACTCCAGTATTCTACAGTCCACTGGGTCACAAGAGTCAGACATGACTTAAGGACTAAACCACCAGTCTTAGCAAATAATGGTGTATTACTTCTATAATGCAGCATGCCAGCAAATTTGGAAAACTCAGCAGTGGCCACAGGACTGGAAAATGTCAGTTTTCATTCCAATGCCAAAGAAAGGCAATACCAAACAATGTTCAAACTACTGCACAATTGCACTCATCTCACACGCTAGCAAAGTAATGCTCAAAATTCTCCAAGCTGGGTTTCAAAAGTACGTGAACTTCCAGATGTTCAAGTTGGATTTAGAAAAGGCAGAGGAACCAGAGATCAAATTGCCAACATCTGCTGGATCATCAAAAAAGCAAGAGAGTTCCAGAAAAAAACACCTACTTTTGCTTTATTGACTATGCCAAAACCTTGTGTAGATCACAACAAACTGTGGAAAATTCTTCAAGAGATAGGAACACCTTACATGCCTCCTGAGAAATCGGTATGCAGGCCAAGAAGCAACAGTTAGAACGGGACATGGAACAACAGATTGATTTCAAATCGGGAAGGAGTACGGCAAGGCTGTATATTGTCACCCTGCTTATTTAACTTATATGCAGAGTAAGTAAGAAGCACAAGCTGGAATCAAGATTGCTGGGAGAAATATCAATAACCTCAGATATGCAGAGGACACCACACTCATGACAGAAAGTGAAGAGGAACTAAAAAGCCTCTTGATGAAAGTGAAAAAGGAGAGTGAAAAAGTTGTCTTAAAACTCAACATTCAGAAAACTAAGATCATGGCATCTGGTCCCATCATTTTATGGCAAATAGATGGGGAAACAATGGAAACAGTGAGAGAATTTATTTTCTTGGCTCCAAAATCACTGCAGATGACTGCAGCCATGAAATTAAAAGACACTTACTCCTTGGAAGAAATGTTATGACCAACCTAGACAGCATATTATAAAGCAGAGACATTGCTTTGCCAACAAAGGTCTGTCTAGTCAAAGCTATGGTTTTTCTAGTAGTCGTGTATGGATGTGACAGTTGGATTATAAAGAAAGCTGAGCGCTGAAGAATTGATGCTTTTGAACTGTGGTTTTGAAGAAGACTCTTGAGAGTCCCTTGGACTGCAAGGAGATCCAACCAGTCAATCCTAAAGGAAATCAGTCGTGAATATTCATTGGAAGGACTGATGCTGAAGCTGAAACTCCAATACTTTGGCCACCTGATGCAAAGAACTGACTCATTGGAAAGTACCCTGATGCTGGGAAAGATTGAAGGCGGGAGGAGAAGGGGATGACAGAGGATGAGATGGTTGGATGGCATCACCACCTCAATGGACATTAGTTTGGGTAAGCTCTGGGAGTTGGTGATGGACAGGGAAGCCTGGCGTCCTGCAGTCTATGGGATCACAAAGGTTTGGACACGACTGAGCAACTGAACTGACTGGAATTACTGGCATTAGAACTTGGACTCATTTTTGTACTCCCCTACTAAAACCACTCTCCTCTACTAAAACCACATGAAAGAAACATATGAATTTCTTTTAAAATTATTATTTATTTAGTTATAGTTTTGGGTGCTTGGGTCTTTGTTGCAACATGCAGGCTTTCTCTAGTTATGGTGAGCATGGGCTGCTTTTTGCCCTGGTACACTGGCTCCTCAATACTGTGGCTTCTCTTGTTGTAGAGTGCAGGCTCTAGGGTACATGGGCTTCAGTAGTTGTGACATGCAGGTCAGTACTTGTGACACATGGGCTTTGTTGCTCCATGGCATGTGGAATCGTCCCAGACCAGGAATCAAACTTGTATCCCTTGCCTTGGCAGGAAGATTCTTATACACTGTACCACCAGGGAATTACCACATTTAACTTCTTACAATTCATTATTTTCCTTCCCTTGAATTCACATCTATACATGGGCACCCATATAAAATGTACGCTGAGTATCCAACCAAAACACACATAAACCAACTTCCATTAAATGACCAGCAATTTGCAGCCATGTGAGCTGTGAGCACACTCTCATCACAGGGTAATAGTTTTTCAGTAAAAAAAGTGAACATATAGCACACTGAATTCTGATATTATTGTATCATTTTAACATGTAGAAATCCTAAATATTGTGTATTTCTTATATTATCTTGATATTTATTTTAAGGGTATAGAGTATTAGATTAAATTTACATGTGGAATTTATTATTTCACTTTAAAGTTTCTAGATAAGTGATATGTAATATTGAGAAGAGATCTCAAACCATATCTGGTTACAATGCTCTAAATACACAGACTATTTTTGGATGATACATAAGAAACTGTTTACAGGGCTATTCTGTATAAGAGGTTCTCAATTCTGGGTAGGAGGAAAGCTTAATTTGCTTTTTAGCTGTATTGTATTCTGTTACATACCCTTTTACAACATGGTTATGGTTTTAAAAATTTACTATGTTCCATCTGTAAGCTTTTAAATTAATTGTATAGTAAAATGAAGTGTAATTGTTATAATTAAGATTTTTTTAAAGCCTTTTTCAGCTACTTCACTGTGAGAACCCAAATATTCTTGATTCCATGCAACCAATATAAAGTAAATTGCAGCATGAAATGTAAATGCTCTTGTTAATAAGTGAATATTATATATTTTAACTCAGGGAATGATTTATAAAATGTATCTGAATATTATTATTTTTGATACTGGGCATTCTAGCAATTTCATCTGGGAAATTTTTCCAGTTGCCTCCCTTTAAAAAAAAAGAAAAACACCAGTCCCATGTTTAGCTTTCTAATATATTTTCATTTTTATTGGATCATTCTATTCTTTCCTAACACATAGGAGGTGGGAATTCTCTGTTATTATATTCTTCTCTATTATTATAACCATTTGTAAGGTGAAGACAGTTGAGGCTCAGAAAGTTTAGAGCCTTTTCTAAGACCAAAGAGGTAATAAATGACAGAGCTATGGTTTAATCCACATGTTTTTGGCTCTGCATACAGCATTTGTTCTATGGTCTCATAATATTTCCATTGAGATAAGATACACCTATGAGAAACCAGTAACACATGGTTGAAAGTATAAAACAAACATGGTCAATCATTTATAGTACTTTCTCTATGTGAAATTGAGAATTCAAAAAATGATAAAGAGGTGGGAATTATAGCCCAGGAACATGGCAAGCAGGCCATGAGGCCTTAGTGCTCCATACATCAGCATTGGTACCAGCCGGAACCTCTGCCATGGTTTTGATTATGAGGCACAAGTTGGGCTCAGCATGCCTAAGTTCATGTCTTAAGAGTCTTTCTTTTCTCATTGTTCTTTTAGGATTGAAGCCTTAACACTTCTTGATAATACTACTACCTGAAACATAGTATGTGTTCATTCACAAATATCTTATGAATAAATTCTCTCTTTTTCCTATCATCCACCCAGAGACAGTTTCATTTCCTTGAACCCAAACCTGCTGATTAAGATATAGTTACCTGATGACTCTTCTCTATATAGTTAAATAGACTGTTTTCTGGCCTGGCCTGAATGATCATACATAATATTATTTAGCACAATGATCTGTGCAATGGTACCCCTCCAAGAGACATCTGACATAATGAGGAAATTGAAACATGTCTTATGAGGGCTTTATGACGCTATCACTAAGAGTAAACCCAGGTTCCTGAAACTTAGTCTTTTTCTTCATTCTTACTACCATATTTTGTAGTAGCTTTCCCTTCTTATGTCATCCACTAAACTGCAGAGATGCTTCAGATGGGTAGCTAACTAACTACTATACAATACACATAAAGCCAGTATAAATCACTTAATTCTGGTTTAAATATATAAATTTTCCTTTCATTAATTTGCAGTTAATCCTTTTTATTTTTTTAATTATATAAAATTTCTTCCCAAGATCTTCTCCACTAGAGCCATGATTATTCTGACTGGCATATCTCCTTTTTTATGCTTAGTTAAACAAATCATGTTAGTTCTGTTTCATTTAGTATCTAGAGATTAATGCCTGTTTCTTTATCTTTTTTTTTTTTTTTTTAGCTCTATGGCTTCATTTAGTGTCTGCAGGACTAATGCCTATTTTTCATTTCTCAGTGTCTTCTGCTTTCTTCCCTTCTTCCCAATCTTTGTAGCGTGTTATAGTGGATGAACCTGGGCAGTGAGTCCAGAGTTCTGAGTTCTATGGTTAGCTTCATATACTTCACATACTTACTGTCCTTATAACCTTACACAATTTATTTCACATCAGGAGTATAGGTAAATCCACAAATTTTCTGGAAGTTAGCCCATAATTCCCTATCATGTTTGAAGAGAGATGATATTTTGTCACAGTTATATGGGGGATAGTTTAGGATTCAAAGGAGTTTTGGCCATGAACTTGAGAAGATCATATTGAACTTGAGGATTTGTATATTTTTGAGTGCACTTCTGCCTGAGTTAAAATCTTCCATGTGTATATTTGCTTATATGCTCTTTCTTGTCCAACTTTCTGCGACCCTATGGACTGTAGGCTGCCAGGCTCCTCTGTCCATGAGACTCTCCCAGCAAGAATCCTGGAGTGAGGTGCCATTTCCTTCTCTAGGGAATCTTCCTGACCTAGAGATGGAACCCACATCTTTTATGTCCCCTGCTTTGGCAGGCAGGTTCTTTGCTACTAGTGCCACTCTCTAGCAAAAGAACTGTTATCTGAAACACATGATAAGAAAACATACTACATTTCTTTGCTAATTGACAGATGGCTCACAGTCATGTCTTTTTCATGACATTGCTTCTTTTAGTATTTCATTGCGGGCAACTCAATCATGTTAAAATAGTAAACCACTACCCACCCACCCTCTTGTCCTTGTGGTTTTAGATGTTTATAAACACTATCACCTTAACTCTCATGAAAAAATGTAAAACATTTAGCCCAACACTCCCATGGAGGAAGTAAATATATTTATCCACATCTCTCAGCTCCTAACTCTTTCCTGTCAGCACTTATATTTCCAGGACATAAGTATCCGTTGTCTTCATGTATTATTTCTCTGCCCTGGTCCCTTCCTTCTCCAGGAATCTTAGAGCTGTTTCTGCCGCCCTATAATACCTGTGTCCTACAGTTTTATATTTCCATGTTATGTTTCTCCTTTAGCATATGACTTGCCTTATTTTTAATTCAATAAATACTTATTAAATAGCTGTTTTACTGTATAATTATTCAAAGATGACATAGATACAACCTCTGTACTCTAGGAGTTGTTGCTAACTATGAGGGAATGTAGAAACAAATATAATAGAAGAATTAGTAGGACAGTGGAGAGCTAAAGAAAAAAATTTAAGTTGGGCTAGGTTGCTTTTTGTTAACTATGATTTAATCAATTAATTTATTTTCAGGTGTTAAAGACTAGAAGCAGATATATACATAGATTTTAACAGTGGATTTATGTAAATTACATTGCCTTCTCTAGGGGTCATGTCTCTGATTATTTTTTTTTTTTAATGTTTAATACTATAAAAGTGAGGAAATGTTTTGGTGGTAAAGTAGCCGTGATTTCACATTAGTTCTTTACTTTACACTAAGTAGATAAGAGATAAGCATATCTACATGTGAAGTCAGCAGTAGTTAAAAGATAAGCAAGGGAAATGTTTTGTATCAGTGACAAATTTATGGAACACATACTACAGACAGGCGCTATTCTTAATTCACTCATGTAATTCTACAAACAAACCCTATTATAATACACATCTTAAAGGTGAAGAAACAGTACGGGAGTATAAACAGAAAAGTGAAGTGAGTCATCCACTTTACAAGGTGGTTTAGCTTACTTGTTCATGTTCTTAGTCTCTACCTGTATGCCTTCTGGAGTAAGAATGCTTCATGATGCCAAAGCCACTTCAGGAAGAACAATTCAGAGTTGGAAGTCTCAGGTCTGAGTTTCTGGGTGGCCGGTATGGCTTGTAAGGTGGAGGAGAGGAGCAAATGGGTAGGCAGTCACAGGACCTGGAATCAGTATGTTCCTGAGACTTTGTATGAATTACACCACTAGTTTTGAATGCTTTTGGAGATAAACTATTCAATATGAAATGCAAAATTAACTTCCTGAATGAAGACACTTGCATGATGTTCAGTCTCCTCCCCATGGATTATTGCTGTTGTTGCTAAGTCGCATCAGTCATGTCCGACTCTGTGCGACCCCATAGATGGCGGCCCACCAGGCTCCTGCACCCCTGGGATTCTCCAGGCAAGAACACTGGAGTGGGTTGCCATTTCCTTCTCCAATGCATGAAAGTGAAAAGTGAAAGTGACGTCACTTAGTCGTGTCCAACTTTTGGCGACCCCATGGACTGCAGCCTACCAGGCTCCTCCATCCATGGGATTTTCCAGGCAAGAGTACTGGAGTGGGGTCCCACTGCCTTCTCCCTCCCCATAGATAGGAAGTACCAATAACTGCATTCATGTACTTATATCTTTTGAAGAGCACGTGTATTCTATTGGCATCTTTACAGTGTGTACATATGGGCTATATCACTTTGAAAGATAAATGCATACCACAATAACGGAAACAAGTCAGCAAAATAGCTGCACTGAGAGTTTGTTCTGCCTCTTACCATCACCTAGCCATCAGAAATAGCTGGCCTGATAACAATATCAGCACAGCTGTACTTTTTTAAAATGTTTTGATTCTTAAACAGCTCCTACTATTACTCCCTTTTTAGAATAGCTGTTTTTATCCACTTGTGCCAGTGACTTATAACTTGAGCATGAAATAGAGCAGGAGAGAATATGAAGGAAATAAGTTAAAAAAGACATATTTCCCACCCAGTAGTCCTGGATGCAACTGATTTGCCAACTACATTCAGTGTATACATTAAAAAAAAAATGAATCTTCTACGAGGAAGCAAGAGTTGAGAAAGTCCAGATTGGTCTGTAACAATTTCCTGCTGGTTCTTTTTGACATAATTTAACTCTGAGTCAACAAAATGTTTTTTCTATATCATGTAGCTTGAAAATATTAATTGAATGTTTCCCCTTAGTATTTGAAGCATTGAAAAAGAAACTAAAATTAGGTGGTTTCCAGAGGTCAGAAGTTAATCAGGAGTCAGTAGTTTTCTGTGCAGGTACAGTTGTATGTAAGAAAGACATTAATAAAATACGCTGTTGCTCAGCTTGCTGGGAGTAAAGGAAAACAGATCCACTGAAGGGTGAACATAGTGTCATGATAACTAAGGTCAAATTTGTTTGCTCAAGAATTTGCTTTGAATTTTAGTTATTCAGCTGTGTTTACTAATAAACTATTCAAGCATATTAACAAGCAGTCTTAGAGACACAATGGCTAGACTTTCTGTTTCCAAAATATTGGCCCAAATTGCAAAATCCATTCACAAAAATACACTTCCGTTGGTTAAGCAAATGATTGCTAAGTAAAAGAGATGCAGTTATTCTAAACTTGTGATATTTTGGACTACACATTATAAACATTCAGTGTATATATACTAGATAATACTACCAAAGAATATAAATAGAATGACTCAAATGACCATAAATAGATATATGTAACTGCTACACAAAATTTTCAAAAGAGAAAAGAACAGGACCAAACAAAAAAAGAAAAGGTAGATGAAGATATTGAGATATGGTGATTTTTTTCATTTTAAAGTGGATGTGCTAAATGACCATGATCAAATCAATCTACCATTGTAGGTATTAATAGTTCCTGTCTTTCTTCTCAGGCCACGGCCCAGTTTCCCAATAAGTATCTAAGATTCTTATTCTTTTTCTTTTCTTCTGGTCATATTATATCAATTAGATCTGCCAAATTAAATACTTGATTTATAACTACTATTCTAGAGCTGGTACAAAAGAAAATGAAATTTAACATGCTGTAAGCAATTCAAGTCAATGACCTATTAATGTTTTATGATCTATAAATATGAGACACACACACACACATATATATATATTTCCCTTGAAGTAGTGATTTGTTTTAAAATAAATTTAGTTTCAGTTTTCTACTTAAGACATTTTTTTAAACATTGTTGAAACATCTTAGAGCTGATAGTAACTTATAATTCAGTGTTATGGACTCTCAGAATTTCAATTAAAGATACTTTTAAAAACTTACCAAATTTCCTTATTTAGTTTGATAATAAATGAAAGAAAGAAAAGTTGAGTTTGAAAGATTAAGACTGACTAAATTCATGGGAAATAGAGTGGATTGTTGAGAAACATTCAGAAAAATACCATTTTTGCAGGAATTATTTTCCAGCAGATAATGTGGATCCTTGTCTTATTCAGTGTTATCTAAAGTTTCACGGACTCTATATTTTGATCTAAACACAAATGTATATTTTTTAACAAATCAAGTCATGTTATTGTGCAGTTTCCTTATACCAGAAAATTACTAAAAATGTAAATATAAGATCTCTAGAAAATACTTAGAATAGCTCTGTAATCTCCTTCCTTGAACTGGGGTCAACCTTTTTGATCTTTAAAAGAGTCAACTGGATGTTTTCTAAACTTGTGTGCTTGTCTTCATATCATCCACATACATAAAAGGATCAAATTTGCAGCTAAACCTTTGTAGAAGATTCTCAAATCTCTCCTCCATATGCCTTGGCAGCTCAGGAATTTTCAGACTTGTGACAGAACCCCACTGCAAATACCTGCATCTATCTGCTTCTGTCTCTAAGGGTTACTCTAGCTCCAAAACAATGAAGTGCACTAAACCTCACATTCCCAGGGTCAACCCTTAACCAATGGAAGATCTGGCACATTAAGATTGGTGGATGACAATTTCAAAGTAGGTACCACCCCACTTCTCAGATGGGAGTTGATGGAGTGGAGCATCAGTTGTCCAAATCAGAAGCCCATTCATAGCATTTATTCCTTTCTGTATCACCTATTTTCCCCTTCATCACTCCTGTTTCCTAAGATCAGTTTCCAAATAAACTGCATGCACCTGAGTCCTTGTCTCATCATCAGCTTTAGAGATGACAAGCTAAAACAGCTTGACTTCCAATTATAGGAAGACATACTTAAACATTTTCAAATACATATAACCAAAGATCTATTGGCTTGTTGAATATCAAAAACTCAAAAAATATTTTTGATAAATTAACATATCATATAAAGATGTCATCTATCGCTCTGGCTTCATGAGTCGTTCAGCCACTCAGTTGTGTCAGACTCTTTCTGACCCTATGGACAGCAACTTTCCCTATTCTTCCTTATCTCCTGGAGTTTGCTCAAACTCATGTCCATTGAGTTGACGATGCCATCCAACCATCTCATCCTCTGTCACCCCCTTTTTCTGCCCTCAATCTTTTGCAGAATCAGGGTCTTTTCCAATGAGTCAGCTCTTTACATCAGGTGACCAAAGTATTGAAGCTTTAGCTTCAGCATCAGTCCTTCCAATGAATATTCAGGATTGATTTCCTTTAGGATTGACTGGTTTGATCTCCTTGCTGTCCAAGAGACTCACAAGAGTCTTCTTCAGTACCACAGTTTGAAAGCATCATTTCTTCAGCACTCAGCCTTCTTTATAATCCAGCTTTCACATCAGTACATAACTACTGGAAAAAACATAGCTTTGACTATATGCAAAGAGACTAAACATAAAAATAAAAGTTTTCCCCAGTTCTCAATTTTTGGGTTTGGTGGTGCTTTAAACTTAGATGTTGCTACAGTTTTGAGTATTTGATTAAAAAAAAAAAAAAAACTTGGAAAAACCTCAGCCAATTCCCTTGTTGTTAACTGCAACCTACCTGATTATTGCCAAGAATGTGAAGATGAACTCCTCACTGGAACACATGCCAGACCAATTATGTCCTTTGTGTCTAACATGGTTATTTTAAAGTGAATAATTTGTTCTAATTAAATTAGGTTTTAAAAGATCACAATTTTGGAAGAACTGTTTGCTTTCCAACTCTTTCTCCTTTATATTTTTTTCCTCTAGAGTAATTCCCATTTACTTTAAAATATGAACATACTTCCCATTTACTTTAAAATATGAACAAAGTAAGGCTATTAAGCTATAGTTGGTAAGAAGGTAAATTAAACTGCACCATATCTAAGTATTTTTAAGAAATGCTAGCCCCTGAGACATTAGAAAATTCTCAGATCCTTATTTTTTACATTTGTTTGTTGTGCTTTGTTTGTTGTTGCTGTACAAATATATCTAATATAATGGATAGAGAACATTCTTTTTCCCGTTAATATCTTTTGAAGATAGAAAAATCAAATAAAATCTTGAATTAGATTTTTATGACAAGTAAAATAAATATAATAAATAATAGTAAAACATAATGAATAATTTTTAAATTATTTTAGTTAGATGTATAGTTAAGTAACAATGAAAATAAGATGGAGAGGAGAAAAAGAAGAGGGCTGAAATAAATTGTCAGAAAATTGATTTAATTTTTAAAATCCTTAAGACATGTAGAACTAATCAATTTAATAAAATTGCACTTAAAAATAGTCATGCATGGTGAAAATTTGCTGTAATTTTAACTATTATTTCATGGACAAATGAAATGCATATTCTAGTATACCTGTTTTCCTAACTTATAGAGGGAAAACCTATTTTCCACATGTTACTTTATAAAGTCAAAATGTCTCTGAAAAAAACTTTGCCTTTTAAGCCTCTCTCCCTTTTTTAAAAAACAGATATACATTTTTTGAATAGCATCCCATCGAATCCTAAATGACTCCTAAAGCTTTATGGAACTTTTTCTTTCTCTATATTGACATAAATATAATCCATTCTTCCTACTTGACCAGACAAAAGTAAATGTTGTACCATATCTAACCTCAAGGTAAGAGTTATTATCCTCTTAGTCTGTAAATACATTTCCTGTTAGGCAATACATTAATTAGAAAATATTACTAATGGTTAATTTCCAGTAATCATTCACATTACAACTAACACATTTTTTAATTTTTATAGTAATGGTAAAAGTGTTCATCTGTAAACATTTCATTCTAAGTAATAAAGTTGCAGAATGACCCCATGCTCAGTTGAAACTGGAGTTGAAGCTGTTAAGCCTCTCCATTATATTATTCTGCCCAAATGGTATTCTGCCTTCCCCTCCATGATGAAAAGAAAGAGCATTAACTCTTGATCAGAAGCCAAAGATATGACTGAACTTAATAAAAGTTGTCCTCTTTCCCTCCAAACCTTCTGCATTTTTGGCCAAAACATTCCCTAGAGATGGGAAGCTTTTAATTGCATGTTTTGATTGTTTAGTGTCTGCCTTTCCATCTGGTACTTGACTGTACATTATATATAGGAGGGTGTGAACAGGAGATGCTGACAATGTCAACAAGAACTAACATTTTTGCAGTGTGTAACTAAAGAAGCTGATAACATAATTACGAAGTTGAAAGACAAATTGTGGAAACACTCAACTGTGTATAATTAGGAAATTGGCTCTGCCAGTTTTAGTATATCCTTAGTTCAAAGATTTGAAAGAAAACAAAACCCATATGTAATGAATTTCTCTTCATCAAATAAAACCAGGTAGATCACAGTTTCCTGAAGAATACTAAAAGTTAAACAAGAAGTAGCTGTTAAAATGTATTAAACATTAATTACTAAAATGTAAAATAATTATTTCTATTATATAATAATATTAATTCTATATTAAAGACAAGGAATTTGTTAAATAAAAATCAAATATTAGAGGAGAAAGGTGTAGTATGTCAGATGGTGTTCTCTAAAATGACATGTCTGTGTCCTAACTTTTGGAGCCTCTAGTTGTGACATTATTTATCAAAAAGGGTCTTTCTTAGATGTAATTATCTCAAGGTGAGGTTATCCTGGACTATCCAGGTAGACCCTGGACCCAATGACATTTGTCCTCACAAAAGACAAAAGAGGAAAAGAAACAGAAGGACATGCATGTGAAGATAGACGCAGACTGGAGTTATGTTCCAAGAAACACATAGAAAAACCAGAAGCCAGAAAGAAACAAGAAAATTTTTTTTAAATTCAGATATATTGTATTGTCTTGTATGCTGTCACACATTGAGAAGGGTGACAAGAGTTTTAAAAAATATATTTCCGATAATTATCCACTTTTACCAAAGTTTATCTGAACATAAGACCAAAGAAACAAGACAAGGAAGCATTGAGCACTGAGTCTTTTCATGCCCCAGTATCCAAAAGTCAGGCTTTTTCCCCCTCTCATTTATAGTGGCAATTAACAGAAATCTGGCTTTATAGATGATGTCATTACTGTGTTAACGCAACTGGAGAATTTGAAAGTTAAGGCATGTGAAATACAGAGCTGGAAGAAAGCATGCAACTATTCCATTTTGAAAGGAAAATGGAATGTAGGCCACAAGGGTACTTCTTTGCCTTTTCTTCTTACTTTCAGTACCTGGATACAAGTCATAGGCTCTTTTGTCCAAATCCAGTATCAGCAACTAAATATATTCTCTTATTGTAGACAGCAACTCCAATTCAATTTGACCAGTCATTAGGTTGAAATCACAAAGTGTCCATTGGTTAGTGTCTATGTTAAAAGAATCTGTATGAACCACAAGGATCTGGTTGTTATTGTAGTCTAGATCATGGCCACCAAGAACATAATTCTTTCAGAGAGCACTGCACTGACCATACCTTGACTGCGGACTTTGGACTCCAGAACTGAGAAAATACTTTCTGTTGTTTAAGTCACCCAGTTTTCAATAATTTGCTTCAGTAGTCCTAGGAAACTAACACAGAAGGTAGCCATATATATTACATAATTTAAATGCTTTAAAAATATATAAAAATTAATGTTCATATACCTTCAGTACTACATATTAGAAATTAAAGCTTCTATTCTTCACGAGGCATTTTTCATTAGATGAATAATGGTGTTAACATTCATTCTATGCTGTGCATGTATTATAGCAGGCAGCTTGAAGTGCATTCAAATATTAATTCTTACAACAACCTAAAAACAGCAAGTACTAGGTGAGTAGAGACTAGCACAGACTAGCTAAGGATTCCATGCAAAGAAGATGATAGACCTAAAATCTGTGGCTCAGGCAACTGGGCTCAAGGGCCTATGTTCTAAATTATTATATTAGATGAATTGAGAAAAAACAGGTAATGGAATTCAAATACTCCAAAAAGATGCTTTCATTTTCTTTTGAGTATGAATGCTAAGACAGGGAATTTGAGTCTCTGAAAACCAAATGGGCCACATAGGAATATAAACAAATATACAAGTAATGAATAGTGCTGATTATGCAGGTCTGTTTTTTCTTCCCAAACCCAAACTATCTGACTTATGCTAAATAAAAAAATAGGAATAGGAATTCCAGTTATACATTTCTCTCTTTCAAGTTTAAATAGATCTGGAATCATGCAAGGAAGCTCCCCTAACTGAACCAACATGAAAAATTAAATGCTGTCAGTTATTTGGATGTGCCATTACCTTAGCAAATTAATTCACTAGGTGTTAAAAAAAAATTGTGAATGTAAATTAAACTGAAAAATTTCAGCTCATTGTAAGTTGTTAGTTTATTAACTTTTCCCTGAAAACCCATACATTTAAACTGGTGTTAAAACTTTTCTTTTGAAAACAGCAATATATTTCAAGCCTGGTCCTATACATACCTATACTCTCAAAATTCATTTTTTTTTTCTTCCTTTAAAAAATTACCTAACCATATTCTTCCTTTCAGTGCTTAATATTTTGATTTGGTTCTGTGGCCAAAATATGATAAAGTAGTCTATATATACGGAGAAGGCAATGGCAACCCACTCCAGTACTCTTGCCTGGTAGGCTGCAATCCATGGAGTCGCAAAGAGTTGGACAAGACTGAGCGACTTCACTTTCACTTACGTGCATTGGAGAAGGAAATGACAACCCACTCCAGTGTTCTTGTCTGGAGAATCCCAGGGACAGGAGAGCCTGGTGGGCTGCCGTCTATGGGGTCGCATAGAGTTGGACATGACTGAAGCGACTTAGCAGCAGCAGCAGCAGCAGTCTATATATGTATGGTTAGCTCACTGATAAAGAAACTCAGACATGAGAAGCCTTACTGGAGAAATGTTGAGGATTATCTAGATAGGTCCTAAACTCAGTAACATTGTCCTTTTAAGAGACATAAGGAGTTTTTGCATCATTGAGGCATTTTCAAAAACTAAACATTTTAAAGAATGTAACTTGCATGAGCATGAGTTCATTTATTTCAAAATTCACTTGCATAAGTTAATATTGATATTATATAGAATGTATACTTCTGAAATATTTATTTTTATGTCTGTCTAGCTCTGACATATGAACTTTTTTCATCTTCCAAATTTTTCCTAATCAGTCTTTATACTATGAGTGTGACTTTTTAAAAATGTTTATCCAAAGGCAGGGACTGATTTATAAAATGTTCTCGGATTGTCATATTTTTGTGGCTTCTCTCCATGTACTGATAAGGCACCTAAATGCTTGCTACCAAGGAATATCAACACTACGTTGTTATAGTATAGTATAGACAAATGGTAAAGAATGAATCAGTAGGAAAATTTGATTCATTGCTCTTTTTCTAAATACCAATTGAAGTATTTTGACTATCACAAATTAGACACATATATATGTTTTTTCGTTTGTATATGAAGTTTTACTTCTCCATGTTTTAAAGAAGTAAAGGTATGATTTTTTTTTCCTTTTTACTTGTCTCTTTCTTAATACAAACCTACAATATTGGTATATCAAAGGCACATAGCAATTGCTACAGAAAACAATGTGGCAGCTCCTCAAAGTATTAAAAAGATGGCTACCATATAATGTAGTAATCTCACTTCTGGGTATGCGAGCAAAAGAATTGAAAGCAGAATTTTGAAATGATGTTTTGAGAGCCATGCTCACTGTGTCACTAATTATAAATAGTGAAGCTATTATAAAGCCAAGAGGTAGCAACAACCCAAATGACCATTGAGGGATTAATGGATTAACAAAAAGTGATACTACATACAATGGAATATTAGCATTAAAAAGGAAGTAAATCACATTCTGCAACATTGGTGAATAGTAAGAACATTATACTAAGTGAAATAAGCCAGCCAAAAAACACACTATATCATTTCACTTACATGCAATTATCTAAAGTAGTCAAATTCATAGAAAGTACATGACTGAAACGACTTGTTGTGCACACACATAATAGTGGTTACAAGCAACTGTGTGAGGGAGAGAGAGAAAGAGGAGTTGTTTAATGGCATAGAATTTCAAATTTTCAAGATGAAATAGTTTTGTATATCTGTTTCACAATGTGAATGCTTGTTCAACTCTAGTAAACTTTACACTTTAAAATAGTTAAAGGGTAAATTTTATGTTATGTACTCTTTTCCAGAGTGGAAAAAAAAGCAAGTAGCAGAAAATATCTGAGGCAGAAAGATTGTTTCCTAAAATTGAGTACTCTTAGAATATAGTTCAACTATAACTAATAAGCTGAAGTTATAGTTTTAGAATCTGTCAAAGGGATTTCTTTCATTTCCTTAAACAGAAGTTTCTTAAATGGAGATTACTTTAGAGAATAAACACTAACTAGAAGGCTTTGGATCTAGTATTTCAAGAGGATAGCAAAAATCCTTAAGCTTATGAAAAAGAAACTTTACAGAAAGGAAAGAAATAAGAATGGGTGAAAAAATGTGATTTGATTTGATTGCATAATATTGAGTAGCTATCAGCAAGTATTTGTGGGTTAGCAGAGAGCCTGATGAACTATGGACGGAGGTTCGTGACATTGTACAGGAAACACGGATCAAGACCATCCCCATGGAAAAGAAATTTAAAAAGGCAAAGTGGTTGTCTGAGGAGGCCTTACAAATAGCTTTGAAAAGAAGAGAAGCAAAAAGTAAAGGAAAAAAGGAAAGATATTCCCATTTGAATGCAGAGTTCCAAAGAATAGCCAGGAGAGATAAGAAAGCCTTCCTCAGTGATCAATACAAAGAAATAGAGGTAAACAACAGAATGGGAAAGACTAGAGATCTCTTCAAGAAAATTAGAGATACCAAGGGAACATTTCATGCAAAGACGGGCTCAATAAAGGACAGAAATGGTATGGACCTAACAGAAGCAGCAGATATTAAGAAGAGGTGGCAAGAATACACAGATGAACAGTATAAAAAAGATCTTCATGACCCAGATAATCACAATGGTGTGATCACTCACCTAGAGCCAGACATCCTGGAACGTGAAGTCAAGTGGGCCTTAGAAAGCATCACTATGAACAAAGCTAGGGATGTGATGGAATTCCAGTTGAGCAATTTCAAATCTTGAAAAATGATGCTGTTACAGTGCTGCACTCAATATGCCAGTGCATTTGGAAAACTCATCAGTGGCCCCAGGACTGGAAAAGGTCTGTTTTCATTCCAATCCCAAAGAAAGGCAATGCCAAAAACTGCTCAAACTACTGCACGATTGCACTCATCTCACACTCTAGCAAAGTAATGCTGAAAATTCTGCAAGCCAGGTTTCAGCAATACATGAACCAAGAACTTACAGATGTTCAAGCTGGATTTAGAAAAGGCAGAGGAACCAGAGATCAAATTGCCAATATTTGCTGGATCATCAAAAAAGCAAGATAATTCCAGAAAAGCATCTACTTCTGCTTCATTGACTATGCTAAAAGCCTTTGACTATGTGGATCACATCAAACTGTAAAATTCTTCAAGGAATAGGAATTCCAGACCACCTTATCTGCCTCCTGTGAAACCAGTATGCAGGTCAAGAAGCAACAATTAGAACCGGACATGAAACAATGAACTGGTTCCAAATTGGGAAAGGATTTATGTCTAGGCTGTATATTGTCACCCTGTTTATTTATCTTGTATACAGAATACTTCATGTGAAATACCAGGCTGGATGATTTACAAGCTGTAATCAAGATTGCTGGGGGAAAAATCAATAACCTCAAATATGCAGATGGCACCACCCTCATAGCACAAAACAAAGAGGTATTAATGAGCCTCTTGATGAAGATCAAAGAGGAGAGTGAAACAGTTGGCTCAAAACTCAACTCTTTAAAAACAGAGATCATGGTATCTGGTCCCATCACTTCATGGCAAATAGATAGGATAACAATGGAAACAGTGACAGAGTATTTTCTTGGGCTCCAAAATCACTGCAGATGGTGACTGCAGCCATGAAATTAAAAGATGCTTGCTCCTTGGAACAAAAGCTATGACAAATGTAGACAGCATATTAAAAAGCAGACACATTGCTTTGACAACCAAGGTCTGTATAGTCAAAGCTGTTTGTTCCAGTAGTCATGTACAGATGTGAGAGCTGGATAATAAAAAAGGCTGAGCACTGAAGAACTGATCCCTTTGAACTGTGGTGCTGAAGAAGACTCTTGAGAGTCCCTTGGACAGCAAGGAGATCAAACCAGTCAATTCTAAAGGAAATCAGTCCTGAATATTCATTGGAAGGACTGATGCTGAAGCTGAAGCAACAATATTTTGGCCACCTGATGCAAAGGGCCGACTCATTAGACAATACCCTGATGCTGGGAAAGGTTGAAGGCAGAAGTAGGGGACAACAGAGGACAAGATGGTTGGATGCCATCACCAACTCAGTGGAGATGAGTTTGAGCAAACTCCTGGAAATAGTGAAGTGTAGGGAAGCCCTGAGTGCTGCAGACCATGGGGTCACAAAGAGTCGGACATGACTGAGCAACTGAAGAACAAGAATAAATTGTAAACCTATTACAACAATACACCAGAAGATGTTGAAAGTGATCTCTCTGATATATATTTATATGTATTTTATAAATTTCACTTATTTTGTATATGGATAAGATTAGCAACTACTAAGAAATCATTTTTTTCAGTCTTTTTTTATGACATAGTCAATTAGATTGTAATTGAAAAGATTTGTATGGTGGAAATCATGTGACCTTTTTTTGTATGAAATGAAATTTCTGCCATCTTTCTAAAGTTTGTATTGTTTATTTATTAGAAGCCAATATGAAAGACTTCTATAAAAACATTTATATTTACCTCTTTAAATGTTGTTTTCTGTATATAGTTTAAAATATTAAAGCACAGTAAGAAGATGAATTTCTGAAATTTACTTTCTACTGTGTAAAAAGATAACTTTTTAAAAAGAAAGCTTAATTCTTTATAATATTCTAGATAATTTTATGTTTAAAAGTGAGCTTACCTTACAATGTTATTGATATAAACCTGCCCCCTCTTTTAAAAAGTTTTTAGTTTTAACTTAAGTAAATTATAAAATATATAAAATATACTGTGGGAGAAGTTTTTAATTTTTTTTATTCTGTTGTAAATAAAGGTAAACTTTAAGTCCTTTCTCTTGTAATCACAAGACAATTCTACCTTAACAGAAAAAGACTTAATCTCATGTTGATGATGTTAAAATCACCCTATCATCAAAGCTAAATCCTAAGAAACACTGAAAGAAATTACATGAAATTAAATAAATGCTATATAGATCAGTAAGTTTTAATAGGGGTAATGGTCTCAACAGAGTTTTTGAGGACTTAATGATCTCTTTTTATATCAATTGACATAATAAGAGATAGTATTAAAACTGATAACTGCTATTGTTGAAAACTTTGAACCTTGAATATCTATATACAAGCAAAAGTGAAAGTGTTAGTCACTCAGTCCTGCTGACTCTGTGATCCCATAGGCTGCAGCCCACCAGGCTCCTTTGTCTATGGGATTTTCCAGGCAAAGATTCTGGAGTGGTTTGCCATTTCCTTCTCCAGAGGATCTTTCCTACCCAGGGATGGAACCTGGGTCTTCTGCATTGCAAGCAGATTCTTTACCGACTGAGCTAACAGGGAAATCAATGCAAGGCTGTAGTTAAAACTGAATGCTCCTGTATATTAAATTTACTTGTCCTTTATCCATTTATAAAAGTTAGCATTTGTAAACAGATTCTTCAACTTTGGCTCTCAAATTTTTTCATTAGCATAGGATTAACGCTATTTCAAAATGTTTTTTCCTGACCATGTATATTGGCAATGTGATGTGCTAGGTGAACTTCTAACACTTGGCTGATTTCAAGCCTTGGCTAATGTGCTGTTTTTGAAAATGCAGTACCACAAAATTTTTATCTTTGTTGATTTACCTAGTTATAATAGGTAGCTAATCTTAAAAAGGTGGCTCTTATTTACTGTGATGTTTATATTCATGTAAGATGTTCAGTGTTACATTACAGTCTTCTTAAATGCACTCAGATAAACTTCAACAACAATTTAAAAAAAAAAAAGACAAAAAACTCTGAAGTTTTCACGCAGAGTAGGGTGCAATAATCTTGGCTGTTTTTCCAGTAATGTGTTTGGCTCTAACTGCTTATACTAAACAGCTCTCTTCCTGTGCTCTGAGGGAATTCGATCTTTCACTGAGGTAAGTATAGCCGGAAGGGTTTAGAGAAGATGGAAAGAATTTAGAAAGCTCAAAGTTGGCTTCCGTGAACACCTGGTCAATTATTTGAGACAATAAACGGGAAGTATGGCAACTTATAAAATACTTAATTCATTTCTAGATTGCCAATGTGCATGTGCTTTTGCTTGTTTTCCTGCTTTAATACTTGTAATGACTTTATGGAAGATGATCCTGCAGACTCTGGCTTGATTATCTAATTTTACATTAGAAAGAATAGGGTTATTTACCAATCTTTAAACCATATACCTGAAAAGCTACCAGATAATTATGATTAAAAGTCAAAGCACTCGGAGAGTTAGGGAGAATTTGGAGAACTCCTCTATGAAATTAATCTTATGAATTCCTTTAACTTTGCATATATTTGTGATTTTTTTAGTGCTGTGGAAATACATTTGGCTTTGAGCCTCACCTCAGTCTCTGTATTTTAGCTGTTATTGTGGTTATTTTTGTTCAGTGAGAGATTAGGATAACTATCCCTTTGTCTTTCACAGTAAAATTAATAATCATGAATAATAACTGATAAAATATGCTATTTTCTTATATTAATCTTTCCAAAACCATGCTGATTTTACCATCATCATCATTATTTTATTACCACAATTTTACTGATTAGAAAGTTTAGGCATACAGTAGTCAAGCAATTAGTTGTCCAGGGTGACCCAGTTTTCTGGTAGCAAAAATAGAATTCAAAGTCAAATGTGATGACTTCAGATTTTGAATTCTATACATTGAACCATTTTTCTATATTAAGAGATCCAAACTCACAATTATATTTGTAATTTATGCACAGTCAAAAACAAAAACACTCCAGTGGGAAAAAATATGAGACCTCTTTTTCTATATTATGGCCTCTTTCCTTTGTGCTTGCTAAAAAGTAAAAGGCTTCTTTTAGGAGAGTATTTCCAATAAACTGGGGAGATTTGCATATGTTACATTTATTACTCACAGAGAGTTAGGTGATGTGCATGGCTTCACATATTGAGACATTTAGTTTCCACTTGGTAAATAGTTAATAGTTTGTTTCCAAATGCTCATGAGACTGTTTAAAATGGGTCTTACCCATGGGAAAAAAATAAATAAATTCTTAAATATAAAATTGATTTCAGAGGTTCCAAGAGAGCGATTCTGCACCTTCCTTCCTTCTTCAAACTCCCTACCCCCCATCATCAAATGTTGTACCCTCTCATGAAAATCTGAACTACCAAATCCCCAGTGGGGAAAATGTTGATAAATGGAGGAGACTGTAGGTTTGGAACTTGAATTGATTCTCTCCCTACCCCTATCCACAGAGTATGGGAGAGGACTGTCATTCACTAAATAAATTTTATAACAAAGGAGAAAATAAAACTAATATATTCCTTTTGAAAATTATATTCTTTCATCAGTATCATTTTAGAATCTCATAATAAGCTTAATGAACATTAAAAATCTAGTCTGACCATCTGCATATTAAGAATCATATTCAATGTCCTACATTAATTTTTTTATTTAAATTCTTAAGAAAAGTAAAAATATATGTATTTTTAATACTGTCATTATAAATTCTCTACTTTTATTTTACCTCCATTCCAAAAATCATATCCGAGTAATTCTTATGATAAATTACAAAAGAAGCCACAATTTTTACTCTCTGTATATACTTATTTTTCAATATCACTTTTTCTTAAATTGTAATAAGAACACCTGATATCTACCTTTTTAAGAAAAGTTTAAGTATACAATATTGTGTTGTTAACTATAGGCACTATGATGTACATCAGATTTCCAAAACACATTTGTCTTGCAAAACAGAAACTTTATATAAGTTGAAACGTAGTAACTCATTTCCCCCTTCCTCTAGACCCTGGCAAGTACCACTAATTCCTGCTTCTTTCAGTTTGACTGTTAAATATCTCATGTAAGTACAATCATGTACTTGTACTTGTTCTTCTGTGACTAGCTTATTTCACTTATGTTCTCTAGGTTCACCCATGTTGTTACATATGACAGGATTTCCTTTAATTTAAGACTGAAAGATATTCTACTGAATATGCTGCGTATACAAAATATTCTTTATTCATCTGCCATTGGACATTTAGGTTGTATATATATCTTATGTATTGTGAATAATGTTTTAATAAAGGTTGTAGTGGAAATTAATCTTTTAAACCTTCATTTCTTTTGGATATATATACTCAAAAGTGAGATTGCTCAGTGTATATCAGCTTTAAGTTTTTGAAGAACCTCCATACTGTTTTTTACAATGACTGTCAGTCAGTTCAGTCACTCAGTCGTGTCCAACTCTTTGCGAACCCATGGACTGCAGCACACCAGGCTTCCCTGTCCATCACCAACTCCCAGAGCTTGCTCGAATTCATATCTATCAAGTCGGTGATGCCATCCAACAATCTTATCCTCTCTCATCCCCTTCTCTTCCCGCCTTCAATTTTCCCCAGCATCAGGTTCTTTTCCATTTAGTCAGTTCTTCGCTAGCTAAAAGTATTGGAGCTTCAGCTTCAGCTTCAGTCCTTCCAAAGAATATTCAGGACTGATTTCCTTTAGGATTGACTGGTTGGGTGTGCTTGCAGTCCAAGGGACTCCCAAGAGTCTTCTCCAACACCACAGTTCAAAAGCATCAATTCTTTGGTGCTCAGCTTTCTTTATGGTCCAACTCTCACATCCATGCGTGACTACTGGAAAAAACAAAACTTTGACTACATGGAACTTTGTTGGCAAAGTAATGTCTTTGTTTTTTAATATGCTGTCCAGGTTGGTCATAGCTTTTCTTCCAAGGAGCAAGCATCTTTTAATTTTTAATTTCATGCCTGCAGTCACCATCTGCAGTGATTTTGGAGCCTAAGAAAATAAAGTTTGTTACTGTTTCTCCACCTATTTGCCATGAAATGATGGGACCAGATGCCATGATCTTAGTTTTCTGAATGTGGAATTTTAAGCCAGTATTTCACTCTCCTCTTTAATTTTCATACTGCTCATACTTCAACATACTGTTGAAGCCTAGCTTGGAGAGTTTTGGGCATTATTTTACTAGCATGTGAGATGAGTGGAATTGTGCAGTAGTTTGAGCATTCTTGATCCCTGTCTCCTGTACAACGTCACGAACCTCTGTCCATAGCTCATCAGGCTCTCTGTCGATCAGATCTAGTCCCTTAAATCTATTTCTCACTTCCACTGTATATTCATAAGGGATTTGATATAGGTCATACCTGAATGGTCTAGTGGTTATCCCTACCCTCTTCAGTTTAAGTCTGAATCTGGCAATAAGGAGTTCATGATCTGAGCCACAGTCAGCTCCAGGTCTTGTTTTTGCTGACTGTATAGAGCTTCTCCATCTTTGGCTGCAAAGAATATAATCAATCTGATTTCGGTGTTGGCCATCTGGTGATGTCCATGTGTAGAGTCTTCTCTTGTATTGTTGGAAGAGGGTGTTTGCTATGACCAGTGTGTTCTCTTGGCAAAACTCTATTAGCTTTTTCCCTGCTTCATTCCATACTCCAAGGCCAGATTTTCCTGTTACTTCAGGTGTTTCTTGACTTCCTACTTTTGCATTCCAGTCCCCTATAATGAAAAGGACATCATTTTTGGGTGTTAGTTCTAAAAGGTCTTGTAGGTCTTCATAGAACTGTTCAACTTCGGCTTCTTCAGCATTACTGGTTGGGGCATAGGCTTGGATTACTATGATATTGAATGGTTTGCCTTGGAAACAAACAGAGATTATTCTGTCGTTTTTGAGACTACATCCAAGTACTGCATTTTAGACTCTTTTGTTGACTGTGAGGCTACTCCATTTCTTCTAAGGGATTCCTGCCCACTGTAGTAGATATAATGGTCATCTGAGTTAAATTCACCCATTCCAGTCCATTTTAGTTCACTGATTCCTAGAATGTTGACATTCACTCTTGCCATCTCCTGTTTGACCACTTCCAATTTGCCTTGATTCATGGACCTAACATTCCAGGTCCCTATGCAATATTGCTCTTTACAGCATTGGAACTTGCTTCTATCACCAGTCCCATCCACAAAGAGATGCAAAAAGGCAAAATGGTTGTCTGAGGAGGCCTTACAAATAGCTGTGAAAAGAAGAGAAGCAAAAAGCAAAGGAGAAAAGGAAAGATATTCCAATTTGAATGCAGAGTTCCAAAGAATAGCCAGGAGAGATAAGAAAGCCTTCCTCAGTGATCAATGCAAAGAAATAGAGGTAAACAACAGAATGGGAAAGACTAGAGATCTCTTCAAGAAAATTAGAGATACTAAGGGAACATTTCATGCAAAAATGGGCTCAATAAAGGACAGAAATGATATGGACCTAACAGAAGAAGCAGATATTAAGAAGAGGTGGCAAGAATACACAGATGAACTGTACAAAAAAGATCTTCATGACCAGATAATCACAGTGGTGTGATCACTCACCTAGAGTCAGACATCCTGGAACGTGAAGTCAAGTGGGCCTTAGAAAGCATCACTATGAACAAAGCTAGTGGAGGTGATGGAATTCCAGTTGAGCTATTTCAAATCCTAAAAGATGATGCTGTTACAGTGCTGCACTCAATATGCCAGCGCATTTGGAAAACTCATCAGTGGCCACAGGACTGGAAAAGGTCAGTTTTCACTCCAATCCCTAAGAAAGGCAATCCCAAAGAATGCTCAAACTACTTCACAGTTGCACTCATCTCACACGCTAGTAAAGTAATGCTGAAAATTCTGCAAGCCAGGCTTTGCAATACATGAACCGAGAACTTCCAGATGTTCAAGTTGGATTTAGAAAAGGCAGAGGAACCAGAGATCAAATTGCCAATATTTGCTGGATCATCAAAAACGCAAAAGAGTTCCAGAAAAACATCTATTTCTGCTTTATTAACTACGCCAAAGCCTTCGATTATGTGGATCACAATAAACTGTGAAAAATTCTGAAGGAGATGGGAATACCAGGCCACTTGACCTGCCTCTTGAGAAACCTGTATGCAGGTCAGGAAGCAACAGTTAGATCTGGACATGGAACAACAGACTGGTTCCAAATAGGAAAAGGAGTATGTCAAGGCTGTATATTGTCACCCTGCTTATTTAACTTATATGCAGAGTACATCATGAGAAACGCTGGGCTGGAAGAAGCACAAGCTGGAATCAAGATTGCCGGGAGAAATATCAATAACCTCAGATATGCAGATGACACCACCCTTATGGCCGAAAGTGAAGAGGAACTAAAAAGCCTCTTGATGAAAGTGAAAGAGGAGAGTGAATAAGTTGGCTTAAAGCTCCACATTCAGAAAACTAAGATCATGGCATCTGGTCCCATCACTTCATGGGAAATAGATGGGGAGACAGTGGAAACAGTGTCAGACTTTATTTTTATGGGCTCCAAAATCACTGCAGATGGTGACTGCAGCCATGAAATTAAAAGACGCTTACTTCTTGGAAGGAAAGTTATGACCAACCTAGATAGCATATTAAAAAGCAGAGACATTACTTTGCCAACAAAGGTCTGTCTGGTCAAGGCTTTGGCTTTTCCAGTGGTCATGTATGAATGTGAGAGTTAGACTGTGAATAAAGCTGAGCGCCAAAAATTTGGTGCTTTTGAACTGTGGTGTTGGAGAAGACTCTTGGGAGTCCCTTGGACTGCAAGGAGATCCAACCAGTCCATCCTGAAGGAAATAAGTCCTGGGTGTTCATTGGAAGGACTGATGCTGAAGCTGAAACTCCAAAACTTTGGCCACCTTATGTGAAGAGTTGACACATTGGAAAAGACCCTGATGCTGGGAGGGATTGGGGGCAGGAGGAGAAGGGGCGACAGAGGATGAGATGGCTGGATAGTATCACCAACTCGATGGACATGAGTTTGAGTAAACTCCTAGAGTTTGTGATGGACAGGGATGCCTGGTATGCTTTGATTCATGGGGTTGCGAAGAGTCGGACACGACTGAGCGACTGGACTGAACTGAACTGAACTGAACTTGAGCATTCTTTGGCATTGCCTTTCTTTGGGATTGGAATGAAAACTGACCTTTTCCCGTCTGGTGGATGCTGCTGAGTTTTCCAAATTTGCTGGGATATTGAGTGCAGCACTTTCAAGCATCATCTTTTAGCATTTGAAATAGTTCAACTGGAATTCCATCACCTCCACTAGCTTTGCTCATAGTGATCTTTTCTAAGACACACTTGACTTTACACTGCAGGATGTCTGGCTCTAGGTGAGTCATCACACCATCGTGGTTATTTGGGTCATTAGATCTTTTTTGTATAGTTCTTCTGTGTATTATTGCCACCTCTTCTTAATCTCTTCTGCTGTTAGGTTCATACTATTCTATCCTTTATTGTGCCCATATATGCATGAAGTATTCCTCTGCTATCTCTAATTTCCTTGAATGGATCTCTAGTCTTTCCCATTCTGTTAATTTGTCCTTTTCTTGCATTGATCACTTGGGAAGACTTTCTTATCTCTCCTTTGGAACTCTGCATTCAGATTGGTATATCTTTCCTTTGCCTTTTGTTTTTTTTCTCAGCTATTTTTAAGGCCTCCTTAGACACCATGTTGCCTTTTTGAATTTCTTTTTCTTGGGGATGGTTTGGATCACAGCCTCCTGTACAATGTTATGAACCTCCATCCTTAGTTCTTCAGGCACTCTATCAGATCTAATCCCTTGAATATATTTGTCATTTCCACTGTATAATCATAAGGGATTTGATTTAGGCCATACTTGAATGGTCTAGTATTTTACCTACTTTCTTCAATTTAAGTCTAAATTTTGCAATAATGGATTCATGATCTGAGCCACAGTCAGCTCCCAGTCTTGTTTTTGCTGACTGTATAGAGCTTCTCCATCTTTGACTGCAAAGAATGTGATCAGTCTGATTTCAGTATTGACCATCTGGTGATGTCCATTTGTAGAGTCATCTCTTGTGTTGTTGGAAGAGGGTGTTTGCTATGGCCAGTGCATTCTCTTTGCAAAACTCTGTTAGCCTTTGCCCTGCTTCATTTTGTACTCCAAGGCCAAACTTGCCTGTTATTCTAGTTATCTCTTGACTTCCTACTTTTGCATTCCAGTCCCCTATAATGAAAAGGACATCTTTTATTTGGTGTTAGATCTAGAAAGTCTTGTATGTCTTCATAGACACATTCAACTTCAGCTTCTTTGGCATTAGTGATCAGGGCATAGACTTGGATTACTGTGATATTGAATGGTTAGCCTTGGAAACAAACAGAGATCTTTCTGTTGTTTTTGAGACTTCACCCAAGTACTGCATTTTAGACACTTTTGTTGACTATGAGGGCTACTCCATTTCTTCTAAGGGATTCTTGCCCATGGTAGTAGATACAATGGTCATATGAATTAAATTTGCCCATTCAAGACCATTTTAGTTCACTGCTTCCCAAAATGTCAATGTTCATTGTTGCCATCTTCAGTTTGACCACTTCCAATTTACCTTGATACATGGACCTAATATTACAGGTTGTTATGCAATATTGTTATTTAGAGTATTGGACTTTACTTCCATCACCAGTTGCATCCATAACTGGTTGTTGTCTTTACTTAGACTCAACCTCTTCATTCTTTCCTGAGCTATTTCTCCTCTCTTCTCTGGTAGTATATTGGGCACCTACCAACTGGGGAGTTCATCTTTCGGTGGCATATCATTTTGCCTTTTTAATGTTCATGAGGTTCTCAAGGCAAGAATCCTGAAGTGATATGCCATTCTCTTCCTCAATGGACCATATTTTGTCAGAACTCTCCACTATGTCCCATCCATCCTGGGTGGCCTTACAGGGCATGTCTCATAGTTTCATTGAGTTAGACAAGGCTATGTTCCATGTGATCAGTTTGGTACATAATTAGTGTACCAATTTGCATTCTCACCAGAAGCATACAAACATTTAATTTCTCCACACACTTCACCTATATTTACCTGTTTTGTGCTTTTTTGATAATCACCATTCTAACAAGTGTAAGATGATATTTGATATTGGGCACCTTTTCCTATTTCTGTTGGCTTTTTGTATGTCATCTTTTGAGATATGTCTGTTAAATTCCTTTGCCCATTTTAATATCTTGTTGTTCTTATTTTGTTATTATTAAATTGCAGGTGTTCTTTATATATTTTGGAGATTAACCTTCCATCAAATTTAGGGCTTGCAAATATTTTCTCCCATTCTAGTTAGTTTCTTCATTCTGTGGTTTCCTTTGCTGTGTGGAAGCTTTTTAGTAAGACGTAGTCCAGTGTCTGTTGTTGGGTGTGAGGCCTGTGCTTCTGTGTGGTAGCCAAGATATCATTGCTAAGATCTGCATCAAAAAGCTTTTCCCTTCTATTTTATTCCAAGACTTTTACACTGTCAGGAGGGGTGATAGACTTGTACACTTAAAACTATTAGAAACCATTGATTAAAAGAAATAAAGAAGACAAATAAATAGAAAAATATCCTATATAGATCATAATACTTCATATTATGTGTATGCTAGCCAAAGTGATATTTAAATTCAATGCTCTCCCTATCAAAACCCTGATGGTATATTTTATAGAAATAGGAAATAATCCTAAAATTAATATGAAACCACAAAAGATTCCAAATAGTTAAAGCAATCTTGAGAATGCTTTAATTAATGACAATGGTTTCAAAATCTATTACAAAGCCACAGTACTCAAAGCAGAGTGGTACAGATATAAAGACAGACATAAAGAGAGACATACAGAAAAATGAAACAAAATAGAAAGTCTGGGAATAAATTCACATATATTCCATCAACTGATCTTCAAAAAGGGTGACAGGAATACACATTGAGAAAAGGGTAGTCTATTCAACAAATGATATTGGAAAAACTGGATCCACGTGCAAAAAATGAAATTGGACCTTACTTTACACCATAAAAATCAACTCAAAATGCAATGTTAAATCTCTTCTAACTTGCAATTCTTCCATTAAGGGAATCAGTTTTCCATCCTTTGATTCTTGCTTTGTTCATATGACTTGCTTTGGGCAATGGGATATTAGCAAATGTGATACAAATAAAAACTTGGAAACTATTTAGGCACTGGATCTTGCTCTCTTGTTCTTTGGAATCCTGTTACCACCATGTGCTGGAAGCTGAAGGTAGCCCAAATCTTCCCTGAATAAGGACTCAGATCAACCAACTTCGTAACTGTCAGACATGTGAGTGAGACTATTCTAAATCCTCAAGCTTTGCTTAAATATGCCTAGAAAGGAAGAACTACCTAAGCAATACAAAGAACTGTGAGAAGTAATAAATGCTTATTGTTTTAAGCCAAGAAATTTTAGGATATCTTGTTATACGACAAACACTACTTGGTATATTATTTAGTTTTCTTTGGTTGTTGTTGTAGATATAGATCTTATAGAAAACCTGGCTGGCACTTCCTGGTATGAAGAAAATATCCGGGAATGTAAAAATACTATTCCGTTATTTTAGGAAAGAATCTAATAGCTCTGTTCAGAAACACAACGAATGTCACTGCTGTGTTCACAGTGGAAAGTTAGTTTTCATTGTGTTGCCAATACTGTACTTGAGGAAAATGAGAAGTACAGTTATGTTTATGTTGACATGTCTTCATTGCAAGGTTAAGCATTTGATTTGTTTATACTTTACCCCATTTCCCTGGTTCAGCTGCACTGTCTGGGTTTTAACAAGCTTCAGTATCCCCTCATTTGGTGAGACAGTGTCTGAGTTAAGGATTAACATTTGTATAATGAAACATAAATGCTTGTGAATTGTATATAATATTTTAGCAAAAGCTTATTTAGTTTTACCACTTTCACAAATTTTTGGTTTAGCAAGCAGCCTTTTCTTATTGCTTAGAAGTCCAATCTGATGGATGCTGGGAATGCAATAAGAAAAGTGGAGGGTGTGTTTTTTTTTTATTCCTTGGTGAGTAAATATAATAGATAGCTGCTCTGTGCTATAATTGAAGAAAACAACTTTCCAATTTTACTTTATTTTTTCCTACTTCCCCCATCCTCCTTCCCAACTGCTGCCTTAACAAGTGAATCTAAAAAGCATCTTTAATACTGTTTTGAAATAAGTGTATAACCTGACCAGATTAAGTAAAAAAAGTGCTTGAAAAGTTTTTTTTAAAGAAAGACACATAAAATTCTATATGACTATAACACTATTTTGATACCTTGTATATGTAAGTTAGATTTTTTTTACCCATTTATTTTTATTAGTTGGAGGCTAATCACTTTATAATACTGTAGTGGTTTTTGCCATACATTGACATGAATCAGCCATGGATTTTAAAACCATGTGTTTTTCTATTTTTTCCCTTCTCCTAGTCTCCTGAAGTTCTCCCCAGCCCCAGGATTCCAATGATTTTTAAGATATTTACATGTCAAATATATACATTAACTACATTAATATATTTAAGATATTTATCTTAGAGCTGGAAGAAAACTTGAAGTAATCTAGAATCTTTGTTTTGAATATATTTTACTCCTATTCAGAGTTAGACGTACATATAAATGCATGTTCATCTCTAGACACATAAAATTAAAGGAAATTTCTTAAATTATTTATTCTTAATATACCTATACCTTCAATTCTATTTTACTCCATTTCCATTCTCTTCTATTACAGTCTCTTCATGTTTTGATTTTCTTTTTTTTTTTTTTTTAATCTTGGTCACTGCTTACTAAATTAATTTCACCTTTGACACTTGAATTTTAACCTACTAATGGGAAAACTCCACTCTAAACTAGAAGGGAGAAAACATCTTACAGCTTACAATGCCCATTATTGTTGTAATTCTTTCTTCTCATTTTTCTCTGCTTTCTCTTTGCAAAGCAGAACTCTCTTCTAACCCCTCCTGGAGCCAAAGGAGTATCTGTTTCTGTAGAACGTGGCTAGAGGCATCCCCTGAGTCTTCTGTCCTAGATCTTTTCTTTGATTTCATGTTTATCACTTTTGACTTCTGAATTGATTTACAGGTTATTTCATCTTTTCCAAAGTACTATCTCTGTCATTCCTTAACTCCCCTACGAACATGTACCATTCTTCCACCTACTTTTCAGTTTTCTTTCCTAGATTCATTTTTCTATTTCAGGTGACCCTGCCTCATTCACTTGCTCTTGAACATGACTCCTCATGATCAAAGACCTTATCATTGTAATTTTGTGGGACCCCAAACTCTAAAAGCAATGATTAGAATTCCTAGGATCTTGTAAGAACAGCAAAAATGACTTTCAAAGAGGAAGAAGTTAAAAAAAAAATAAATAAATAAGGCATGAGAAATGGGTCCCTCTACTGGTCTAAGAAAATAATGAAGATTTTACTAACTAACTTCTGCCCTTAAATGGTTTCATCACTTTTAGATAAATATTGGAAATTAAGTTTCACTTTCACTTCAAGTAAATAACTTAAAGTTTGAGAACATTTCCTCATTGAGAAACAAGTCATTATTCTCATATTTAACCTGGAGACCACTCACCCATGCTTCCCAGAGCCATGGCCGTAAAGGGCGGCACTTTCCTTTCTGCTTCTAGTGTCTGCTCACTCAGACACCCTTACGGTTATGAACTTTCCTAGCTTCTACTCTCTATTGCGTTTCCCACACCAGATTTTTCAATTAATTATTCCCCTCACTTATCTCCTCCACTACTTTATGAAGACTGATTATTAATACTTTCAAACCAAAAAGTAACCATCCTTGCCAGACATATCAATTTAAAGTAGGGTATAGATGCTTTCCACCATGACTTACAGAACTAGTTGTAAGATGGGGATATATTCATACTGCACAAAGACCATCACTGGGGTATTTGATCTGTCTCTGTCCTTCTCTGAGGATCCAAATCATCTCCTGTCACTTTTTCTTTTCCTCCTCACAGCCTGAATTTCCAGTACTCAGTGTATGTTGATCTCAACTAGGTGTACATAGGAAGCAAGGCACAGAGTCAAAGATCTGTGTTGGAGGTCTTAAAGGAGTATACAGCTACTTCTATTTCTAATTGGTGGATTTCAATGGGAAGGCAAGAAATCCAAACTGTTCTGAAAAAATATGTAAGGAACAATAATCTTACTTGACATTTGATAGTCACCACATGTTCTCTCTATATTACCTTTCTGTTAGGCTGATTGAGCTTTGATTTATTTATCACTTTGTTTTATAGCAGAATGAATCACTTGGTAATCTGTTATTTCTCACTAATATATGACTGGTTTTTTTTTTTTTTTTAACCTTCTTATCCAGGGAACTAGCTGAAAATTTTAATGTGGGTGGGGGAGCACAAAGTAGAATCTGCTCTTGAATAGAAGAGTAACTGAATATTCTTAAATCTGTAAGATCTCAACCAATGGAAATAGACATAAAAGATGACAAAAGCAGTCTAAATACAAATGTTGCCAGGTAATGTTTTCTAGACATGATTTGTAAGGACCAGTACATCCAGTGCAAAATTAAAGAGAGGATCCATGTTTACAAAGTATTAGAAATTTCAACATGTCAATAGGAGAGCATTAAATTAAGTTCACACACACACACACACACACACACACACACACACATATATATGGCTTCCCTGGTGACTCAGGGAAAGACTCCTGGTAAAGAATTCACGTGCCAATGCAGGAGATGCAGGTTCAATCCCTGGGTCAGGAAGATCCCCTGGAGAAAGAGATGGCAACCCACTCTGATATTCTTGCTTGGGAAATCCCATTGACAGGGTCTACAGTCCATGGAGTCACAGAAGAGTCAGACACAACTTAGCAACTAAACAGCAATAGCAATGTATGTATTCCACATTTTTTTGTCCATTTTTCTATCGACGAACACTTAGATTGCTTGTATGTCTTGGCTATCGTAAATAATGCTCCTATGAACATAGACTGCATAAATCTTTGAATTAACATCCTCATAGTCTTTGTATAAACACCCAGAAATAGGACAGCTAGATTGTATGATAGTCCTACTCTTAAGATTTTAAGGAATTTCTGTACTGTTTTCTAGTCACTGCACCAATTTACATTCTTGTCAACAATGTACTAGTATCCTCTTTTTTCCTCCATCTTTGCCAACACATTAAATCGTACCTTTTTGATAACAGTCATTCTAACAGATGTGAGGAGATATCTCATTGTAGTTTTGACTTGCATTTTCCTAGTAATTAGTGATGTTTGACTTTTTTTCATGTGCCTGTTGGCCATCTGTTTGTCTTCTTTGAAAGAATGTATATTCTGGTCCTTTACCCATTGTTTTATTTGCAGTATAGTTGATGTATAATACTATATAAGTTACAGATATACAATTTAGTGATATTCTGGTCCTTTATCCATTTTTTTAATATGCAGTATAATTGATGTATAATATTATATAAGTTACAGGTATACAATATAGTGATTTATCATTTTCAAAAGTTATAGTTTGTAATTATTTAAATTTATTATACAATGTTGGCTATATCCCCCATGTTGTACAGGATATCCTTGTGTCTTATGTTATATGTTTTCATGCTGTTAATACTGTTCATGAGGTTCTCAAGGCCAGAATACTACAGTGATTTGCCATTCCTTTCTCCGGTGAACCATATTTTGTCAGAACTCTCCAACATGACCCAGCCATCTTGGGTGGTCCTAGATGGCATGGCTCATAGCTTCATTGAGCTAGACAAGACTGTGATCCAGTGATCAGTTTGGTTAGCTTTCTGTAATTGTGATTTCTATTCTGTCTGCCCTCTTGGATTAGGATGGATAAGGATAAGAGGCTCACGGGAGTCCCTGATGGAAGGGACTGACTGTGGGGGAATCTAGGTCTTGTGTTGATGGGTGGGGCCATGCTCAGTAAATCTTTAATCCCATTTTCTGTTGATGGATGGGGCTTTGTTCCCTCTCTGTAGTTTGGCCTGAGGTGACCTCCTTCAAAAGGACTTATGCAGGATTGTGTATTCAAGGCCCCTGATCCCACAGCAGGCCACTGTTGACCCACACCTCTGCCAGAGACTCCTGGATACTCACAGGCAGGTTTGGTTCAGTCTATTGTAGGATCACGTCTCCTTTCTCCTGCGTCCTGGTGCACACAAGGTCTTGTTTGTGCCCTTCAAGAGTCTGTTTCCCCACTCCTGTGGAAGTTCTGTAATCAAATCCCACTGGCCTTCAAAGTCAAATTCCCTGGGGGTTCTCAGTCCCTTTGACAGATCCCCAGGTTGTGAAATACGTTGTGAGTCCTAGACCTTTCACAACAGTGTGAGAACTTCTTTGGTATCATTGTTCTCTGATTTGTGGTTGTCTGCTCTCTGGCTCTACAGTGGGACTCACGTGCCGTGCTTCCCTGGTCTGCTTCAGCCAGAGTCCCTGGCCCCATGCAGGCCAGTGCTGACCCATACCTTCACAGAAGACACTCAAAAACTCAAAGGCAGGTCTGGCTCAGTCTCTTGTGGGGTCCCTGGGTCCTGGTATGCACAAAGTTTTGTTTGAGCCCTCCAAGCATCTCTGGCAGGTATGGAATTTGATTCTAAATGCGATTTTGTCTCTCCTACCATCTTATTGAGGCTTCTCCTTTGCCCTTGGACATAGGATATCTTTTTATGGTGGGATCTAACATTTTCCTGTCGATGGTTGTTCAGCAGTTAGATGCAATTTTGGAGTGATCACAGGAGATGAGCATATGTCTTTCTACTCTGCAATCTTGTGGGAATGCCAAGAACAGTACAAAAAGGCAAAATGATATGACACTGAAAGATGAACTCCCCAGGTTGATAGATGCCTAGTAGGCTACTGGAGAAAAGTGGAGAAATAGCTCAGGAAAGAAGAAGGCTGAGCCAAAGCAAATACAGCACTCAGTTGTATATGTGACTGGTGATGGAAGTAAAGTCTGATGCTGTAAAGAATAATATAGCATAGGAACCTGGAATGATAGGTCCATGAATCAAGGTAAGTTGGAAATGATCAAACAGAAGATGGCAAGAGTGAACATCGACGTTTTAGGAATCAGTGAGCTAAAATAAACTTGAATGGGCAAATTTAATTCAGATTACCATTATATCAACTACTGTGGGCAAGAATCCCTTAGAAGAAATGGAGTAGCCCTCATAGTCAACAAAAGAGTCCAAAATGCTGTACTTAGGTGCAATCTCAAAAACAATAGAATGACCTCTGTTTCCAAGGTAAACCATTCAATACCACAATAATCCAAGTCTATGCCCCAACCACTAATGCCAAAGATGCTCAAGTTTAATGGCTCTCTGAAGACCTACAAGACCTTCTAGAACTAACACCAAAAAAAATGTCCTTTTCATCATAGGGAATTGGAATGCAAAAGTAGGAAGTCAAGAGATATCTGGAATAACAGGCAAGTTTGGCCTTGGAGTACAAAATGAAGCAGGGCAAAGGCTAGTAGAGTTTTGCCAAGAGAATTCACTGGCCAGAGCAAACACCCTCTTCCAACAACACAAAAGATGACTCTACAAATGGACATCACCAGATGGTCAATACTGAAATCGGATTGATTATATTCTTTGCAGCTGAAGATGGAGAAGCTCTATAAAGTCAGCAAAAGCAAGACTGGAAGCTGCCTGTAGCTCAGATTGCCAACTCCTTATTGCCAAATTCAGACTTAAATTGAATAAAGTTGGTAAAACCAGTAGACCATTCAGGTATGGCCTAAATCAAATCCCTGATGATTATACAGTAGAAGTGACAAATAGATTCAAGGAATTAGATCTGATAGATAAAGTGCCTGAAGAACTATGGACAAAGGTTTGTAAAACTGTACAAGAGGCAGCATTCAAAACCATCTCCCAAAAGAAGAAATGAAAAAAGGCAAAATGGTTGTCTGAGAAGGCCTTACAAATTACTGAGAAAAGAAGAGAAACAAAAGGCAAAGGAGAAAAGGAAATATAGACCCATTTGAATGCAGAGTTCCAAAAAAGAGCAAGGAGAAATAAGAAAGCCTTCCTAAGTGATCAATACAAAAGATAAATGAAAACAATACAATGGTAAAGACTAGGAATCTCTTCAAAGAAATTAGTGAAACAAAGGGAACATTTCATGCAAAATGGTCACAATAAAGGACAGAAACGATATGGACTTAACAGAAGCAGAAGATATTAAGAATAGGTGGCAAGAATACACAGAACAATACAAAAAAGATCTTAATGGCCCAGATAACCACGATGATCACTCAGCTAGAGCCAGACATCCTGGAATGCAAAGTCAAGTGGGCCTTAGAAACATCACTATGAACAAAGCTAGTGGAGGTGATGGAATTCCAGCTGAGATATTTCAAATCCTAAAAGATGATGCTGTGAAAGTGCTGCACTCAATATGCCAGCACATTTGGAGAGCTCAGCAGTGGCCACCAGACTGAAAAAGGTCAGTTTTCATTCCAATCCCAAAAATGGCAATGCCAAAGAATGTGAAAACTACCACACAGTTGCACTCATCTCACATGCTAGCAAAGTAATGCTCAAAATTTTCCAAGCTAGGCTTCTATAGTACATGAACTAAGAACTTCCAGATGTTCAAGCTGGATTTCAAAAAAGCAGAGGGACCAGAGATCAAATTGCCAACATCCATTGCATTATAGAAAAAGCAAGAGAGTTCCAGAAAAACATCTACTTTTTCTTCATTGACTACACTAAAGCCTTGGACTGTGTGAATCACAATAAACTGTGGAAAATTCTTTAAGTGATGGGAACACCAGACCACCTTACTGGCCTCCTGAGAAACCTGTATGCAGGTCAAGAAGCAACAGTAAGAGCCAGAGATGGAACAACCGACTGGTTCCAAATTGGTAGAGGAGAAACAATGGAAACAATGATGGACTTTATTTTCTTGGCCTCCAAAATCACTGCAGAAGGTGACTGCAGCCATGAAGTTAAAGGACACTTGTTCCTTGAAAGAAAGGCTATAACAAACCTAGACAGCATGTTAAAAAGCAGAGACATACTTTGTCTGCTGACAAATGTCCCTGTAGTCAAAGCTAGGGTTTTTCCAGTAGTCATCTATGGATGTAAAAGTTGGACCATAAATAAAGCTGAACACCAAAGAATTGATGCTTTTGAATAGTGGTGTTGGAGAAGATTCTTGAGAGTCCCTTGGATGGCAAGGAGATAAACCAGTCTATCCTAAAGGAAATCATCCCTGAATTTTCACTGGACAGACTGCTGCTGAAGCTGAAGCTCCAATACCTTGGCCACCTGATGCAAAGAACTGACTCATTTGAAAAGACCCTGATGCTGGGAAAGATTGACAGCAGGAGAATGGGATGACAGAGGATGAGATGGTTGGATGGCATCCCCGACTCAATGGATATGAGTTTGACCAAGCCTCAAGAGTTGTTGATGGACAGGGTAGCCTGGCATCCATGGGGTCACAAAGAGTCGGACATGACTGAGCAACTGAACTGAACTATTATATATCTAATTGTGTGTACTTTTATCTTGCCCTCCCCTCTGTCCTCACTCTACTTGTAGCTACTAGTATTGTTTTTTTTTTTTTTCTGTACCTGTGAGTCTTCTTTTTTTAACATTCACTAGTTTGCTGTTTATTAGATTTTCATGTAGGTGAAAAACATGTGCATGCTTGCTAAGTCGCTTCAGTTGTGTCTGACTCTGTGTATCCCTGTGGACTGTAGCTAGCTGGGTTCCTCTGTCCATGGGATTCTCCAGGCAAGAATACTGGAGTGGGTTGCCATGCCCTCCTCCAAGGGATCTTTCTGACCCAGTAATCAAACCCTGTTTCCTGTTTCTTTTACTTTGCAGGCAGATTATCACTAAACCATCAGGGAAGCCCCATATATATGCACTCACACACATAAAATAGTAAAATGAGCTTCCTACTTCACATTGTTTAACACCTCACACTGTTAAATAAATGGTTCTAAGTGGATTCAAGACTGAGTTTGAAAGGCAAACTATAAAAGTTTTTAAAACTTTTAGAAAAACAATAGAGATTTTGACTTCAGGAAAATATGATTTGAAGAAGATATCTAGAATAAACAAAAAGTAAAGATTCATCCATTATCTATATTAAATTTTTTAAAATGCTACTTTAAGTTCAAACATGCCTTAATCAAAATGCAAAGATAAACTGTAACCTGAGAAAATTATGTCATATGTATAGCTGATGAAAGATTATCATCAGGATATCCAAAAAATCCTTTTAAAAAGGCAATAATAAATTTTTAAAATACTAAACCTATATTAAAGTTGCTTATTATCAGCACATGTAGAGGTCTCATTTCACACCTCATACTCAACATCCTCATCTTTCCACAAGTGCATATATGCCAGCAGCCTTGGACACAGTCACAAAGCTTCTGATTCATGAGGGATGGGGTGTGGTCTTGGAAAATTACCTTTGAAAAAGCCCTCTGAGGGTTTCTGATGTGTACCATGGTTGAGATGTAATTTCCTGCACTTTTACAAATCCTTGTCCAAAGCAATCAATCATCATATCCTAAAACTGTTTCTTCTAAACAGTTTTTCAACTTGTCATTTTCTCTGTTACCTTGTTTCAGACAAGTTTAGAAATGGACTTTGGTATGTGCAAAAAATGTAGTCTTGAAGGCCATTCAGCAATGTATTCCAGTGGTATAGGTGGTGCAAAGTCCATGAGCCAGATTCCATAACTATATGGAAAATGACTAGGATGGTGCTGATGAATCTTCATCCACTTTTATCTTTCTTATATGTCAATCATTTCCTCCACAACATTTCACTCTAATTGTGCGTTTTATCAGAGAGATCTGTATCTCCAAATCTTCCCCAGTACTCTGTCTCAATTCCTCTTTTGTTCCCAATTGATGGAGGGAAGGAAATGGTGTTCATGTCTCAGGGGAAAAGCAGGGAGGAATAACTCCAGAAAGGCTTCATCTAGGACACTGATCTATGTTAAATCTGAAAAGATGATTAGTTGTTCTTTAATGGTACCAATAAAAAGCAAGAACTTTTGTATCACTTGGGTCAGAAACAACAAAAATTCTACATGGTGTTTCACAGAAGTACACATTGGCTAATCTCTCTAATATTAACATATTTAAATATTTAGAAATATACTTTAAAGATTAAAAAATAAAAGATAAAAAGCATATAGAAAGTGGGCAAAGCACATGAATAGAATTTAACCAAGGAAAATATTCATAAAACATTTGAAAATATGCATTATTTTAGTCAATAAAAATGCAAACTAAAGCTATGCTGAGATTACCATTTCTCACTTTTTAGACTGGACAACTTCAAAAACTTGATAACATACTCTACCTGGAGCTTTTGGGAATAGGGCATTCTCACTTTTTGCAAAATGGTTAAGCTTTTTGGAGGGAATTTTGGCAGTATTCAATAAAATCCTTGTATACATTTTTCCCTTTGATCCGAAAATCTCACTTTTGGGAAATCACCCTGCAGATGGGCCTTCCAAAAATACAAAACAATATATGCAAAAGGTTACTTGTTATGACCAAAATTTGGACACCTAAATGCCATCCATAAGAGACTGATTAAATAAGCTATAGCATATCTGCAAAAAGAAGTGCTAAGTAGTAATTAGAAAGAATGAGAAAATTTTGTATAAATTGGTAGGGACATGATATCCAGCACCTATTTTTATGGGTAAAAAAAACAAGGTGCAAAAATTTTAATAGGTTAATAAGCTTTCATTTGTGCAAAAAGATAATACTTTTTTTTCTTTAAAGGAGCCAGAAACTTATGACTTCTGAGACAATTGGGAATATATAGACAATCACAATTCTTTGTGCCTTAAAAGATAATGAGTCTGCCTGCAATGCAGGAGACCTGGGTTTGAGTTCTTGGGTCAGGAAGATTTCCTGGAGAAGGAAATGGATGGCAACCTATGCTAATATTTTTGCCTGGAGAATTTCATGGAAAGAGGAGCCTGGTGGGCTACAGTTCATAGGATTACAAAGACTCTGATTTGACTGAGCAACTAGCACGTGAAATAATTTTAGATCTGATAATGATATTTTGATTATATAGAATGTCTTTATTTTTAGAAAGTGTATGCTGACATATTAATGGAGTATCTTTATACTTTCAGTGTACTTTTCAAATGGTTAAAGTATGTGTGTAAATATATAGAGAGATAAAGCAATGACAGAAGATATAAACACTTGGTGACTCTAAGTGAAGGGTTTACAGTTATTCATTGTGGTACTTTTTTTCAGTTCTCTATAAAATAGAAATTTTAAAAAACAAAGTTAGTAGTGGTGGATAAAACAATTTCTTCTATTTTTACTTTTTTCAAGCCATGTTCTGCAAGCAATCCTGTTCTCCACAAACTGCACCAAAACTCCCTCATTAAGCAATCAAGCTAGGGCAACAACAGCCACACCACTGCACCCTAAAGGCATATGAGTTTGCACGTTGCCCTCTCCTTTAAGAGGGCCAAGAGATATTTCTTGTTCTTCCTAACCTTCCCTGCACTGTCTATACAAGAAAGAAGTCCAGCTAAACAATTCACAAAATTTACATTAACACACCATGATACTTAATTCTGGTTTCAGGGTAAGACAGTTTCATTATTGCTGTTGCTGTTATTTTTGCCCATTCATGTGTGTTTTTTTTTCCCCCAGAACAAAGGAACCCTATAACAATTGAGATTAAATTTTCCAGATTTAGCAACATTACCATTACCTAAAATCCTTAAATGACTCCCATATATTAACATGCTACATTACATAAGGTTGGAAGATGTCATTGCAAAAATTTCCTTTAGGTAGATATTCTCCTCTTGCAATAGTCATCACACTTGTAATTCTTTCCTCAAAGTCAGTCTTATCTCTTGAATTACATCTGATGGTGCCTAGAACTACTAATTGCCTGATGAATATATGATGAATAAATCAGTGCATGTATAGGTGACCTGGAAACTTGGAGATCAATAGCAATAATAGATCAATCTTTGTATACAAAGGAGATCTTCAAAGGAGGTGAATTGAGAGAACAGAAAATAAATCAAAGAGGAAAACAGGAAAAGACAAGGAGAAAGAGTAAAGGGATAGATAAAAGAGACTGTGGTGACATTGGGTAGCATAATTAGAGGAGAACATTTCTTTTATATTCTTTAATATTCTCTTGGCTACATTTCAGTTGACTAATCACTAGTCAACCTTGGCACATGGACAGTGAAGATTATAGAAAATTTCCACTATTATATAAATTTTCATGGGATATCATTGGTAGAGAAAATATTGAGAAGGGCCAAGAAGTAAAATCTGAAGAAGCCCAGTATTTATTAGTTAGAAAAAAGTGTGAAAGAAAGGTTAAGTGAAAATAAGCAACCAGCAAAGTAGTCTGGGAAAATATGATAACAAGGGAATCTAGGAAAGGAATATAATCAAGAGTGTTTTTAACTTGTCAGCCTCCCTGATTATTTTTGACTTGCTGCTCTAAAGAGATAACTGAGTAAAAGTCACAGAAGTCTGTCACAAAAGTAACTCTTTCAATGAATATTCACATATTTAAAAGGTCTGAAAATATTTATGCTTCTGATTTTATATTCTGCTAACACACTATTAGGTTTGGTTTCCAATGAATCCTTGCTTTAATATTTCCAACTGTTACAGTAAATAATCCACATTAACTTAAAAATATTAAAGACCCTTAAAACTAGACATTCCAAAAGAGTGTGTGCTACATATAAAATCATCATTGTTGTAGCAAATGTTTTAAAAGCTAAATTCAAGGCAATGCAACAATGTGTGATGGAAAATAGAGGGGGAGTTAACTCAAGAAGTGACAGTTAAGGAAATGCCCTAAACACAAACTCTATTTTGGTTTTCTCGAGCCTTTCCACTCTTCCCACTTGTGTTAGTCACCATCCCACAGTTTCCTTTCATGTCGCTGAAAGTAAGTTAACACAGAAAATAAAGAGTCATCTGTCTCTATGCTTTCACTGCTCTAAAAACAACTCCCACTGCCCACTACTGAAGCATTCAAGTCTTGCCAGGCTTACTTTACTCAAGTACTTCCACTGTCTGCTCAGAATAAACACTATTGGAAAAATTTACTATAGTAATCTTATGTGAGTTGTTTCCCCTTCCTTGAACACAAAACATTTCTTAAATATGTGAGAAGGGAAAACCCAATCCTTACACTCAACAGGAGTTCACTGAATCCTCTGACAGTTCAGATAAACTACTAAATGAATGTTTATTATAAGCATGCATGCAAACTGTTTGTTATAGGGAGAAACCTACTTGAAACAATTATTCTACCTGTAAACATAGCTTGCCTAGATGGATTTTATTTTATTCCTAGAAAAATGTCATGGGTTAGGTGGAAAATTAAAGGATATGTCATCATGATTTGGTTTGGCTGACTCTGCATCTTGTGTAACCAGGAATGTCTGTTCCCATAGATTTTGATTTTGGTCCAAGTGAAAATTTGAAAACAGACTATGCATTCTGCTGTTTCTAAACATCATAACCCATGAAAAACCCACCCCATCAGCTTCAGTGGTTACAGGAGATGAGGGAAGATGATATATACTATCATTCATATTATATTATGTTACATTATGTTATGTTATATTGTATAGCAGACCTAAAAGCTCCCATAAATACTGTGCCTCCCATGAATGGGTCTCAAGATTTATTAATATCATTGTTGTTAAATGAAAAGATAGCTATAACTCACCTATATTTTCAACAATAGTTTTAGTAAAAAGTATAACACTATGGATAATTCCATGGACAGAAAGAATAGTCTGGTGGGTTGCAGTCCATGGGGTTGCAAAGAGTTGGATGCAATGAGTGACTGAGCATGTATCACTATCACCATCTATATTATACCTTTGACTACTTTGGAATTTATTATATTTTTATTATCCATATTCTACTCAATAGAATAGTAGAATAAGTTCTATTAAAAATCTGAATGATTCAAAAATCTTATTTTCTAATCATCTCAAAAAATAGCATAGCTAAGTTGAAAACCATGGCCATAGAATAATATGGAGTCAAAGTGGAATTTATAAGATGTTACACTTGAACTTTGGATATTCTCAGATGATTCAAGACCTGAAGTATTTATCATAATATTATATCAATGTCATGTGTACATTTGAAATTTATGACTTCTTTTGTTAAAGTTTTATCTCTAAAAAATGCACTATGTGCAAAATAGTGCATTTTTTCAGGTAGTGTGAAGTATTTGAATTAAACAAAAATTTCCTTTGTATAAATATCCGAAAGAAAAAGTCAAAGTGATTCATGTCACCAAAATGAACAGGAAAGACGTATTCTTTAAACGCCTACTCACAGCTGTTACCATAAATTGTTGTAGCCTTATGAACACATAAGATGGAAAAACAACCATCAGATACCTTTATTAACTTCATTTTATTTTCCTTTCCCCTGGGAATGTGACCCCTGTCCAGTGAGTTTTTTGTTTTTGTTTCTGTTTTTTTTAGTGCATGTGATAAGAAAAGTAGGTTTTGGTGTTTTAATTGAGTTACTGTCCTTCTGTAAAGATACTCTAAAATATATGATATTTTCATATATTACTTTCAGAAACTAAATTATTATAATTTCAATAAAGACAAAGTGAAATAATTTTGAAATCATAGAGAGTGAAATAAAACTTTATGTCTGGAATATATATGTAATTATGTATATATACACATATATACATATATGTATATACACACATATATACATATATGTATATACACATATACAGATCCATCCCCCATTGGTTCCATTTCTCTGGAGAAATCTAATTAATATAGTAGTCACACATTACATATATAGGACTTTGTTTGGTACTTAATAGCAATTAGATAAATAAATGAGCAACAATCAGTCTTCTAAATCGTGTTGTTTTATTCACCACAATGCTGCAGAAGAGTGCAAGGATATAATTAAGACATTAATAACAAAGTTCAGAATACAGAATTTGATTCCACTGCATTTGAATAGTTTGCTCACTATTAACTTATTAAGCAGACTTTATGACAAAATACTCAAAAATTAAGTGGTGATATTATACATTACCCTAAAGCGGTAGTACAGCAGCTTGTACGTATTATACAAAATAAATATTTGGTTGAGATTGATGTACTTTGAGTAAAAATGTTCTGTTGAAGTGAAAAGTTCTGTTTCATAAAGACACTTTATTTTTTTCAGCGAAGGGGCATCAATGACAGCTCAATGCTACCATGCTAAGGCTGTGTTTTCACAGTGGCCCCAGTTGGAGTGCTAGTTTTTCCTTTTCTGAAAGCTGCAGCGTGGGATCTACTACACTTCCCAAATAGGGTGCTCTACTCTGATTGGCAATGCTGAGTTGGAAGGTGGTCCTGCTTAGACCACGACCACACTGAGTGCATTCTCCAGACTTGTGGTCATGAAATTGGAAGCCACCTTTCGTGAAGCAAAAAGCCTCAAGGTAATTGCTATGTGCTGTAACCTTCTCTCTCGTTTGGAAAACAGAAATAAACAGTACATTTTCCTTATGAACCTACTGTATTTGCCAGTATCATTCACGGGGTATATTTTGCCAGTTGACATCCTTTAGTAAACTTACTATTATATGGTCAACACCTGCCCCATAAATATAGAATAGAGAAGTTATATTATATTTGTGTTTGGTGAAATGAAGTGTTACCCAAACTCTGATGTGGTGAAGACCTTTGGTGCTCTCTATATTTATGGGAGCTACATGCCACTTAACATATACCAAATTGGGTAAGCAAACATGTTTGACTCAAAGTTCAACTTTACATGATCTCTGTGACCGGAGGTTGGGTCATTTGGTTTCTAATGTATAGTTTCAACTAAGAATTCTAAAATTGTTTTAAATTTTTAGATTAGCATTTAAGATTTTCTTTTTAACTAGCTGCACATTGACTAATAGGAAGACTTGTCCACTATGTCGATGGATTTTTCTCTTATTAGCATACAAAACCATCAGAAGTTTACTTCAAGATTAGATATTACTTAAGAACATATAATTAGAAAGTACAGAGCCTTATCTTTTTCTGAAGCAGCATGATGTAATGACACAGTGGTGAGAGAAACTAAAGCCAGAGGAATCTGGACTTGTATCTCAGCTGCTCTCCACAGCTGTGTGTTCTTAGATAACTCACTTTAATTCTATGAATCCTAATTTCATTATTTAAATATATGGGCCCTATTCTCTGATGTCTGTTTATATGTTTAGAGATATATGACCTTTTATGTAAAGGGTCAAACTGTCTCTGGTATAGAAAATATTTTTTAATTGTTATTGCCATTTTTACTAATATCATTGCACTTATAGTATTTTTATAGTTATTCTGATACTAAACTCATTTTCCACTTGTCTTATTTCAAAGACAGCAGTAAAAATACTGTCATCACCACCACCAACAAAGACATATTAAGTGTCTGCTGTATCCACTTGTTTGACAACAGAGTTATAAAAAATACAAGATAAATACAGCCTCCTAACCTCTTTCTTCAAGTCAGTTTTCATTGCTATTGAAAAAAAAATTTAGTTAGGACCTTCTACAAGAAGTTATGGCCATAGAACTGGTGGGCAGATCTCTTGAATTAGTTAAAAGTAATTTCCTTATCTTGCAGATGAACATTTGAGGCCTATGGAAATGAAGTTACTAGGAAATAACTTGATATATATTTTTTAAATGTATAGCCCATCTTTTTGTGTTGTTCAGTCTCTCAGTTGTGTCCGACACTTTGTGACTCCATGGACTGCAGCACACCAGGCTGCCCTGTCCTTCACCATCTCCCAGAGCTCACTTATCTCCATTGAGTCAGTAATGCTACCCACCATTTCATTCTCTGTCATCCCCTTCTCATGCCTTCAATCCTTCCCAGCATCAGGGTCTTTTCCAATGAGTTGGCGCTTTGTTTCAGGTGGCCAAAGTATTGGAGCTTCAGCTTCAGCATTAGTCCTTCCAATAAATATTCAGGGTTGATTTCCTTTAGGATTGACTGGTTTGATCTCCTTGCAGTCCAAGGGACTCTTAAGAGTTTTCTCAAGCACTGCATTTCAAAAGCATCAATTCTTCGGCACTTAGTCTTTATGATCCAACTCTCATATCCATACATGACTACTGGAAAAGTGATAGCTTTGACTAGATGGACTTTTGTCAGTAAAGTGATGTCTCTGTTTTTTAATATACTGTCTAGGTTAGTCATAGCTTTTCTTCCAAGGAGCAAGCATCTTTTAATTTCATGGCTGCATTCACCATCTGCAGTGATTTTGGAGCCTGAGAAAATAAAGTCTGTCACTGTTTCCATTGTTTTCCCATCTATTTGCCATGAATTGATGGTACCAGATGCGATGATCTTCATTTTTTGAATGTTGAGTTTTAAGCCAGCTTTTTCACTCTCCTCTTTTACCTTCATTGAGAGGTTCTTTAGTTCCTCTTCACTTTCTGCCATAAGGGTAGTGTCATCTGCATATCTGAGGCTATTGCCATTTCTCCTGGCAGTCTTGACTCCAGCTTGTGCTTCATCCAGCTTGGCTTTTCACATAGTGTATGCTATATCACCAAGTTCCAAAGCACAAAGAAAAATATTCAACCTAGAGTTCCAATAAGTAAAGCATGGCTATTGTCCTCTGTTCTTAGAGTGGAAGAAACAATGTTACCAGAAAAAAAAAATGCAGAAAATGCCTATCCCATCAAGGAAACTGAAGATTGTGAGTTGGAAGATAAAGCAGAATAATAACCTTTCAGGAATTTATTCTGCAATGAGAAATATGATCAGGTTACTCATTTCTGCAATTGAATTCAATGTTTATGGTCCTCCTTCTTATACTTGGAAGCAAAGCTTCCTGTTATAAAGAAGCTGCAGTCAATTTCCTTGAATGGACATCTTAACACATGTGTGGAGATGTGTTATAGCATACATTCATGGAAATTGAATAACTGGATCTGAGAAAATACAATTTCTAAAAAATTTTGATAGAGAGTAAAAAATTATTTTCTATTGGATTTTTCACTATTTACACAGCTGCTAATCTTGCTTGTAAATCTGTTCATCAGTATAAGAGTTAACATAGTCATACTTCTATTCAGTGGAATGTGCTGCAGCCATTTGAAAAATTGAGGCAACTCTATATAAACTAAAGTGAATTAAGACATGTTGTTAGGGATTGGAGCAAAGTTTAGAATTAATTTATAATTTTACCATTGTCTTATTCTGTTAGTTTAATTGCATTTTTTATTGTGATAGAAAACACATTATCATGAAATTTACCATATCGACTATCTTAAAGTTTATAATTTGAAAGTGTTAACTATATTCATGTTGTTGTGAAACGGATCAACAGAACTTTTTATCTTGAAAATATGAAAGTCGGTAATCAACAACTCCCTTTTCCTTACTCTAGCCATTGGAAAGCATGATTCTAACTTTCTATAAATTTGACTACTTTAGATATTCATATAAGTGGAGTCATGCAGTACTTATCTTTTTGGGGGACTAGTTTCATTTATATAATGGTCTCAAGTTTCATCAGTGTTGTATCTTATGATGGAATTTCCTTCCTTTTTAAGGTTAAATAATAGTCCATCATTTGTATATATCACATTTTATTTATTCATTTATTAATGGACATTGAGTTACTTCCACACCTTGGCTAATTTATTTTTTACTTGAATATATATATTATTAATATATGTATTTGTGTGTGTGTGTATGGGCTTCCCAGGTGGCACCAGTGGTAAAGAATCCACCTGTCAATGCAGGAGACACAAGAGACATGGGTTCAATCCCTGGGTAGGGGAGATCCCCTGGAGTAGGAAATAGCAACCAGCAACCCACTTCAGTATTCTTGCCTGGAAAATTCTATGAACAGAGGAACCTGGTGGGCTAGAGTCCATGAGTTGCAAAGAGTCAGACACAACTGAATGCACATACATACATACATGTATGTATACATATATATATATATATATAATGATGCATACATATATAATTGAGTGTTTATGATATTATAATGCATATAGGGGAATATTATTTCTCACAAGATATAACCACCTACCAGTTCAGTATATATCCCAATGATATTTTAAATAATCTTACAAATGTATCAGTTCAGTTCAGTTTCTCAGTCGTGTCCAATTCTTTGCGGCCCCATGAACCGCAGCACGCCAGGCCTCCCTGTCCATCACCAACTGCCGGAGTCTACCCAAACCCATGTCCACTGAGTCAGTGATGCCATCCAAACATCTCATCTTCTATTGTCCCCTTCTCCTCCTGTCCTCAATCTTTCCCATCATCAGGGTCTTTTCAAATGAGTCAGCTCTTCACATCAGGTGGCCAAATTATTGGAGTCTCAGCTTCAACATCAGTCCTTTCAGTGAACACCCAAGACTGATCTGCTTTAGGATGGACTGGTTGGATCTCCTTGCAATCCAAGGGACTCTCAAGAGTCTTCTCCAACACCACAGTTCAAAAGCATCAATTCTTCAGCACTCAGCTTTCTTTATAGTCCAACTCTCACATCCATACATGACTACTGGAAAAACCATAGCCTTCACTAGACAGACCTTTGTGGACTAAGTAATATCTCTGCTTTTTAATATGCTGTCTAGGTTGGTCATAACGTTCCTTCCAAGGAGTAAGCATCTTTTAATTCATGGCTGCAATCACCATCTGCTGTGATTTTAGAGCCCCCCCAAAATAACATCAGCCACTATTTCCACTGTTTTCCCATCAATCTGCCATGAAGTGATGGGACCGGATGCCATGATCTTAGTTTTCTGAAAGTTGAGCTTTACAAATGTATATGTATATATAAAAATAGAGCTATGTTTTGTGATATTATATTATTCTACCATTTTCTTTTTAAGTGTGGCTCTATTTCATGTTATATTTGTGTCAGTAAATAGAACTCTACCTCATTCATTTTATTTGTGGATTAAATATATGATTATATATGATTATGTAGAATACTTCCAGTAACAGCATGGATTTTAGCAAATTTTGAGTTTTAATACACATACCAATCAGCCTTTCCAGTCAATCCCCAGAATTAACCACTTTCCTAACTTCTAAGAGCACAGGTTTGCTTTGCTTCTTTTTGTAGTTTATGTAAATAGAATCATACAAGACAGTCTTTTTATGTGTCTGGTTACTTTCATTCAATGTTACTTTTGTAATCTTTATCCAAACTTCTGTCCATAGTGGCAGTTTTTTCATTTTTGTTGCCATACATGACACTGTAAGAATATAACACAATTTAGTCTACTTTTTGTAGGCTTTTTTTTTTTTTTTTTTACAAACAGTGCTGCTATGAGCAATATCGTTTGTGTCTTTTGGTGTTTGTGTATACGCATTTCTGTTGGCTCTCTATATCTGCAAGTGGAATTGTTGATTCACAGAGTATCTATGGGCTTCCCTGGTGGCTCAATAGTGAAGAATTTGCTTGCCAGTGCAGGGGGTATACATTCAATCCCTGGGTCAGAATGATCCCCTGGAGAAGGAAATGGCATCCACTCCAGTATTCTTGCCTGGGAAATCCCATGGACAAAGGAGCCTGGTAGGCTACAGTCCATGGGGTTGCTAAAGAGTCGGACATTACTTAGTGACTAAACAACAAGAGTATCCATAGATTTACTTTAGCTGTTCCTGACAAGTCATTTTTCCAAGGCACCTCTACTAATTTACATATCATTCAGTAGTGTATAAATAAACTGTTTCTTCACTTTATTGTCACATTTGGAATTTTCAATTATTTTCATTATAGTTCCTCTGATGGGTAGGCAGTGGTATCACATTGTGACAGACATGAATGTGCTATTACTTATATAGATCATTTCTGGAAATATATGTAGAACTTTAATGATTACCCCTGGTCAAGGAACTAGATTTGAGTGTCAAGAAAATAGAGAGAAACAAACAATACCTCTCACTGCATTGTTTGATTTTTTTTTTTTAGCCATATACCTCTATTACCTCTTCAAAGCAGTATTTTCTTTCATTTCTTCTTTTTTTTAATTTTTAAGAGAAAACCCTTTTAGCCTAGAGTCTTAAAGCTTATCATCTTAGTCTGCAAAACAATTCAGTCTTGATACCAGTTTTGATACTGGGAGTAGGTCAATCATGTACCTCGTGGATATTTTTGCCAGCCCTGAAGGAGAGAACAGATCAGGGTGATGAGAAACAGATCCAGAAATAAGTTTGAAACCCTGAAGGAATATCCAGAATCCTCTGAAATAATACAATAATACTTGTTATTCTCTCTTTCACCTGATTATATGTGTGTGTATATGTAAATGTATGTGTGTGTGTATGTGTATATATACATACACACTATATAATGGCATGCACCATCCACCCATTCACCATCCCCAGGGCTCCAGCCTAGAAGTGCGGAGGTGAATGGACTAATGTTTCCACTCCTCCATCCTGGAATATAAATTAATACTGACCTGAGAGGGATGCCAAGAGGAAAGCCATTAAACTGAATATAGGGATGTGCCTAGAATCCACAGCGTTGGTGAAAGACAGAAAATGCAAGGGCATGGTAGATATTTAAGAAGCATAACATGGCAAGATTTTGTTTTTGATTACTAATGAATAGAATTACCCTGAATGACAGCTGATCGATGACTAGGATTTTAAGATAATTGTATTGTTAGGAAAACCCATGCTTTGTAATTAGCCACCTGTGATTGCCCTCAAAGCCTGCAGGACCAAGACTAATACCATTCTTAAGTACTGTTTATGTTGCAGAGCCTTGCGTGAAGGCACAGTGTGTTCCCTTGTGCCCTCAGGAGCGTGGTAATGGAGACAGATGGAAAAGCAATAGCCCCACAATGGGTCAAAGCAATTAATTTACACCAGTAACAGACAAGCATGAGCTTGTGATTGTTCCTTTCTTGCTTTTCAAATAGGAGTATTTTTTGTACCATTTCTCTTTTTCCTAACTTTGTCTGTTGAGTAAGACGGGAATGGTTCTATTTATAGTTAGAATTGTGTTGTGGTACTGTGAGGACTCACATCTGGACTTGATTTAGAAAAATGCATTTTACCCAAAAAGACCAGCTTTGGAACAGGATGACTTAATATTTCTATGGGTTGTGCCCTTTGGAGAGAGGATAAGTACATTTTAAGTGAGATAATTATACTGTTATAGGTGAAGTCATTCATTGAATTGGATATAGGTGTGCTAACTGAGCAGCTAAAGGTTGAAATGAGGTGAACAGAATTTTGATACCCTTGTTCACCCACATTTCATGTATTAACAGCCAACTCCATCCTTTTGGAGGAATCGAGTCTTACCTACTGCTTGTTGTTCTGGTGGAACCATTGTCATGCCTGCCCTCCTATCTTTCTTTTCTCTCTGTAGCCAGAGGTGTGGCTGATCAAGGTCTGGCTTACATTACCCATCACTTTAATCATAATCATTAGCCCAGTGATGGGATTTAACATGTAGATACTAGAGTGGAGAAATATTGTCCTTTGAGATCACTAAGCTTTGTTAAAAGACTAGGGCCTTGTGTGGACCTAGTATTACCGTATCCTCTCACATGGAGAAATTTTACCTATGGGAAAACCAAATGACCAACACAGAGAAAAAAGGGTAGAGCTGAGAAAGACAGGGAACAGAGTGACTCCCAAGATCACTGACGTTATGGAGCTTCTAAGTACCTTCATGGTGGAGAGTTTTGACAAAAGGTAGTCCACTGGAGAAGGGAACAGCAAATCAGTTCAGTATTTTTGCCTTGAGAACCCCATGAACTGTATGAGAAGACTATAAGATATGACACTGGAAGATGGGCCCCTCCAGGGTGGCAGGTGTCCAATATGCTACTGGAGAAGGGCAGGGAATAGCTCCAGAAAAAAAATGAAGAGGCTGACCCAAAAGGGAAACAGCTCCCAGGTGTGGATGTGTCTGGTGATGAAAGTAAAGTCTGATGCTGTAAAGAGCAATATTGCATAGGAACCTGGAATGTTAGGTCCATGAATCAAGGTAAATTTCATGTGGTCAAATGCGAGATGGCAAGAGTAAATATAGACATTTTAGGAATCAGTGAACTAAAATTGATGGTTATGGGTGAATTTAAATCAGATGTAGCCCTCATGGTCAACAAAAGGGTCTGAAGTGCCGTACTTGGGTGCAATCTCAAAAATTACAGAATGTCCTCAGTTCATTTTCTATGCAAAACATTGAACATCTCAGTAATCCAAGTCTGTGCCCCAACGACTAATGCTAAAGAAGCTGAAGTCAAATGGCTCTATGAAGATCCTCAAGACCTAGACTGTCCTTTTCATCATAGGGAATTGGAATGCAAAAGTAGGAAGTCAAGAAAATACCTGGAGTTCAGGCAAGTTTGGCCTTGGAGTACAAAATGAAACAGGACAAAGGCTAATAGAGTTTGGCCAGGATAAGACACTGGTCATAGCAAACACTTTGTTCCAACAACACAAGAGACGACTCTTCACATGGACATCACTAGATGGTCAATGCCAAAATTCGATTATGTTTGCAGCTGAAGATGCAGAAACTCTATACAGTCAACAAAAACATGACCTGGAGTTTACTGTGGATCAGAGTATGAACTCCTTACTGCAAATATTGAAGAAAGTAGGGAAAACCTCTAAGCTATTCTGGTATGATGTAAATCAAGTCCCTTTTGATTATACAGTGGAAATGACAAATAAATTCAAGGGATTAGATCTGATAGAGTGCCTGAAGAACTATGGACAGAGTTTTGTAACATTGTACAGGAAGCAGTGACCAAAACCATTCAAAGAAAAAGAAATGCAAGAAGGCAAAATGGTTGTCTAAGGAGGCCTTACAAATAGCTGGGAAAATAAGAGAAGTGAAAGGCAAAGGAGAAAGGGAACTGAATGTAGAGTTCCAAAGAATAACAAGGAGAGATAAGAAAGCCCTCTTACATGAACAATGCAAAGAAATAGAGGAAAACAGTAGAATGGGAAAGACTAGAGATCTCTTCAAGAAAATTGGAGATATCAAGGGAACATTTCATGCAAAGATGGGCACAATAAAGGAGAGAAAAGGCAAGGACCTAACAGAAGCAGAAGAGATTAAGAAGAGTTGGCAAGAATACACAAAAGAACTGTACAAAAAAGTCTTAATGACCAGATAACTACAAAGGTATGGTCACTCACCTAGAGCCAGACATCCTGGAATGTGAAGTCAAGTGGGCCTTAAGAAGCATTAACACAAGCAAAGCTAGTGGAGGTGACAGAATTCCAGCTGAGTTATTTCAAATCCTAAAAGATGATGTTAAAATGCTGCATTCAGTTTGCCAGCAAATTTGGAGTTAGCAATGGCCAAAGGACTGGAAAAGTGTCAGGGGATGTTCAACTTCAAGGGATCCAGTATGTCATTCTCTTCTTTTTTTTTTTTTTTTCATTCTCTTCTTTTGTGTGCCGTTTCTCAAGGACTCTCTATTCCTTATCAGTTCCTGGAAAACAGGAATGAGCAGAGCTGTGCGCAGTTCTCAGGACTGAGATCATGAGAAAGGGCACCTGCTTGAATTCATTTCAGTGACTCCCTTCAGTGACTCCCTTCAGTGACCTGTTTCTTAAAGGTAGTCTATTCAGTTATGCCCCTCTTACTCAGGATATGGAATGCTTTCTGGCCCTTTAAAGATTGTTATTTGCTTGGCTTTGTTTTTGCTCAATTTTTTTACTGCCTAAAGCTGCCTTGTATGAAGATATATAAACATGCATTTCTGAAAATAAAGCACCCTTGTTTCACTCGAGTCTTGGGTCCCCTGCATCCCTCTTCTCATCGACTCGAGTCCCCAGGCCCCGGTCTACAAAGACCATGACAGAAAAGATCAGTTTTCATTCCAATCCCAAAGAAGGGTGATGACAAAGAATGTTCAATCATATAAATGCGCTTGTTTCACATGCTAGGAGGGTAATGCTCAAAATCCTTCAAGCCAGACTTCCACAGTACATGAACTGAGGGGTTCCAGATGTACAAGCAGGATTTAGAAAAGGCAGAGGAACCGGAGATCAAATTGCTAATATCAGTGGATCATAGAAAAGCAAGAGAATTCCAGAAAAACATCTACTCTGCTTCATTGACTACACTAGTGCCTTTGACTGTGTGGGTCACAACAAACTGTGGAAAATTCTTAAAGAGATGGGAATACCAGATCACCTGACCTGCCTCCTGAGAAACCTGTATGCCGGAGAAGAAGCAACAGTTAGAACTGGATATGGGACAATGGACTGGTTCAAAATTGGGAAAGGAGTACATCAAGTCTGTATATTGTCATCCTCCTTATTTAACGTATATGCAGAGTAATCATGAGAAATGCCAGGCTGGATGAAGCACAAGCTGGAATCAAGATTCCCAGGAGAAATGTCAACAACCTCAGATAGGCAGATGATACAACCTTAATGGTAGAAAGCTCAGAGGAACTAAAGAGCCTCTCAATGAAGGTGAAAGAGGAGAGTGGAAAAGCTGGCTTAAAACTCAACATTAAAAAATTAAGATCATGGCATCCTGTCACATCACTGCATGTCATAAAGATGGGGGGGCGGCGGAAATAGAAACAGTGACAGATTTTATTTTCTTGGGCTCCAAAATCACTGCAGATGGTGACTACAGCCATGGAAGTAAAAATACCCTTGCTCCTTGGAAGAAAAGCTATAACATACCTAGACAGCATATTAATAAGTAGAGACATTGCTTTGCCAACAAAAATAAAGGCTATATGGATAGTCAAAGCACTGTTTTTTCCTGTAGTCATGTGCAAATGTAAGAGTTGGACCATAAAGAAAGTTGAGCACTGAAGAATTGATGATTTTGAACTGTGGTGTTGGAGAAGACTCTTGGGAGTCCCTTGGACTGCAAGGAAATCCAACCAGTCAATCATAAAGGAAATCAACCCTGAATTTTCATTGGAAGAACTCATGGTAAAACTGAAGATCTAGTACTTGGGCCACCTGATGCAAAGAGCTCACTCACTGGAAGAGACCTTGATGCTGGGAAAAATTGGAGGCAGGAGGAGAAGTTGGTGACAGAGGATAGGATGTTTGGATGGCATCACTGACTCAGTGGATATGAGTCTGAGCAAAACTCCAGGAGATAGTGAAAGACAGGGAAGCCTGGCGTCCTGCAGTCCACAGGGTCACAATGAGTTGGACACAAATTAGCAACTGAATAACAACATGTACCTTCTTAGTACTTAGAAGAACCTTCTACAATTCCACAGCAATGGAAGAACTAATCAAATAAAGAAATCAAGGGTAAGATGCAAGGTTATTACATGATAGAAACCTAATTCAATCAACTTGAGTGATTTGCATTTTAGCAGTTTGCCATGGGTCTTTGTAAAACCATGGTCACAATCAAACTGCAAAGTTTTTTTGTGTAAGGAAAAATGTTTTAGCTTGTCACTCTAAAGTTCATGTTTCCCTTTTATGAAGATGAATATTTATATAGGCACATATGCAACTTTATGTATTGCTTGCTTGATATATGGTTTTCTACCCAGTTTGCCCTTGGCCTAGAAATCAAACATATTTTGAGAGAATATTAAATAGTTGAATAATTGATAAATATTTAAAATTAATAAGAAAATATATTAAACATATTGTTGCTTCTTCATCAAAAGAGTTATTTATATTTAGGGAATAGAATATCCATAATATACAAAATATGATTATGACTGTTACAGGTAAAGCAGAAATATGTTCTCTTGCAAGGCACTTAGCATTACCTAAACATACATAGAAAGATAAATACACAGGAGGAAAAAGAGATTTATGTTCCATGGCTATAAAAACAGAAATTTGTATTTTATTTAAGATTGAATCTTACACTGATATTAAAAATGTGCTTAATGGTAAGAGTATGAATTGAATTCTTACTGTATTAAGCCAGTTTCATGAGTAAAAATAATTCAGTACTTTATCACTTTTCTGAGGAACAGAAATCAGACTGCTGTAATAATGGTGTGTAACATGAAGTCCACTAAAAATCGTATACCTTCCCTATATTGCTTTTTCCATTTTCTCAGCTGAAATGACAACAGCAGTGTTTCTGCTCTATGTTTCAAGTGAGTTACAATCAACAGCCTTCTGTGCTCAGCTAACAGACTGTGCCCAGAGCAAATAGGTGTGAGAGGAAACTGAATGTGACTCAATATTTGCCTAGACTTCAAAAGACTGTCTTTTCTCTCACATGCATTTGGAATTGGATGTGTTATGTCATAAAGCTGTATTTTTCATTACAGCCCTTTTTAATGTTGACCTGTGACATAGTGACAGAAAGGAACAACTATACCTTGATTACTTTTTGCCCATTGCTAATGGGAAGGAAGAAACTACTTGCATAAGCACTGTCATTTGCAGTTTTTAGGATTACTTGCTAAAGGATAAGTCACAATGGGCTTCAAAGATTGTATTATTTTCAATACAATATGCATATTTTCATTGCTTGGCTCATAAGCTGTTTGAGGCTATTTACCTATTACCTCACTAAACTATCCATGATAAAGGGCCTATTGCATTTATTGTAATAGATATATTTAAATAAATATTCTTCAAGAAATATGATATTAATGTCCTTTAATTCCCTTCTTTCAAATGCTGAGTGGTTAAATAATTGACACAATTATAAATTGCTCAAGCACAGTAAAATATGTATTAACCAAACCTGGGATTTATAAATTTTTTGACTGTTACTTTTATCAAGAACTTAGACTCTCAAGTTTTATTATCATGAAGAAGGCAAAGTTTGAGCTCTCTGTATGTTGAAAATAATGTAGGGTAGGTTATTATTCAAGACAGTTAAAATTACTGTTGCTTTACCTAATCACAGACCAGAAATTAATGGGCTAAGGTTGTACTGAGGGAATTTTAGTAAAATAGAATATTGAAGGTTTTTTGTTGTTTTTTACTAAAAAGTTATACAAATTAATGATGCAAGTCATCTCAAAATTTTTTTTTAAATGTGAATCTGTAGTGAGATATTAGATAGCCTCTCCCCAAGATATTTAAATTAAAACTCTGCTTGGAAAGAGGTTAGATAAACTTTGGAGGACCCTTCAGTTCTTGAGTCAATCATTCTGTGATGTAAGCAAATAAGACAGTATGGATTTGAAGTGGATATGTTCTAGCCAAGTCTTTCTAGAAGCCAAACTAGTCATCTGGTTTTAATGAGGCCTTTTGGAATGTAAAAATTTTAATGTTTTGCTTGGGGCACCTTAGTTTTAATTACTTGAATTTGACATGTGTGGAGCAACAACTAGCAATTAACCAAAGACAGCATTTTGTGCAGTGCTAGCCTCATTTAGGCTGAAGTGTAAAACAGTTGCATCTTTCAGGTAAAACAGGATAAAGAATTAAAATGATAGGGCATTGGTATTCCCAATAAAACTTCAAAATAACCTAAGGTTAGCATGACCTTCTGTCCAGTTTTTTGATAAGTATTTAGTTCTTTCCAAATACATAAAAAAAGTCTAGATTATGTAACTTTACATGAGAGGATTATGAATATTTGATCCTAACCAGATGTTTCTAATCTCCACTAACTACAGACAAAAGGGCAGAAGATTAGATTTCATCAGTTAAGGACAGTTACTTCTTTAAGATGGGGTAAATTAGTACCTAAACTTTTTCAAGTCTGATGACCTGGTTTTTAATGTCAAAATGTTTTGCAGATATTCATAAGGAAACAGTGATACTGTTAGTAACCTCTGATCAGGAAAATGTGTAACAGTCAAAAACTATGATAAGGTCAATGATATTTTAGGGTAAATTTATATTTTGTAAACTATGATAATATGTATAGGCATTTGAAAAAATAAGTATGAATATGAAAAGTACTATTTAGTGAATCTACAAAAAATGTTTATAAAGGATTTTGAGATCCCTTATTTTTACTCTAAAAATTCACTGAAGTTTCCTTTGTCTTAAGAGTCTCAGTCTAATTATTATGTTAGAAATTAACTTTTAATACAAATTTAATATTTAAAAAGAAATCCTAAGCATCTAAACTTATTTTAAGAACACATATAAAACTACATAAATATAAACAAGCAAATAAATTGATAAGTCAGAAACAGTGAATATATTTCAAAATATATTGGGGATATATCATTGAGTTGGTTTAACCTTTATATTATGATAATACAGAATATGAACTGCTAACCTATATTGGAAGAAATTTTAGACTCTGTTATATGTAGAGAGAGTTCTAAAGCTTGATTTCTTCGATGCAAAAATGTCTTTGACAATTTTTATTAGCTATAAAGTCTTTTTTTTTAAATGTTAGTTTCACTTTTTCTCTGTCTACAGCACTGATGAGAAACACTTAGACCAGATAACTATGCTCTTAAGAGGTTGAGTTAAATTGATTTACTTATGCATGATTTTATTTTTCAGTGATACTAATATTTTAAACAGGTAAACTGTACCCTTTACTGGTTTTATTCATACACATAAGCAAAAAAGAATGAACAGAATTATCAGGTGTAAATCTATCATTGAAAAGTGAAAGTGTTAGTCACTCTGTTGTGTCCAGCTCTTTGCGACTCCTTGGACTGTAGCTCACCAGACTTCTCGGTCTGTGGAATTGTCTAGTCTAGAATAAAGGATTGAGTAGCCATTCCTTTCTCCAGGGAATCTTCCCAAGGGATCAAACCTGGGTTCTCTGCATTGCAGTCAGATGCTTTACCTTCTGAGCCACCAGAGAAGAAAGAAGTTGCTTCTTACACAAAGGTTAGGTTCTGATTTCAACATCTAAAACAGGAAACCAGTAATATGAAGCATAGTACTGTTTTTCAAAACCAAGAGGAATAGCATTCAGATTTATTATATTCCCACCTACAGCCACCAGTATTCTCAGCTCTGATATGGGGCCTACAAGAGAGAAAATGTGAAAGGTTGTTGAATGTGTGTAAGTTAAAGTCTATGTAGTGAGACTGTTCTGTGTTGTTTTCTAGCAGGAAAGGAACAGTTTTGTTATGCTATTGTATAGGCACTGCCACAGCTTTCGTATATTCAATTGCATTAACATCACAAACTAGGTCATACTTCATACATCACATATGAGCTTGTACATCACTGTATGAACACAGACTGGCAGGTTTTACATTGACCATTTTCTTTTTCTTTTATTGTTCAACCAACTCAGTTTTTTTTTTTTTTTAAGGTAAAATAATGTTCACTTTATTAAAAATAGAATCCAGCAATGGAAGCAAAGACAATCATGGTCACTGTCTACCCTGGTCACGCAGGGGAGGTGGCAGGGCTGTTTTCACCAACTCAGTTTTTTAAAACACTCTGTGAAATACCATTAGCAGCAGAAGTAATAAATGTTAGACTTCATGCTCATAGGTGTTGATCAATTGGATAGAGTAAATATTTAGTGTTGGCTGATTCTTCTTTGGCCATATAGGCAAGACATGACTTGATTCCTGCTAGATGATTCAGTGTTGAATACGAGAATCTGAATTGTTATAATATGCTTTAGTCTGTTTCTTAGGATTTCTTGGGATTACAGAGAGTGAATAGAAAGAAAAAAAAATCACTGTGGGCAGTATGTTCATAAATTCTCTAGGCAAAATTAAGTATCTGTTTCCCGGTCACCCTTCACTTAGTAAATGATGACCTCATTCTACCAAAACTTTGATGTTATCTCTGACAATTGTCCATTTACACCATATATCAAATTCATCAGCAAATTTTATCTCTAGATAAAAAATGTGTACAAAATCTATATCTTCTCATTATCTGTACATTTATTATCTTGTTAATGTGCCACAATATTTCACTGGAAATAGAACAGTAACTTCCTAATTGATAGATGAAATGTTGAATATAGTATATTCCCAGCCTGTAAGAAAATCACAATGTAGTGTTTGAGACAGAAAAAAAAAATGATTAAAGTGGTAAAAGACTATATAAGTGTGTGCATGCTAAGTTGCTGCAGGCTTGTCTGACTCTTTGCGACTCTGGACTGTAGACTGCCAGGCTCCTCTGTCCATGGGATTCTCCAGGCAAGAATACTGGAGTGGGTTGCCATTTTCTACTCCAGGGGATCTTCCTGACCCAGGAATTGAACCCACAACTCTTATGTCTCCTGCATTGGCAGGCAGACTCTTTACCACCGGCACCATCTGGGAAGCCCAAATAAGTATGTATAAATATATGAAGTTATGTGTTTATAGATATGTATGTTTGTCAGGTATGCATTTATTTTAAATACACCTAACCTTAAAAAATAGAGAATAAAACAAAAACTCTAATATCATGCAAATCATACATATGATGAAATTGCTCTTAAAAATACATATATATGTGCATATGTGTGTGTATATATATGTGTGTGTGTGTGTGTATTCATCAGTGATTCTCAGTGCTGCTATCTTTCTCATGATCTGCGGTGATTCAGTGTTTTCTTCCAAATCCACAAAATTTGATTATCAAGCTTCTTAAGTCCAAGTGCTTACTTAGCTGCTTTAGGTCTCAATCTCTAATCCTGTCTATGGTGATTCATAAATGCTGCATCTCTTTCTTTAGAACAGAGTATATTATTTAATCTCACTAAAATAAAATCATTAATTTTATCAAAAAATGAAAACACCAGACAATTTTAGATTGTTAATTTCTAATTTAAAAAGTTGAAGAAAATTGTCTTACTGGACTAATAATTACAGTCAACTAAGAAATCCTTCACTGTTACACATTCAAATGTGGTGGATGGGATTTTCACTCATTTATTAGGTATCTCCTGGCTCCCTGCCACTGTGCTCAGTGCAGGAATTCAGTGGTGAATAAGACCCCTAACTCACAATTCACACACCACTGTCCATGAGATAACAAGAAAAATGGTCCTTGCTGTGTATCTGTGATGTTTTGGGTCTGTTTGGAAGAATGTAAATAACATCTGCCTTATTACTAATATCTTCACTTAAAATGATATAAAACTTTGATGTGCTTCATGTAGTTTCTTTTGAACTATTTATAAATATAAAATGAGAAGCTATTTGATAAAATCAGCTTATGGAAATTGTTAACTGTGTGCCACATGTTACAATTTGTAATATCTGCTGAATGCTTATAAGTCTATTTGTGCTGTTAAATATAATCAGTGTTTGTTTTACCTAACACAATTCAATAGAATTCTTGATATATTTTATAATAACCTAACTATGGTTTACCATAGATTTTTCCCTTCATGTTATTTCAAAATAAGTTTTACAAAGTAAGACAAATGACATTTATTGTAATATATGTGTTATTAATAATTGCTTATTGTCATTTTATATACAATCTACTAGGTACTAAGTTTATATTTACCAGGACAATAACTAGTTTGGTGACTTAAGTCATGTCTTCCTCATTTTCTGCTTATGGTTGGCAGTAAGTGTGGGCGTCTGTCTGGGCCACTTGCCCAGCTGGGCCAGTGCTTCCCTTTCACTTCCTTTCCCTGACTCAGCAGCAGGCCTGAGTGACAGGATGGTCACCAGTCTTCTAGACGAAAAATAGCTTGACAAGGGTAAATGTTTCCACTACTTGAGTCATCTGGGACTCCTCTCTGTGGTCAGTACCTGTACAGAAAAAGAATGGAAATTGTGTTTTCACTGATAACATCCTTCAAATATATTATATTTTGTTTCAAAGAACACCAAACCACAAGGATGGTTCCAGTCAGACATCCAAATGTTTACTCTGAGTCATAGAGTAGTTAACACACTGGAATGAGGGATTCCCTAAGTAGGTATCTGGGTTTTCTCTAGTCACTAGAGGCTCTTAGACATATGGATTTAAGTGGCTAAGTTTTATTTACTTTGCTGACTTTTAAATTTTATGCAGTGACCTTTTTTTTTTTTTTTTTTTGGTCTCTTTTGTGTAAGAATCAGAGAAATGTCCTATAATAGAAAGTGGAATAGAGAAGTATTCCCAGCACAATGAAATAAAGCATAGGTATGTCAGAGGAGTGTTAAGAAAATACAAAAATAGTTACACCACCAGATAGATGATGATTAGATCTGAAAAGAGGGTTTAGGAGGTTTAGAGGAAAAGGGGATCATATCTGTTTGGTCGTATCAAGGCTTCACACAGATAGTAATGTTGACATCATGTTTTGTGAAACTGCAGAATTGTAATGCTGAGGAAGAAGGGGACTTTTTAGGAAGAAGGAGCAAGATGACTCCTTGTTTCAGAAGAAGAGTGATCCACCTGGATTGGTCTACTGGATCCATGTAGGGAATTATTAAGATTAACAGCTGAAAACTAAATCAGGCTTTGAATTTGAGTGACAATTTAAGAAAACTGTATTTAGTTTGGTAGACATTATTTTTCAGAGTAATAATGTGATTGAAGTATAATTTAGAAAATTAACCTGAAGTCTTAATCATAATACATGGCTTCAGGAAAGACTAAAGAAATGAAATCAGTGAAGAAATAGGAGAAAAAAGGACACAATATGAGGTAGACAAAAGGAACCAGGAAGGAAGAGAGAAATGTGTGGACAAAGTAGAAATTATATGATTAACTGATCATATAAAAAAATTGATAGAGGGCCCTAAAAAATTCTATTATTTTGGCATTAGCCTAATATAACCCCAGTGTTTTTCACAGGTAGAGAGATTTGTAAAGGGATTTAGTTTCTCACCCTATTGATTTTTGAATTCCCAGGTATTTCTATAATAGATATTTGAAAGTAGGGAGCAAGAAGTCCAGAGAAGATTAGAAATCATTCAGTTAGAAGTAATTACAAAGGTTATTAAATGCCAGATGAGAGATCTTTACTTTCTTGGAGGTGCTATTGATGACTTAATGTGTAGTATGATTAGTTTTGTGTCACAGTCATTTCTAATGACTTCTCCTGAATTTGCTGTATGCATTGACTCTAGCTGGAAATGGGTTGTACAATGACTGGGGGAGATGGTCACATTGTCACTGCCCATTTATTCTTTCTCTCTACATTCAATGTGATATAAAGTTTAATGAAAAAGATTTCTTGCCCTCAAGAGACTAAATTTGGTTGAAGAGTAGGAAGCCATTGCTAGCAAGTCTGATTTTAGAATCATCAGTTCAAAATTTCCATTATGTTGATAAATTTGTAGTCAAGGCTCACTTAGACATCAGAAACAATCAGCAAAATTATTTGTTAGGAAACCGTTTAGCAAGTGGACATTACCAGAGAAAATTATTTAGGAGTCTGTATTCATAAGAAATCATATTTTGGCAATAATTGCTCGTCTTCAAAAAATCATCTTCCTTTTCAGTTTGGCACAAAAAACATTTGGACTGTGTGATTGTTTATAATAAAAGTGAAGTTTATACTGTTTAAATCATATTTCTGATTCTTGAACTTCATGTGCTACTGTCTAGATTTGTTTCCTATGTCAAGTTAGATTTATTTCATTTGGCCTGTGGAAGCTGACTGCATGTTGCCGGATATTTACTTGTACGCCTTTCTTTTGCCTTTTCCCTTTCTTTTTAAATTGTTTTCCTTTTCTTCAGTTTACTTTGCTTTTGTTCTATTTGCATTATTTCTTCTTTTATTTTTAATTTTTAAGTGAGTCAGGAAGCTGAGACTCTATCTGCATGTATATCAAGAGGCATATAGTCCTTATGACACTTAGAGTACAATTTATGTTTCACTGAATTCAGCATAGTCTTGGTTGTTGTTCTTGTTCAGTTGCTCGGTTGTGTCTGATTCTTTGTGATCCCATGGAATGCAGCACACCAGTCTTCCCACCCCTTCACCATCTCCTGGAGCTTGCTCAAACTCATGTCCACTGAGTCAGTGATGCCATCTAACCATCTCATCCTCTGTTGTCCCCTTCTCTTGTTTTCAATCTTTCCCAGCATCAGGGTCTTTCCTAACAAGTTGGCTCTTCGCATCAGCTGGCCAAAGTATTGGAGCTTCAGCCTCAGCATCAGTCCTTCCAATGAATATTTAGGATTGATTTCCTTTAGGATTGACTGGTTTGATCTCCTTGCTGTCCTCGAGTCTTCTTCCGTGCTGTAGTTCAAAGGCATCAATTCTTCAATGCTCAGCCTTTTTTTATTGTCCAGCTCTCACATCTGTAATTGACTACTGGAAGAAACATAGCTTTGACTATACAGACCTTGGTTGTCAAAGCAATGTGTCTGCTTTTTAATATGCTGTCTACATTTGTCATAGCTTTTGTTCCAAGGAGCAAGCATCTTTTAATTTCATGGCTGCAGTCACCATCTGAAGGTGAAGAAAATAAAGTCCATCACTATTTCCATTGTTTCCCCATCTATTTGCCATGAAGTGATGGGACCAGATACCATAATCTCAGTTTTTTGAATGTTGAATTTTAAGCCAGCTTTCACCTTCATCAAGAGGTTCTTTAGTTCTCATCAGTTTCTGCCATAAAGGTGGTGTCATCTGCATATCTGAGGTTATTGATATTTCTTCTGGCAATCTTGATTCCAGATTGTGCTTCATCCAGCCTGGCATTTCACATGATGTACTCTACATAAAAGTTAAATAAGCAAGGTGAAAATATACAGCCTTGACATACTCCTTTCCCAATTTGGAGCCAGTCCATTGTTCCATGTCTGGTTCTAACTGTTGCTTCTTGACCTTCATACAGATATCTCAGGAGGCAGGTAAGGTGGTCTGGTAATCCCATCTCTTAAAGAATTGTCCACAGTTTGTTGTGATCCACACAGTCAAAGGCTTTAGCATAGTCCATGAAGCAGAAGCATATGTTTTTCTGGAAGCTTCTTTCTTTTTCTATTATCCAACAGATGTTAGCACTTTGATCCCTGGTTCCTCTGCCTTTCCTAAACCCAGCTTGAATATCTGGGCGTTCTCAGTTCATGTACTGTTGAAGCCTAGCTTGGAGAATTTTGAGCATTACTTTGCGAGCATGTGAAATGTGTGCAAATTGTGCAGTAGTTTGAACATTCTTTGGCATGTCCTTCTTTGGGACTGGAGTGAAAAGACTTTTCCAGTCCTGTGGCTGTTGCTGAGTTTTACAAATTTGCTGGGCATTGAGTGCAGCACTTTAACAGCATCGTCTCTTAGGATTTGAAATAGCTCAGCTGAAATTACATCACCTCCACTAGCTTTGTTCATAGTGATGCTTTCTAAGACCCACTTGATTTCGCACTCCAGGATGTCTGGCTCTAGGTGACTGATCACATTATCATGGTTTTCTGGGTCATTAAGATCTTTTTTTGTATAATTCTCTGTATTCTTGCCACCTTTTCTTAATATCTTCTGCTTCTGTTATATTCATACCATTTCTGTCCTTCATTGTGCCCATCTTTGCATGAAAAATCACCAAATAATGCAATAAATTATTTTCTGAACATGCCATCTCTACCTGAAAAATAATACATTAGGCATAAACAGGTCATTACATTTTATATTGTACTTGGTCAGCTTTACCTTTCTGGATTGCCTATGATTATGTGCATGTAAGAAAAACTGGAATTTTAAGAAAAGGCACTACTGATAACATTAAGAAAAATATATATATACAGATCCTGCCATTACATGACTTTTAAGAAAGCTTATTTGAGGGTTAGGACATACCAGTATCTCTCTATATCCTTCATTCACAATCATCACTAATTAGGTTGTTTAGGAGCCATCACTAAGTTGTTGGTATTTTTATTAGCTGTAGTGTCAAAACAAGCAAAAAATCAAACAAAAAACCTCTGAGGAGGGATCACATCACAGAAATTGAAATAGTAGAGAAAATTTCCATTGATTTTGACTATTTGGAGTAATCTGGAGTAGGTGCAGAGTATCATTTCTCTGTAAATGTCCTGAGTAATATCTCTAATTAAGCATCTCCAAGTATTTTCTGTACACATAGCATTGTGTAATTGCATGCTCTAACTGCTTCCTCATGTATAGATCAAAGTTTTTGAAAATACAATGCCTACTTTTTACTGGACTTACTTTTATCCTCCTCTTTTCCCACTTTGTCCATTGGGGATAGTCTTCAAAAGTTGTTTAAAAAGGAAAAGAAAACACCTTTAGATCTTTGGATTTCATTACTTAGCCAAGGAAAACATTGAATATGAATCAAATACTCCAGTAACATTTCCATGATGTGTCATTAAACTATTTTCTTTTGAATTTCCTTTTAAAAATTGTTAAAATCTATGAAAGACCATGGTCCCCCCAAAGTTAACAATTTGCTTTAAACTAAAGTTTTGATTAATTGAATTCAAATACATTTTTTTTCTAAGTTGGTAAGGAAACGTTAATAATTATTCAGTTCAGTTCAGTCTCTCAGTCGTGTCTGACTCTTTGCGACCCCATGAATCGCAGCACGCCAGGCCTCCCTGTCCATCACCAACTCCCGGAGTTTACTCAAACTCATGTTCGTCGAGTCAGTGATGCCATCCAACTATCTCATCCTCTGTTGTCCCCTTCTCCTCCTGCCCCCAATCCCTCCCAGTATCAGGGTCTTTTCAAATGAGTCAGCTCTTTGCATGAGGTGGCCAAAGTATTGGAGTTTCGGCTTCAACATCAGTCCTTCCAGTGAACACCCAGGACTGATCTTCTTTAGGATGGACTGGTTGGATCTCCTTGCAGTCCAAGGGACTCTCAAGAGTCTTCTCCAACACCACAGTTCAAAAGCATCAGTTCTTCGGCGCCATCCAATATAATAGTGTTCATGTGTAATGAAAGTGCCAAAAGTTATGAAGGTAAATGGTACTAAAGATTTTGATAGAAATTTCAGACTTTTATCAACATAAACATGTATAATGGGATAAATATATGGCTGAAAATAGCTTTCATACCTTATTAAAACATTTTCCATGGAAATGAATGTTTTCTACCCTTTTAAAGAATTTATTAAGATTAAAATACTACATTATAATACTTTCCTTGTACTTTATTTTAAAATTAACTACAAGTTAAATTGAAAGCTTGTTCATTATATATATAAAACCAAAAGGATAAAAATCTTTCAGAAACTAAGCCTATTTTCTTGTTTAATTGACATATTCAGGATTTTTTAGTAGGAAGTCTTTATTTAACTAGTATATTTAGCATCTAATATGCTAAATCTATTAGTAGGCTTGAGGAAGACAAAGGTGAAGTATAATTGGTTCTGCCTTGGAAAGTTTCACTCAAGTTTTGAGGGGAAAGTATATTATTTCAAGAATGAAATAGCAGTATTCCCTGAACAAATGTTCACAGACATGAATAATTTTCTTTCTTAGTAATCTATCCTAATCATTATGATATCACTAACACTACTGAATTGAGTTAATGCTTTAATTATACATAAGTTAAATACTTAATATTTTAAAATATTTTACATTTTTGTTCAGATTCAGTTCTTTTCTTATATGGTACTATGTGCCTTTAACTGGTAACCATGTGTCAAACTCTGACTCTTATACTTGAGTATAAAACTAAAAATTATATAACATTTGCTCTGTACTTATCCTTAAACCATATTTCAGTATAATGTATCAAAATTTGCTCAGCTGAATGTACCTACTAGAAAGAGTAAATGTTTAATTTAAATACCATTGTGAAAGAACAATTACCCACTTCTGAAGGGTAAAAAGTTTCAAAAGAGTGAATTGCTTAGCCTATTCTTTTGGTGTTTTTAACTTTGCCATCATTTTGCCTTTATTCTTGGCATAGAATAACATGAAGATTAAAGATGATTTTCATTTCTTCACATTTAGCAGTTCTTTAGCTAGTTTGCTCTATCTCTCTCCTTTGAGAACTGACCATGTTGGAACATTACATAAATTATCTTAGATTTTGTATTTCTTAACTCTAAAATTTCCATCTGGTTCTTTCTAAATGTCTTCCTTTCTTTTTGAGATTTCTTAATTTTTATCATAAGTGTATTTTCCTTTGTGTCCACAAACACAAATGCTGCTTTACAATCCTTGTCTACTGATTCTAACATCTGGGTCATCTCAATTGGTTTCTTGAATATGGGTCAAATTTTCAATCATGTCCTGGTCATTGTGAATGAGGGTATTACAGAGATTTCAGTTTTGATTACAATATATTCCTCAAAAGATTACTGCTTTTTGTTTGTGTTAGTACACAGTTAGCCAAGTTAAACTCAAAAGCTACCTTTGCTGATGTGGGCAGCTTCAGAAAGCTGTTTAATTCTTTTAGCCTTGCCTGGGCTGTTTGGAGTTTACCATCTGCATACGTAATTCATGTGTTAGCCAGAGATGTGGACAGAATTTATATGCAGAATTTGAGGCTTTCTAAATGAGGATCTCTCCTTTCTTGTATTTCCTCTAACATTTCCACTGGCTGCAGTAGTTCCAAACTCTTTCCTGTGGTTCTTCAAAGCAGTAAAGCTCTAAAAATCCATCTGACTTTTTGCCACTTCACATGTCACAGACTGGAGTCTAATATCAGGTAAAAACTATTTTTAAAAAGGAAACTTCATCCAATGCTGTTTCTGCTTCCAAAGAGTGACTCCTCCTCAGCATATTCTGCCTGCTCTTGGTGATTCTCGAATGCCTCTAGATAACTGTTCAATTAATTTTTGTATACCCCAGAAACCATAATTATCATCTATAGGGGAATTAAAAGACACTTGCTCCTTAATAGGAAAGCTATGACAAATCTAGACAGTGTATTAAAAGGCAGAGACATCACTTTGCTGACAAAGGTCCATATAGTCAAAGCTATGGTTATTCCAGTGGTCATGTACGGATGTGAGAGTTGGACCATAAAGAAGGCTGAGTGCTGAAGAATTGATGCTGTGAACTGTGGTGCTGGAGAAGACCCCTGAAAGTCCCTTGGACAGCAAAGAGATCAAACCAGTCAATCCTAAAGGAAATCAATCCTGAATATTCATTGGAAGGACTGACTCTGAAGCTGAAATTCCAGTACTTTGACCAGCTGATACGAAGAGCCTACTCATTAGAAAAGACCCTGATGTGGGAAAGATTGAAGGCAAGAGGAGAAGGGGACAATGGAGGATGAGATGGTTGGATGGCATCACTGACTCAATGAATATGAGTTTGAGCAAACTCTGGGAGACAGTGAAGGACAGGGAATCCTGGCATTCTGCAGTACATGTGGTTGAAAAAGTAGGATACTACTTAGTGACTGAACAACAACAAACAACAAAGAGGACAGACCCTCATGTTATTAGTAGAAGCAGAATTTTCTCCAGAAATTTTCATATCTAACTTTCTGACAAAATTATCTCTAGCAAAGAATAATTGTTTCATTAATTTTCATGATATATGTATCTCTTTTAAGAATGGTTTCATTCAAAACATCTTCCTAATTACTGCCTAGTATCTAAAGCTATCATAAAGAAGAAATATATTTTATTAATTATAATTACTGTTAAAATGTATGCATCCTATAACAATATGCAATTGCTATTAATATTTGCTGGATTTCATGTCACTTCCACATAAAACTGTGCAGATATGACCATTTTAACACTAATGTCTAAAGTACATATCAAAATATATATAATCTATCAATACATAGTTAAAAAATTATTTAGAAGATAGACTATATGTTACATTTTAACACATTGTCTTGTGATTCATGCTTTTTTAATATAATAATTGGCAGCATTTTTGAATATTTTTGTAGCAACGTACAATAATGAAGCCTATATCTGATATTTTGATTTGCAGAAATGATGTAAAATACATTTTCATATATTGAAGAAATTACAAACTGATGTTGTAGAAAATACATCTTTTGTATTTTTAGACTTATTAATAAAATATATACTTTAATAAAAATGAACCATAGTGTACTTTTATTTTATTTACCTTACTGCCATCTTCTTAAAATATGTTATATAATGAAAATTACTGATTAAGAAGCTATTTTCTATGGTTGCTATCATGAGCATGTCTCTGTGTATGAAAGCAGAGCAACAAACCTAAGATTAACAGTAAAATAGCATCTTCTACAATGACAGAAATTAACACTATGCTATAAAATCAAGGTCTCAACTCTAGGAGTAAACCACCCCCCCCCAAAAAAAACATATGATTTTCATGTAGGTTATAAAATAAGGTATAAGTATCATCATATTTCCTGACTAATATCAAAACTTTCAGTTGTAAAAATTAATGACAAAGCAAAAAACTTTCTAAAATAGATTTTTTTAAATGTGTTTTAAAACTAGGCATTTGGCCACTTGTGATTATTGTCTAATTCTACAAATATGTTTTAAAGCCAAGCATGTCAAGTGAACTTAAACAGAATTACCAGAATTATGAAATCTTCTGTAGAGATAACCATCCTTGGATCTCTGGAGATTTTCTCGTATTAAGTCCTGTATGGTAGCCAAAGAAAGTCAAAAGAGTCTATTTAGATTTCCTTCATTTGGTCTTCTCACCACAATTTTAACATTAGCAGGATATTAACTCTGGATGCTACAGAGCCAATGTATTTAACTTATTATTTACATTTTCCAGTTGTGTGGAAGAGGAGGAGATTGAACTATTGATGTGTTTTTGGAAGAATGCTGCTGCTGCTGCTAAGTTGCTTCAGTCATGCCCGACTCTGTGCCACCCCATTGATGGCAGCCCACCAGGCTCCCCCATCTCTGGGATTCTCAATAGGTGGACCTATAAAACAGGGCTTTGAGAAAGAGAAGAAATGTCTGAGATTAAAGATTAAAAATGAGTAAAGAAGCATATAGATACTTCAGTAACATTGATAAAAATTAGATATGGGTACCAAGGAATATCTTTCCTTTTCTCCTTTGCTTTTCACTTCTCTTCTTTTCACAGCTTATTTGTAAGGCCTCCTCAGACAGCCATTTTGCTTTTTTGCATTTCTTTTTCTTGAGGATAGTCTTGATTCCTGTCTCTTGTACAATGTCACAAACCTCTGTCCACAGTTCATCAGGCACTCTGTCTATCAGATCTAGTCCCTTAAATCTATATCTCACTTCCACTGTATAGTCATAAGGGATTTGATTTAGGTCATACCTGAATGGTCTAGTGGTTATCCCTATTTTCTTCAATTTAAGCCTGAATTTGGCAATAAGTAGTTCATGATATGAGCTACAGTCAGCTCCTGGTCTTGTTTTTGCTGACTGTATAGAGCTTCTCCATCTTTGGCTGCAAAGAATATAATCAATCTGATTTTGGTGTTGACCATCTGGTGATGTCCATGTGTAGAGTCTTCTCTTGTGTTGTTGGAAGAGGGTGTTTACTATGACCAGTGTGTTCTCTTGGCAAAACTCTATTAGCCTTTTCCCTGCTTCATTCTGTACTCCAAGGACAAATTTGCCTATTACTCCAGGTGTTTCTTGACTTCCTACTTTTGCATTCCAATTCCCTATAATGAAAAGGACATCTTTTTTGGGTATTAGTTCTAGAAGGTCTTGTAGGTCTTCATAGAACCATTCAACTTCAGCTTCTTCAGAATTACTGGTCGGGGCATAGACTTGGATTACTGTGATATTGAATGGTTTGCCTTGGAAATGAACAGAGATCATTCTGTCATTTTGAGACTGCATCCAAGTACTGCATTTCGGACTTTTTTGTTGACTATAATGGCTACTCCATCTCTTCTAAGGGATTCCTGCCCACAGTAGTAGATATAATGGTCATCTGAGTTAAATTCACCCATTCCAGTCCATCTTAGTTCGCTGATTCCTAGAATATCGATGTTCATTCTGGCCATCTGCTGTCTGACCACTTCCAATTTGCCTTGATTCATGGACCTAACATTCCAGGTTCCTAGGCAATATTGCTCTTTACAGCATTGAACCTTGTTTCTATCACCAGTCCCATCCACAACTGGATGTTGTTTTTGCTTTGGCTCCATCCCTTCATTCTTTCTGGAGTTATTTCTCCACTGATCTCCAGTAGCATATTGGGCACCTACCGACCTGGGGAATTCATCTTATTTAACTTATATGCAGAATACATCATGAGAAACACTGGGCTGGAAGAAGCACAAGCTGGAATCAAGATTGCCAGGAGAAATATCAATAACCTCAGATATGCAGATGACACCACCCTTATGGCAGAAACTGAAGAAGAACTAAAGAGCCTCTTGGTGAAAGTGAAAGAGGAGAGTGAAAAAGTTGGCTTAAAGCTCCACATTCAGAAAACTAAGATCATGGCATCCAGTCCCATCACTTCATGGCAAACAGATGGGGAAACAGTGAAAACAGTGACTGACTTTATTTTTCTGTGCTCCAAAATCACTGCAGATGGTGACTGCAGCCATGAAATTAAAAGACTCTTACTCCTTGGAAGGAACGTTATGACCAACCTAGACAGCATATTAAAAACCAGAGACACTTTGTCAACAAAGGTCCATCTAGTCAAGGCTATGATTTTTCCAGTGCTCATGTATGGATGTGAGAGTTGGACTATAAAGAAAGCTGAGCACTGAAGAATTGATACTTTTGAACTGTGGTGTTGGAGAAGACTCTTGAGAGTCCCTTGGACTGCAAGGAGATCCAACTAGTCCATCCTAAAGCAGATCAGTCCTGGGTGTTCACTGGAAGGACTGATGTTGAAGCTGAAACTCCAATACTTTGGCCACCTTATGCGAAGAGCTGACTCATTTGAAAAGACCCTGATGCTGGGAAAGATTGAGGGCAGGAGGAGAAGGGGACGACAGAGGATGAGGTGGTTGGATGGCATCACTGACTCAATGCGCATGAGTTTGAGTAAACTCCAGGAGTTGGTGATGGACAGGGAAGCCTGGCATGCTGCGGTTCATGGGGTCTCAAAGGGTCGGACTCCACTGAGTGACAGAACTGACTGACTGACCAAGGAATAATCAGCATTGCAAAATAACTAATTGGTAAATTCTAGTCTGGAGTTCCATGTTTTAGCAGACTATTTCCTTAAAAGAAATATTTGAATCCTTTTGTACGTCTAGAAAGTGAAAGTGTTAGTCACTCAGTTGTGTTCAACTCTTTGCCACCCCATGGACTGTGGCCCGCCTGGCCACTCTGTCCTTGGAATCCTCCAAGCAAAAACACTGGAGTGGGTAACTGTTCCCTTCTTCGGGGGTCTTACCCGCTCAGGGATTGAACCCGTGTCTCCTGCATTGCATGTAGATTCTTTACAGTCTGAGCCACTAGATGGCACTAGTGGCAAAGAACCTGCCTGCATAAGCAGGGCCACAGAAGAGAGGCAGGTTCCATCCCTCATTGGGAAGATGCCCCTGCAGTTTGAAATAGCAATCCACTCCAGTATTCTTGCCTGGAAAATTCCATGGGCAGAGGACCCTGGTGGGCTACAGTCCTTGGGGCTGCAAAGAATTGGATGCGACTGAGCACAGCACAGTCGGTCTAGAATCTGAAGGGTGTTTTTCTCAGTTTGAGACAGATTTATGGCTACATGCTAGATACACACTTGATATGCCCTTGTTTTCCAGTGTAATGTTACACTTTGATTAAGAAAAATACACTTTAATCAATAAAGATAGAGAAATGACTACTTGTTTTGATTTACATAAATATTTTTTTCTGGTAATGATTTCTCTCACACTAGGTCATAAATTCTGAAAGATGAGGCACTCTGATGTGTTCCCTACTATAAAGCCTGCATTTAAAACTGAGCTCCACCTGGAAGTCCTCAGGTGTCAGATGACAACACATTGTGTCTCATGCTGGACATATTACATATACATGCATATATGTATACACACATATCAACTTTACTAATTTCCAACACATTTTCCTGCTTGTCATTTCTCAAATTTGAATTCCTGTGGGAACATTTTTACCTTAATCTTTTTACCCTTCTACTTGATTTAGCTCTGTCCATCACAGTCCAATTTCTAGTCTTTTCGTTCAATCAGCAGATATTTATTGAGTACATTTCAGGTGTCACACACTGTTCTAAGTGCTTGATCACTTAGTTCCTGAAGGAAGCACTGATCACTTCCTTTATACAATTTACATTCAAGCAGTGAATGGGGAGGCAGACCATTAACAGTAAATGGCAAAAAAAAAAGGAGGGGGGGGAGGCATTAAATAATATGGTAGCAGAAGATAGGTGTAAAGAAAAGGGGAAAATACCAACAAAATGCCAGGGTAAGGAATATCTGGGATAGGGAAAATTGGGAGAGTTGTGCGATGCATTTTAAAGAGGGTGTTCATTAAGAAGGTGATGCCTAGTCAAAGAAAGGAAGTAATCTTCAAGAAGGTCATTCTTCAGAGAAGGAACAGCTGGTGTGGTACTATGACTTACATTTTCAGAGTGAAAAGGCCAGGAACTGGAGTAATCTGAAGAAAACTGGAACATGAGCAGGTAGCTGTGTGAAATGAGGTCAGAGAGGATGGAGAGTGGTGGGTGCAGACAGGGTCTGGGCAATTACAAAGATACGTTTTCATTCAGAATGAAAATAGAAGCCAAGCAAAAGTTCTGTTCACATCGTCCATGCGTTTACTAGTCTCTCTCAATCTTTACTTCTCTATTTATGATAGAGAAATGGGTACTGAAATATCCCCTTATAACAGCAGATTTACCTGTTTTACCTATGGTCTTCTAAGTTTTTCTTTAAATGTTTTATTTGGTGACTGCCACTTGTCTTGTCTCTCTGGTGAATTCAACATTAAAAATTATTATCTTATTTCTAATAAAGATATTTTGTGTTCTAAAATCTATTTTGTCTGAAAGTAATATATAGCTACTACAGTTTCATTTGGCTACTGTTTTCTAGGATTCTTTTTTCATTTTATTACTTTCAACATCTCCCAGCTGTTTATGGACATATTTCTTCTTAGAAGAAACATAGCTGGATGTTGATATTTTTTGCTTGTTTGCTTGTTTTGTTTATTCATTTTACAACCCATTCTGATAACCTCTGTATTTACACTGACACTTTTTTTTCTTTTTACATTATAGGTATTGTGCCTTCTGTATCTTCTATATTTTGATACTCTTTCATTATTACCTATTTTTTCTCTTATTTTATGAGTTGATTTAAATTTTTTCATTCTTAGCTTTATTCTATAATTACATGTACTGGTCTGAAAAATCAAAAGCATAATTTCTATGTTTAAAGTTTATTCTTGAAAATTTATTATGTATGTTAAATTAATCAATAATATTAAGTTAATTAGAAACTTAGTTCCCACCAGGAAACATCAAGACTCTAGGAAATTGTACTTTGATACCTTCAATGCTAATACTATCCAGTATTCTAGTTTTGTTGTTTTTACTAAAGTAAATCTAAATGAACACATTATTATTATAAAATTATTCTTGTTTCATTATAACATTATTTTATACAGACAATATTTTTAGAATTTTGTCCACTTGTTTAACAAATACTTTACTCATCATTTCATTTTGCATTACTGGATGAAGCACAAACTGGAATCAAGATGCCAGGAGAAATATCAACAACCTCAGATATGCAGATGACACACCCTTATGGCAGAAAGCAAAGAAGAACTGAAATGCCTCTTGATAAAAGTGAAAGAGGAGAGTCAAAAATTTTGCTTAAAACTTAGTATACAGAAAACTAAGATCATGGCATCCGGTCCAATCACTTCAATATAAATAGATGGGGAAACAATGGAAACAGTGACAGACTTTATTTTGGAGGGCTTCAAAACACTGCAGATAGTGACCGCAGCCACAAAATTAAAAGATGCTTGCTCCTTGGAAGAAAAGCTATGACCAACTTAGACAGCATATTAAAAAGCAGAGACATTACTTTACTATCAAAGGTCCATCTACTCAAAGCTGTTATTTTTCCAGTGGTCATGTATGGATGTGAGAGTTGGACCATAAAGAAAGCTGAGCACTGAAGAACTGATGCTTTTGAACTGTGGTATTGGAGAAGACTTTTGAGAGTCCCTTGGACTGCAAGAAGATCCAACCAGTTCATCCTAAAGAAAATCAGTCCTGAATATTCATTGGAAGGACTGATGCTGAAGCTGAAATTCCAATACTTTGGCCCCCTGATGGGAAGAGCCAACTCATTGGAAAAGACCCTGATGCTGAGAAACATTGAAGGTGGGAGGAGAAAGGGATGACAGAGGATGAGATGGTTGGATGGCATCACTTATGTGATGGACATGAGTTTGGGTAGGCTTGTCACAAATAGTCAGACACAACTGAGCGACTAAACTGAACTGACTGATCTTTCTTGTGGTAATTTTTTTTTTCTTCTTCCTGTAGTTTGTCCTTTGGAAATTTCTTTCATGATGGACTTGTAGTTGTAAACTGTTTTACTTTTATTTTTTTTAATTTTTATTTTTTTAATTTTTTATTTTTTCCATTTATTTTTATTAGTTGGAAGCAACCTAGATGCCCATCAGCAGACAAATGGATAAGGAAGCTGTGGTACATATACACTATGGAATATTACTCAGACATTAAAAAAATTCATTTGAATCAGTTCTAATGAGATGGATGAAACTGGAGCCCATTATACAGAATGAAGTAAGCCAGAAAGATAAAGACCAATACAGTATACTAACACAAATATATGGAATTTAAAAAGATGGTAACAATAATCCTATATGCAATTAAAAAAAGAGACACAGATGTACAGAACTGCTTTACTTTTAAATGGTCTTCTCTCTCATTCTTGGTAGTTTAGATGGAAATATAATTCTAGTTTGTTAGTCATCATTAATTTTTCTTATAATATGTCAGTGGATATCTTTTTCTTATACCAGTTGGTATATGTTATACATCCTTTAAAAAAAATATTTCTTTGGCTATGCCAGGTCTTAGTTGTGGCACATGGGATCTTTAGTTTCAGCATGTAGGATCTTGTACCATGACGGGGGACTAAATATAAGCCCTCTGCGTTGGGAACATGGCATCTTAGCCATAGAATCACAGGGAAATCCCTGTTATACTTTCTTTATCTATAAATTTGTGAGGTTTTTTTTTAATCAGTTCTTGAAAATTTCAGTCGTGTTTCTTTTATATTGCTTCACCTTCATTTTGCTTTATTACCTACATATTTAGATGTAAGCAGGTCCTTGCTTAGGTTTAGCTCATAATATGCTCAAGATAAGTATACGCACACAGCATTGTGCATATGTTTGTGTGTGTGTGCATTTTCTTCTTATAATTATTAAAAAATTGATTTAGCTCTCTGTTACAGTTAGCCATAACATTTATCTTAGGAAGAAGAGATTACTTACTTGTGTAGTTTTGACATTATGTATGACTGGCTCTAACATATTCAGTTCAGTTCAGTTCAGTTGCTCAGTCGTGTCTGACTCTTTGTGACCCCATGAATTGCAGCATACCAGGCCTCCCTGTCCATCACCAACTCCTGGAGTTTACTCAAACTCATGTCCATCAAGTCGGTGATGCCATCCAGCCATCTTATCCTCTGTCATCCCCTTCTCCTCCTGCCCCCAATCCTCCCAGCATCAGGGTCTTTTCCAATGAGTCAACTCTTTGCATGAGGTGGCCAAAGTATTGGTTTCAGCTTCAGCATCAGTCCCTTCCAGTGAGCACCCAGGACTGATCTCCTTTAGGATGGACTGGTTGGATCTCCTTGCAGTCCAAGGGACTTTCACATAGTAACCAGATGTTAATCTACATGCAGCAAAATTACCATATTACTAAAAACAATAGGCATTTAAAATTATTTCTTTTTCAATCCAATTTGGGTAGTTTTGTTAATTTGTTAAATTTGTCTCTAGAATTATTCAAAACAAATGGTACTTTGCATTTTTTTAATTATCCAGCATAATGTGGGAAAATTAATGCTTCTTTGCTATGGAATTTTTAGATTTATTTCATTGTGAGGATTAGTAGGTTGAGACAGAAAAATTAAATAATGTTTTAAGAAAGCAGCATTCATACAAATGTGCAACTTTCTCTTTTCCTTATAACATATTAAATTTTTGTTTTATCTGTGTTTTAAAGTTTATAGCCTAAATTATTCAGTCTTTCAAGTTAGCTATTTCTCAGAATATTATGCATCTTTTGAATGATTTACTTATCTGTGCTTTTAGATTCTAGGATGATGTGAGTTTGTCTATCAATTTTTGCACCAGCTATTTGGACACTTTTTTAGATGCCTACATGTCCAGATGTGTTGTGTCTTCTTGAAGAATTCACCACTTTATTATTAGCAAGATTCCTCTTCATGACTGATAATCTTTCTCATTCTGAGTTATATTTTGTCTGAAATTAGTATAGATGCTCCAGCTTTGTTTTAATTTGTATTAACATGGTGTATCTTTCCCTATTCCTTTCCTTTCCCATCTTTGTCTTTATATTTAAAGTGAATTTCTTAATACAATTGGGCTATTTTTCTTTCTTATCATAAATCTCTATACTTTAATTGATGTTATTTATATCACTCTTAAAGTAATTATTTATAGAGTTGAATTCATATTTACCATGTTTGCAACTGCTCCTGTTCATTCCAATTTTCTCTTTTTCCCCTCCTCTAGTTTTGAGTATTTTATTAATTTACACTTCCATTTTATCTCTTTTCTTCTTTTATCTCCCTTCTTATACTTCTGTAAATTTTTCTTCAGTAGTTGCCCTAGAGTTTACCATTTTCTGTACATTTTAAACTAGCCTGGATTCAACTTCAAATAACATTATGCTGTTCCGTAAGTAGTGCAGACACAATGACAGTATTTTTGTTTCTTCCTCCCATCCTCTGTGACACTGCTGTAAGTCATTTCACTAGCCATATGCTATAACCACCCAGTATATGAGTTACAACTATTTCTTTGAACAGTTATTTTTAACAGCAGTTAAAAATAAAGAAAAAAAGGAAGATACTTAATCGTCATTTTTCTGTTCTCCAACGCTTTTTTCTTTAACAGGTCCAGTTTTCTGACATACACTGTCTTTCTTTTGTCTGGAGAATTTCTTTTAATTTCTTAATTTCTTTTTCACAGGTGTAGGTCTGCTGGTAATTAATTCCTTCAGTTTTAGTTTGGCTGAGAAAGTCATTGCTCTTTCAATTTTGAAGGATCATTTCTCTGGACATCAAATTCCAGGCAAAGATCTTTCAAAGCTTTAAATATTTCACTTCACTTTCTTCTTGATTCATGGTTTCTGAAAAGATTCCAATGTAATTTAAATTACTGTTCCTATATAGATAAAGTGTTTCTATTTCTCTGGATTCTTTCAATTTTTTTTCTCTTTGCTTTTTTATTTTAAATATTACATGTGGAGGTTGTGTTTCTTTTTTTCTTTTTTTCCTGCTTCATGTTCTCCAAACTGGTTTGTGGATCTGTGATTTTGTATCTGTTATGATTTTGGAAAATTCTTGATTTTTATTTCTTCAACTATCTCTCTTTTGTTCTCTCTCTTCGTTACAGTACTCCAATTACACACATATTACACTTTTTGAAAATTTCCCACATTACTCCAATGCTATATTCTGGGTTTGTTTGTTTTCTTCCATACTTTTTTCTCCTTGCACTTTTGGTTTGGGACATTTTTATTGATCTTTCTTTATGTTCACTGAATTCAGCTGTGTCACATTTACTGATGAGCCCATCAAAGGCATTCTTCATTTATGTCATTGTATTTTTTTACTTCTAGAAGTTCCTTTTGATTCTTTCCATCTTTCTGCTTACATTATCCATATGTACTTTCATTGTATCTATTTATTCCATCAGAATTCATAATGTTTTAATCACAATTAGTTTAAATTCTCTGATTAATCCAACATCTGTGTCACATGTGAGTATGGTTCTGATGATTGCTTTTCCAATCTGATTGCGTCTTCAGATTCTGTTTTGTTTTTTGATGGGGGCGCTATTGATGTGTTTTGTTTATATTTGTTGAAAACTGGGACGTGATTTGTCAGGTAATAGAAACTGGGGTAAATAGGCTCTTAATATGATGATTTATATTAATCAGGCTGGAACTGGGATGTGTTTACTGTTTGTTGTAGCTGTAGATACCATCAACTTCCAATTCTTCTAGTGCTTTATTTTTGTGTCCTCTCTTGACCTTAGGCTTCCCTACTTCAGAGAGAGTCTGTGTCTTATAGCGCTTTACCTGTATCTACTGTTATTATGCAGGAGGCTTTGTGGTCATATGTGGAGGAAAGTGGTTTTTCTACACTTTTATTAAGCTCCATCCTTTTAGTGCCTGTCCCAGGACTGACACCACTTCCTGCCCCCTCCCTTTGCTTACCCACACATACCTATTATGTGTATGTGTATGTTTGTGTCTTTGTGTGTGTGTTTTCATTTTTGATGAGGCACAGAGGTAGAGGGGCCTAGAATGGGGAGGATTTACCTCCCCTAACTGGAATAAGAATCCAGGATTATGCTATGGCAAAGTCCTTTCCCCTGAAGAGAAGGTCCCTTTCTGGGGAAGGTTCTGGATATATTTTCTAATGTTCTTGGCATCTCCAGTCCCATATCCTCATATGAGGAGATCCTTCAGAGACCTTCACCTTGAGAACCTGGTAGCATTTCTGGAGGGAAAGATAAAAATATGCATGAGTGGGGGAATCCTAAGACTGTGATCCCAGGAATTTGTCACTCTCTCGCTACTGGTACTCAGCCTTTGGAGTGGTGGTGGTTGTTCAGTTGCTAAGTCTGTATTGTGCTCAAGATCACACAATTCATAGCATGCATGGGGCTCTTCAAGTATCACTGAACTCTTCAGAAAGAATCAAAATGATATCACTGAATCGCTAAAACGTTGTCAAAATACTAATGATAATGATATAGTTCAGTTCAGTTCAGTCACTCAGTCGTGTCCGACTCTTTGCAACCCCATGAACTGTAGCACACCAGGCCTCTTTGTCCCTCACCATCTCCTGGAGTTTGCCCAAGTTCATGTCCATTGCATCAGTGATGCCATCTAATGATCTCATCCTCTGCCGCCTCTGGTAGTTCTTCAAAAATAGCATCTATATGTTCTTATCACGTATGGTTCCAACGGCTTTACTCCATGGAAGGTAAAGCTTGGGCGCTGTATCTCTCTGGATGTGGCTGTCTTATCAGATTCTTAGGTGTTGCTTTGTTCTTAAACCTCAGTTTTCTGATATGTTAAAGATAAGTAATTGAGTTCGTTTGTCCAACTTTTTCTTGTTTAAAGAATAGGAGTGACACCTTCCAAGAGCTTTCATGATGAAGCTGAAACCAGAAGTCCCCAAGTGGTCTTATTTAAGACAGTAAAATCATGTATCTGTAATTATCTATCAAGTGTCATACAGTCCATCTTCATCTTGACCTTTTCTGTGCTCTCTGAGTACTAACACCTAACCCATGTTCTTTTGTAGCATTGGTATGAATTATAAACATCGGTCCCTAATTCACCTATCTAAGTATACTTCTGACATCTAAAACTCTGGGTTAGAATACCCTCTCTTAAAAAAAAAAAAAAAAAAAAGAATACCCTCTCCACTTTCTGCTGTTATTCATCTAAACCCTCTAGTCACTCTGTACCAAAAGTGATTTCTTCTTAAATATCAAGCAATCTGATATCACAGTTGCTGCACTCTGCTACAGTTTTGGGAACTTTTTCCTTTTTTAATGTATTTTTTCCTAAAATTCTAATTTTCTTTTATTTGTTCAACAAAAGTATATACTCAACAACATACTGTTGGCTGTGCCTTCACCATTTTCCCTCATTCAAAATTCTCTACTACCAAAATACATACTCTAAGTTTAAAATTCTTGACCTCTTTTGGAATTGATTTCAAGTACTATGCTTTTTTTTTTTTTTTTTTCAGTTTTCAGAATAATGCCTTTCATGATACTGTTCTGGATTCTCTACTGTAACCCCTATATAGTCATATAACTTTTATCACAGCAAAGACATTCTGAATATCCTATAGAATATTGATTTCATATTGATCTCTTTGTTTTGGTATACCCAGAGGTTTAGTGATAGTATGTCACACCTTAGAGACAAATCCCTTCACGCATCCAACCTCTAAACACCAATTAATATAATCCATTCTATCTGAATAATAAAAAAGAAAATTACATGATAATATCAATATGTACAAAAAAAGTATTTGATAGAATACAGCACCTATTCATGATTAAAAAAAAAAACTCTCAGGAAACTAGGAATAGAAAGAAATATTTTCAACTTGATAAAGACTACCTACACAAACTTTTATAGCTAACACCATATTTAATGGTGATCAATTCAAAGCCTTCCCACAAATACCAGATAAAATGTGAGGATGCCCCCTCTTGCCACTCCTCTTCAACATCATACTGAAAGTCCTTGCTAAAGCAACAAATAAGAAAAGAAAACAAAAGGAATAGTTTGGACAAAAAGGCATAAAACTGTTCACAAATGACTTGATTTTCTATGTGGAAAATCCAAAAGAATTGATAACTCTTCCTGGATCTAATAAATGATTATAAGAAAATTGCAGGATACAAGATTATATACAGAAGTCTATTGTTTTCCTACATACCAACTATGAACAAGTGGATGTTGAAATTAAAAATACAATACCACTAGCTATAACACTGAAATAAATAACACATTTAGGTATAAATCTAACAAATATGTACAGAATCTAAACTAGGAACAGGTATAAAACTCTAATGAATGAAGCAAAAAAAAAAAAAGCTAAATAAATGAGAAAAGTGTTCCATATTCTAGTAAAGAAGATTCAATATAATCAAGATGTCATTTCTCACCAAATTAATCTGTAGATTCAATGCCATTCCAATCTAAATCCCAACTGGTTATTCTATAGATATCAACAGTCTGATTCTAAATTTTACAGGGAGAGGCATAAGGCCCTAGTAACCAGCATGATATTTAAGGAAAAGAACAAAGATAGAGGACTGGCACTATTTAACTTCAAAAAAAGCCTTAATGACATGGATAACCAAGGTGGCGTCTAGGAGTGTGAAATCAAGTGGGTCTTAGGAAGCATTACTGCAAATAAAGCTAGTGGAGGTGATGGAATTCCAGCTGAGCTATTTTAAATCTAAAAGATGGTGCTGTTAAAGTGCTGCTGTCAATATATCAGTAAATTTAGAAAACTCGGCAATGGTCACAGAACTGGAAAATGCCAGTTTTCATTTCAGTCCCAAAGAAGGGCAATGCCAAAGAATGTTCAAGATACCACACGATTTTCTGGAGAAGGAAATGGCAACCTACTCCAGTATTCTTGCCTGGAAAATTGCATGGACAGAGAAGCCTGGTGGGCTACAGTTCATGGGGTCACAAAGAGATGGAGACGACGGAGCGACTGAGCACAAGGCACAAATGCACTCATCTCACACGCAGCAAGGTGATGCTCAAAATCCTCCAGGCGAGGCTCTACCAGCACATGACTGAGAACTTCCAGAGGTACAAGCTGGGTTTAGAAAGGGCAGAGGAACCAGAGATCAAACTGCCAGCATCGGCTGGATCAAGAAAAAGTAAGAGAATTCCAGAAAAATATCTACTTCTGTGTCATCGACTATGCTAAATCCTTTGACTGTGTGGGTCAAAACAAACTATGGAAAATTCTTCAAGAGATGGGAATACCAGACTACCTTACCTGAATCCTGTGAAACCTGTATGCAGGTCAAGAAGCAACACTAGAACTGGACATGGGACAATAGTGAAAGTGAAAAGTGAAAGTCACTCAGTTGTGTCAGACTCCGCGACCCCATGGACTATACAGTCCATAGAATTCTCCAGGCCAGAATACTGGAGTGGGTAGCCTTTCCCTTCTCCAGGGGATCTTCCCAACCCAGGATCGAACCCAGGTCTCCCACACTGCAGGCGGAGTCTTCACCAGCTGAGCTATCAGGGAAGCCCATAAAGTGAAAGTCACTCAGTCGTGTCCGACTCTTTGTGAACAGTCCATGGAATTCTCCAGATCAGAATACTGGAGTGGGTAGCCTTTCCCTTCTCCAGGGGATATTCCCAACCCAGGGATCAGACCCAGGTCTCCCACATTGCAGGTGGATTCTTTACCAGCTAAGTCACAAGGGAAGCATGGAAAAATAGACTGGTTCCTAATGGGGAAAGGAGTACATCAAGGCTGTCTATTGTCACCCTACTTATTTAACTTATATGCAGAGTGTATCTTGTGAAATGACAGACTGGATGAAGCACAAACTGGAATCAAGTTTGCTGGGAGAAATATCAATAACCTCAGAGATGCAGATGATACAACCCTAATGGAAGAAAAGGAAGAAGAACTAAAGAACCTCTTGATGAAGGTGAAAAAGGAGAGTGAAAAAGCTGGTTTAAAAATCAGCATTTAAAAAACTAAGATCATGACATCTGGTCCCATCACTTCATGGCAAATAGATGTGGAAACAATGGAAATGGTGACATCTTATTTTCTTGGGCTTCAAAATCACTATGGACAGTGACTGCAGCTATGAAATTAAAAGATATTTGCTCCCATGAAAGAAAGCTATGACAAACCTAGACAGTGTGTTAAACAGCAAAGACATCACTTTGCTGACAAAGATCCATATAGTCAAAACTTTGTTTCTCCCAGTAGTCATGTGCAGGTGTAAGAGTTAGACCATTAAGAAGGCTGAATGCCAAAGAATTGATATTTTCAAACTGTGTTGCTGGAGAAAAGAGAGAGTCCCTTGGACTACGAGGAGATCAAACCAGTCAATCCTAAAGGAAATCAGTTCTGAATATTCATTGGAAGGACTGATGCTGAAGCTGAAGCTCCAGTACTTTGGCCACCAAATGCAAAGAGCCAACTAGTTGGAAAAGACCCTGATGCTGGGAAAGATTGAGGGTAGGAGAAGGGGGCTACAGAGGATTATATGGTTGGATGGCATCATCGACTCAGTGCACAAGAGTTTGAGCAAAACTCCGAAAGATAGTGAATGAAATGGAAGCCTGGCGTGCTGCAGTCTATGGGTTCGCAATGAGTTGGACACTACTGAGAGACTGAATAACAGCAATTTAACGTCAAGACTTACCGTAAAGCTATTGTAATCAAGCCTATGTAGTAAAGGCAAGAGAACAGTGAAATTGATGAAACAGAATAGAGAGCCCAGAAATAGATTTCTGTAAATAATGTCAAATGATCATTGACAAAGGAGAAAAGCTAGTACAATGGAATAAAGATAGCCTCTTAACAAATGGGGCTAGAACAAGTGAACATTTACTTCAAATAAGTAAATCTAGACACAGACCTTACACCCTTCACAAAAATGAGCACAGAATATATCACAGATATAAATGTAAAATTAAAAATTATAAAAATCCTAGAATGATTACATAGAAGAAACCCTATGGTAGTGCCTTTTTAGATATAACATCAAAGATATGACCCATGAAAGAAATAATTGATCATTTGTAGATCATTAAAATTGAAAACTTCATCTCTATGAGAGATAATATCAAGAAAATTATAAGACAAGCCACAGACTGATAGAAAATACTTGCAAAAGAGATGTGATAAAGAACTGTTAATGCAAAATAAAATGCAAACTGCTATTAAAACTGAAAAATAAGAAAACAAACAACCTGATTAAAAAAATGAGTCGAAGTAGTTAATAGACACCTGAGCAAAGAAGATGTATAGGTGACAGATAAACATATGAAAAGATGTTCCACATCATATGTCATAAGAGAAATATAAATGAAACAATGAGACACCTCTACACACGTTTTAGAATCACCCAAATTGAGCACTGACAGCAAATTTGGATGTGGAAAATAGGAAATTTCATACATTGCTGATGGGAATGCAACATGTTGCAACCATTTTATAACACAGTTTGTTGTTTCATACAAAATTAAGCATACTTTTTGCCATAAGATCTAGCAGTCACACTTCTTGGTGTTTTAGTGGAAGGATTTGAAAACATGCCCACACAGAAACCTGCATATGGATGTTTATAATGGCTTTATCTGTAGTTGCAAAACATGAAAGCAACCAGGATGTCTTTCAGTAGGTGATGGAAAAATAATCCAGGGTATAAATAATCCAGAGTCCCTTGGATAGCAAGGAGATCCAACCAGTCCATCATAAAGGAAATCAGTCCTGCATATTCATTGGAAGGACTGACACTGAAACTGAAACTCCAATACTTTGGCCACCTGATGTGAAGAACTGACTCATTTGAAAAGACCCTGATGCTGGGAAAGAGTGAAGGTGGGAGAAGGGGACTACCAAGTATGAGGTGTTGGATGGCATCACCAACTCAATGAGTTGGACATGAGTTTGAGTAAACTCTGAGAGTTTACAGGGAGGCCTGGCATGCTGTAGTCCATATATGACAAAGAGTCAGACATAACTGAGCAACTGAACTGAAGTGATATACAAATAATGGAGTATAATTTAGCAATAAAAGGAAATGGGCTTTCAAGCCATGAAGATGTGAAAAAACTTTAAATGTATATTACTAAGCAAAAGAAGCCAATCTGAAAAGGCTACATACTATACGATTTCAATTATATGACATTCTGGAAAAGGCAAAACTCTGAAGACAATAAAAGGATTAATGGTTAGCTGAGATCGGGAAGTGGAGGGAGAGATGAATTCGTAGAGCACAAATTATTTTTAGGGCACTGAAAATAAACTTTGTATGGAATAATAATGGGTATATGTCATTGTGCCTTTGTCCAAACCCGTACAGTATACAACACCAAAATGAACCCTTGGGTAAATTTTGAATTTTGGGTGATTAATATATATCAGTATAGTTTCATCCTTGGTTAAAAAAAAAAGTACCATTCTGGTGAGTGATGTTGATAATGGGGTAATACATTAATATAAAGTATTGGGTTGGCAAAAGGTTTCGTTTGAGTTTTTCCAAAAGATGTTATGGAAAGACTCAAACAAACTAGTTGGCCAACCCAATATATGGTAAATATCTGTACCTTCATTTAAATTTTGGTGTAAATTTAAAACTTCTAAAAAAAAAAATCTTTAAAAGATGTAAAAAAGAAAAGTTAATTGAATGTTTTGTACTTGTCAATATCATAAGTGCTGAAAACATATAAAAAAAAGTATGACAAACACTATTCAAAAGTAACTTGCATTCAGTTGCCAGAGAAAAATATGGATTAAAATAAATATATAAATATATAATTTAATAAACAATGTAATGATATATAGTTTAATAAAATGTTTTAGGTGATAAGATACTTTCTTTTACAAAGTTAATTAGTTACAGAGGAACAATCAATAAAAATATAAGAATGGGCTGACACTAAAATCTGAAAATTCCATGTGAATACTCTTGTAATCAGACTTGTGACCTGGGAAAAGCAACTAAAGTTTCTTAAGATAATAAATATTCCTTTGGGTTTTACATAGAAAATGTTTGCTTTTTCTTTCTTATGTGCTTTTGCTGTATTTTTTATATAGACTTCTCCATTAAACGGAAGATCCAAAGTTTCCTGTAAAATTTTCTTTATTTTTTTAAAGATAAAAGTTAATTTATCATGTAAAGACATTTTAAGAGTTTACTATTAATTAAATTGAAATATAGAAAATATAAACAATGTATACTCATAATGTAAAAAAATCTGTATTAAATCAACAGTAAACATACTTCTTTTTAGAAAGTAAAATAAATATAGGGTCCAAACCTCAAACTCAATTACTAGAAAGAAGAAAACTAATTCTAATTGTCTTTAGAACACATAGGATACTTTATACTTTAAAAATGAACAAATAAGCTAGCTTGCCAACCCCTGCGGGACTCACATATCTAAATTATTCATAGAATATTAAATATGTATTCTAAGCAAAAGAATTCCTCCTTCCACAAGGGATGGCACACAAATAATTAACCTTTATATGGGACTTTTACTTGAATTTTTGAATATATAATTTGTTCTATTTGGAACAGAAATGTTTAGATGGGTCACTTTGGCAGCAAAAAAACAATTGCATTCATTCCCTTTTGGAAAAACCACAAATGGAATAATTTTCTTTAAAGAAAAACAAAACTTCAAACTTTCATAAGAAAATATAAGGTTATTTCAAAATTCATAGTAGCTTGTCATTTTCCCATATCATATATGTGATATTTAAGGTTGGGATATGAAAAATGATAAAGAGTGTTGTGGGTTATAAAAGGTATGATTCTTGAAAGTGATTATAATAATGTTGTATAGCATAGTTCAAAGATAGTAAGTTAGGATCCTGGAGCATGTGATGTGTCTGACTATACAACTAGTTAGCTACTAAGCAGATGTGGTCAGTTTCTTAATATCTCTAGATCTCATTTTCTTCATCTATCACTCAAGCTATAAGTCAAAATATATAACAAAACACTGCTAAGACTCTAAAGGCAGCTATCAAGGAACTGGTAATTTTTATTCAAATTGTTGAAAAGGGATGTACGTTTTTCAATTATGTCAGACATATTTGTGTTTTTAAATTCATCTAGTTAATAGAAACACAGGCATAGGGTTCCACTTAAGTAAATATATTAGACTTAGATTCAATCAAAGTTTTGTGGCAACATTTGCCAAAGGAATGCAGAATGGCACGTGCCTCAGAACACTGGTGTTAAAGTTTTGGCATCATTATTGGAAAATCATTCCGAAAATTAAGCTTGTTGTTAAGTTGATTTGTTAAAATAATACACACATGACTTAGAAGGATTTCGAAATAATGCAGTTATCTTTTAATTATTTTATCATACATAGCAACAAAGTCTAAATAAGCCCAAACAAATTTGCAGAGCTACCACTTGATATATACAAGCTATATATAACTCCTATGATCTTTAGTGATTAATTTGCTGAAGTCAAGGAAATTTAGTAGTCAGAGTTTACTGGAACTCAAATCCAGTAAATACATTGACTTGCAATGTATTAAACTGCGCAATTTTGAAGCTCAAACATTTGTGTGACACATTACTGGATTTATTTAGAAAAACTAATAAATAATACCTTATAATAATGGCATTTTAGTTGTTTTTTTAAATGGATCTACTTCCAGAATGTATAACCTTGTATATTTGACTCTTTGCTACTACCTTATACTACTAGATCATGTTGGCAAAAAGAGCAGCATGCAGACATGGGGTGGGCTTAAATACTATCAGTGAAGAAAAGTCTATTGTACTTACTAGTCCATGCACTATACTAAAAAGTCCTACATTTTCATAAACGTAAGATGTCAATTTATGATTTTATAACTCATAATAAAACTGAGAGCTAGATTTTTAATTTATAAAGAAACATGATATTTCCCAATAGACAAATATACCTAAGAAGCTAAATTTTAATTGTAATAGAATGTGAAGTGTTTGAAATAAGAGAAAGGGGTAGTTATTACAATGTGGAACCAAATTGCGTATGCTTTCCCATCATAGCGGTTATTATACGTGCATGCTCAGTTGCTCAGTTGCGTCTGACTCTTTGCAGCCCCATGGACTGCAGCCCGCCAGGCTCCTCTGTCCATGGGATTCTTCAGGTAAGAATACTGAAGTGGGTTGCCATTTCCTTCTCCAGGGGATCTTACCAACCCGGAAATTGAACCCATGTTTTCTGCATTGGCAGGCAGATTCTTTACCACTGAGCCACCTAGGAAGCCCTTTATATAATTAAATGTGTATTTGTGTCTGTCTACTTAATAACTTTTTTATTTACTAAATCATACATTTTGCAAGGGCCATGTCTATATTTCTACTCAGACTTTAAAGTGCTCAATATGTGGAATGACCAGATAAATAAATGACTGACCAGTAATACCTAGGTGTGCCTTTAGAGACTTTTTAAAGTTGTATTTGAAACTTTAACTACCAAATGAAAACAACTTCATTTTTAAGAGTATTCTCGTGTTAGTAGGAAAAAAGGAAACAGATTTCACTCTCAGCCTCTCACTTCTCCAGAATCAGCTAAATGTATATTATCTCTTTCTTTTAAGATTGAATCTGGCTATAATTCTAGTTTATTTATATTAGTGTATTATGCTATATATGTTATACTATATATATACTATATATGTTAATATAATTATGCTTATATACATATATAGAAAATTTCAAGACAAAATGCAACCAAGTAAAAAGAAAAATAGCAAATACGAAGCACTAAGAATAGAAATATTCTAAAATGTTTATGCACAACTATCTTCAACATAAGTATTATACATACTAAAATAATTATAAACATACCAATAAAATAATTATATTATATATATTTATTTATATGGGCTTCCCAGTTGGCACTAGTGGTAAAGAACCTGCCTGCCAACACAGGAGATATAAGAGATGCAGGTGCAATCCCTGGATTGGAAAGAGCTCCTAAAAGAGGACATGGCTACCCACTCCACTATTCTTGCCTGGATAATCCCCAGGGACAGAGGAACCTAGTGGGCCACAGTCCGCAGGGTCGCAAAGAATGGGACACAATTGAAGTGACTTAGTGCGCGCACACACACACACGCACATATATAATTTCAAGAAAATTGCAAACAAGTAAAAGGAAAAAGTAAAAACCTCAGCCACTGAGAACAGAAACATTTTTTGAATGTTTATTTATGACAGTCTTCAATAAAAGACCTCGTTATTCCCATGCACAAGTATGTACAGTTTTCTGTCAAGGAAAAAGAAAATATGGGTTGTCTTTTCTGTAAAGAAAAGGTGAATTTAGCCATCAGCAATTGGTCTGAAATTTACTTATCTGTGCTCTGCATGGTTGGAATGTGTTGCCAACTTATAGTGGACAGAGTTGCATGGGTTTTTACGAGCAAATAAATGAATGTAATCTTACACTAAGGGAAGAGGGAAGGTGGGAAAGAATTCTGTTCTATAAGCACCAAGTCTTTTTGCCATGTGGCGTGTTTCCAGTGTGATAAAGAATACTGAATTCTAGGCTGATATAAATGTTTTGTATAAATATATATGTGGCATATTTCTGTGCCAGCGCTCAGGAGTACAGTTAGATCTGGAGGAGGAAGGCCAAGTGAGAGTGAGGGTGTGAAATCCCGAAGCACCATTTTCAGGAGCATTATTGCATTGTCAGCAGTACTCTCTTCAGCTGGAAGGCCTACTTTCTGTGCCTTTGTGCATGTTTGTGATTATGTGGCCACACACATATAATGTATATATGCCACTAGGGCTAAACAGACATGTGGATGCCCCAGGCAAGCTAATAAATTGTCAGTCCTTTAAATCAATATGCTTTTGGTGTTTATTATATTCTACTTTCATGTAGAAGGTTGACTACTTTGTTGCAGAAAAGGAGGAAGGTGGCTAATTGGAAGGTGTGATCAGTCTCTTCCCATTTTCTCAAACAAGTCTCCCCTACTCCCACATGTACTTGGCAAAGCAAATAATCCTGTAGTTAATGCGGTCCATTTCTTAGAAGGCAGTTTAACGATGCTCAATTGATACTTGGTGCATTCCCAGTTCTTTACTCACATGTTTTAATAAATTATCAAAGAATTCCCCAGCCTCCTATAATTCTTCTACCTAAAAAGGATCTGGTAAGCATAGTCTCTCTTCGTTTACATTTGAGTGATTTTAAGGCCCCTTTTTGGATTTGGATCCTGAGCAATGGCCTGAATGGTCTGACACTTAAAACAATTTATGAAACCACAAATCTGTACCACTTGGTTCAACCACAGGGAGATGGAAGCAGTACTTAAGCTTCCATCGAAAAAGCCTCTGTCAGCACCAACTGTCTCCACCACTTTTCACTTCCTTACCTTTGCTGGAGCCTCTTGTTTTTTCTGATTCCTCTCACTTCAACTCTGTTCTCAGAAAAAAAGCTCATACCAGAAACTTGTGTACATTGGACTGTGTGAATAGTAATTTCTCCTCACCTTCCTGGTTCATATATTCTAAATGATTAAAAACCTTCTTTCTTTGCAAATATAATGTAAAAAATCAAAAGACAAGTAAGGAAATAATTTTGTGAGTGGTACACAACACCCTACTATAGTCATATCACCTATATACTTTAAAGAGTGAGTTCAGTGACCAAGGCATAATTTAGAGTAATGTGGGTAGCTTAATTTTTAAACACAAATAAATGGATGCTAGCTTTCATATATTTCTGGTAGAGAAATTGCTGGATTGTAACCGTATATAAATGGACACACAAGAATACACACACTATCAACAGTCTATATTGGCTAATAGGGGACGAGAACATTTTGTAAATAGTATATGTTGATTGCTTTCCCTGAGACACACACATACACATGCACACAAAATTAAAAATCACGCCAGAATGAAAAAATGTTATTCTTTAGTTAACTATGATAGGCATAAAGACTTTTTATTTTGAAGCATAGACTCAAAGAAAGTTGCATAAATAGTGCAGATTTTCATATACTCCTTACCCACCTTTCCCCAATAGAGGCATATTACACAGCTGTTGTATAACATCAAAATCAAGAAATGGCACGTCACTGCTAACCAGAATATAGTTCACCATTTTAAAATCTGCATTAATTTATGTGAATATACAATTCTGTGAAGTTTTATCACAAGTATAGATTTATATAACCACCACCCAAATCAAGGTGCCAAATGGTCCTGTCACTACAAAACAGCTCTAGCATGCTATCTTTTTGTACTTGTATCTGTAACCCCACTACACACACATACACACTTTACCTGGCCCCTGGCAATCATGAATACATTATCCATCTTTCTCCATTTCAAGAATGTTGTATAATGGGACAGTACAACATGAAACATTTTGACTGACATTTTTCACTAAGAATAATTTTCCAGGTCCATTCAGGTTGTTAGACTTATTTTATAGTCTATTGTTTTTTAGTGGTGTGTGGTGTTCCACGTATAGAATATATGGATTCCACTTATGGATGTATCAGAGTTTATCCATACATTCACCAAAGGAAGGACATTTGGGCTATTGTTAGAGTTTTTCTATTATAAATAAAGTTGCTAATGCATTCATGTATTGGTGTTTTCCTATGTACTGTGTCAATGTAAGTTTTCATATCTATGTAATAAATGCCCATGTGTGTGATTGCTGATTCATATAGTAAGAGCTGAGAAAGTGCTGTATACAGTTTGTAAGTGTCTGGACCATTTTAGGGGCTTCCCTGGTAGCTCAGACAGTAAAGAATCTGCCTGCAATGAGGGAGAGTTGGGTTCAATCCCTGGGTTGGGAAGATCCCCTGGAAAAGGGAATGGTTACCCACTCCAGTATTCTTGCCTGGAGAATTCCATGGATGGAGGAGCCTGGCACACTACAGTCCATGGGGTTGCAAAGAGTCAGACATGACTGAGCAACTCACACACACACACACACACACACACACACACACACCATTGTATATTCCCACCAGCAATGTAAGAAGGATCAAAGAGTTTAAACTTACTTCAAGCTGTTTGGAAAACTGAAAAATCTAATTAAAATGATGATATATACACCTTGCGTGGTAAGTTGTTGCAGTCCTGTCCAACTCTGTGTGATGCTATGGACTGCCATCGCCAGGCTCCTCTGTCCATGGGTTCTCCAGGCAAGAACTCTGGAGTGCGTTGCCATGCCCACCTCCAGCAGATCTTTCTAATCCAGAGATAGAACCTGTGTCTCTTATGCCTACCTGCATTGGCCGGTGGGTTCTTTACCACTAGCGCCACCTGGGAAGCTCTTATGAGCCATCGATTTCACTCAAGTATGTATCTTCAAGTGTACGACTGAATCACTGCATATGTGTTCCAGGAGTCATGTACAAAAACCTGCAGTATGTTCATAATAATGAATGACTGACAGTGCTCCAAAAGCTGGCAACAGCCAAAACAACCAACCAACCAACAATCATCGATTCAGTATATTGATATAAATGAATTGCTGTACAATCTCACATGGGGTTAACATTCAACAGTGAGAAGAATAAACTGCAACTAAATGCATCATCTGGATGAATCTCAAAAAATGTAATAAAGAGTGAAATAAAATGAATGTGTACAAAATAAGCCCATTCATTGAAATTGAAAAATTAAAATACAGACAACAATAGTTTTTTAAGGAAATATGTATACATAATATTATAGAAAAACAAAGAATTGATTAACAAAATATTCAAGAGTATACTGGAAAGTGATCAAATTCTATTACAGAGGACCATAAGGACTTATCTGGTATTGGCAAAATTCTATTTTTTGAATGATAGTTATCTGGGTTATTATTATTATTTAAACTGTATGTATATATAACATTTTTTACATGTGCTATATTCCCCAGTACAATAAAATTAAAAAATAGAAAAAAAATGATACCACTCCATTTCATTTTACTTTAATTACTCACTCTAGTCTTTTTGGTCTGGCATAGATCACACACACACACATACACACACAAATCCCATTTGCTCTTTGTTTCATGTTCTTCACAACTTAGCTTTGTGTCTGATTAACCTGTACATTGAACAAAGAGAATAATGTGTGTTTTTCCTCTGTACAATTTTTTGCTACACTGATGCATCATAAGAACTCCACATATGATGAATATATTTAACTACTGTCAGAGCTTCCTGCTGGAGTTGGGGAGAGGAGACATCTTAAAGCTTTTGAAACATTTTTAAAAAGCTTCTGGGGATTTTATAAAATCTGGAACTTATTATACTTAAAGAAAGCTTTTTTACTATCTTTCTTAAGGATTAAGTAGTCAGCAATAGAAAGAGAAAGAAATTTAACTGCTCTCTATGTTAATAGTGCACCTTATTCATTTGATAAGTGAACAAATCAAATTTAAATTTTTACTTCTCCCATAGGAAAATAAACCCAGAGAAACATTTAACTTAAAGATATAACTCAATAAAACCTTATTTTATTAATAAGTTCCTTAAAGAAATAACTTTAAATTTATAAGTATGGGCACTTAAAATGGCAATATATTAAAGATATAGGTATAAATATATATACAGATATAGGCAAAATATATATAGATATAGGCAATACATTGAAAATATAGGTGTAAATACTAATCCAGTATATACAATGTATTAAATAAACATTAAATATTTTTAAGTTTAACCTTTTAGAAAATTAAGCAGTATTTTTCACACAAAATTAGACTTTTAAGTTATTAGTAAGAGCCCTTCTTCTATGTAGAGACACAATCAGCTGGGTGGTTTTACTTATACAAGTCATCTTTATGTCTCCATATGCTAGTTAAGCTGTTTTTCATATTATTGTAACTGGTATGAACCATTTAATCAAATTCTGAAAACACCCAGGCATTTTTTCAAGATAAAAATATGTCCTGCTTTCTTTTTAAGAGTTGGATTTCTTTTTCTAATCATGAATTAGCATCTTCCCTTGTAATTCATTGATTTCAATATAACTCTCCCTGGGTTGGGTCCCAAATAATCCTAAATCTCTCACTCAAACTTAATTGGTATTATGGTCAGTTGAACATGTCCTAGAATATTGCCAAAGTTAATATCCATCCAATCGGTCATGTACTTGATGACCATAGAAAAGCGCTTATATATTTGATTTCAAGGACGATCAGAATAACAACAGTAATATTTGTTTGGAGTACTTTGTAGTTCACAATGTGATTTAAAATACATTATTATAGTTCATCCTTAGACAAATAAATGTCTGGTACTACTGTTTTACAGATTACCAAGCTCAGAAGGATTAAGTGATAAACTAAAGCTCCACAACTAGTGAGTTTGTGTGATGGTTCTTTATGATTTTGTCAGTTTTGTTTGGCTTGCAAGTCAAGGCCCTAACTGCCTTTTGCCTCTGGACCATTGTTTTAAGAACATTTGTATGTAGAATAACTTTAAGAAATTGAGTGCCTCCTCCAGAGTAAAGGTCAGGCAAATCTGTTTGCAATTCATAGTAAAACTTTTTGAGTTCCTTGAATTTAATACTTCTTAGCTGGGTGGCAACCCACTCCAGTGTTCTTGCCTGGAGAATCCCAGGGATGGGGTCACACAGAGTCGGACACGACTGAAGTGACTTCAGTTCAGTTCAGTTCAGTCGCTCAGTCATGTCTGACTCTTTGCGACCCCATGAATCACAGCACGCCAGGCCTCCCTCTCCATCACCAGCTCCCGAGGTCTACTCAAACTCATGCCCGTTGAGTCGTTGATGCCATCCAGCCATCTCATCCTCTGTCGTCCCCTTCTCCCCCTGCCCCCAATCCCTCCCAGCATCAGGGTCTTTTCCAATGAGTCAACTCTTCGCATGAGGTAGCCAAAGTACTGGAGTCTCAGCTTCAACATCAGTCCTTCCAACGAACACCCAGGACTAATCTCCTTTAGGATGGACTGGTTGGATCTCCTTGCAGTCCAAGGGACTCTCAAGAGTCTTCTCCAACACCACAGTTCAAAAGCATCAATTTTTTGGTGCTCAGCTTTTCTCACAGTCCAACTCTCACATCCATACATGATCACTGGAAAAACCATAGCCTTGACCAGATGGACTTTTGTTGGCAAAGTAATGTCTCTGCTTTTTAATATGCTGTCTAGATTGGTCATAACTTTCCTTCCAAGGAGTAAGCGTCTTTTAATTTCATGACTGCAGTCACCATCTGCAGTGATTTTGGAGCCCAAAAAAATGAAGTCTGATACTGTTTCTACTGTTTCCGCATCTATTTCCCATGAGGTGATGGGACCAAATGCCATGATCTTAGTTTTCTGAATGTTAAGCTTTAAGCCAACTTTTTCACTCTCCTCTTTCACTTTCATCAAGAGGCTTTTTAGTTCCTCTTCACTCTCTGCCATAAGGGTGCTGTCATCTGCATATCTGAGGTTATTGATATTTCTTCAGGCAATCTTGATTTCAGCTTGTACTTCTTCCAGCCCAGTGACTTAGCAGTAGCAGTGCAGCTGTGAGGCAAAGCTACTTTGTTGCCACTTCCACCTAGGTGTTTGTACATTGGCCCCTTGGAAACCCGGAACAATGGGAACTGACATAAAAATTTAGTTGTCTCCGATCCAAGAGGCTCATGTCTTCTGGCAGTACCCATAAAACTGGCCAACTGCTTGGTTTGCATATATGGTAAAGCCTGAGACTTATTACAACCTTGGAAGCCAGTTGTGAAGCAGAGGAGACAGTGATTTCTCTAGTCTAATGGTTTAGTATGCATTTTGTATACTACAATGGGTCCCCAAACACCAAATTAATATATTCAGATCTCCAGTATTGTTTTACACATGAAAAAAAGAAGATGCATGTTATTGTCTCCTAATTGTGTTAATATCTCATGCACAGTCATTTTAATTTTATATATGCTTGCATATATAGGATATACACATGCCTGGAAGGGGGGAAAACCACTGATCACAGGGGCAGCATCTGGCCAAGGGAACTGATACTTCAGGAGGGAAGTCTTCCTTTCACCCTTATACATATTCATACTTACTGAATGCTGTCCTTTGTGGAAGGCAGTTATTATAGCAATCAATAAAATCAAGTTATCTAGGTTCATATTCTTAACTGACTGTATTACATTGATGTTTGCTTAAAATTTATTTCTATATACTTCAATTTTCTTGTTGGTAAAATTGTGCAGTTATAATAACCACCTTATACATTGTGAGGATTAAAGTAATGTGACAATGTGCTCAATCTCTCCATTGTATCTTGACTATTTCCAATCCCATGGACTGTAGCCCACCAGGTTCCTCTGTCATGGGATTGTCCCAGCCAGAATACTGGGGAAGGTAGACATTTCCTCATCCAGGGGAGCTTCCCAACCCAGGGATCCAACCTGTGTCTCCTGAGTCTCCTGCATTGCAAGCAGATTCTTTACCTCTGGGCTACAGGGGAAGCTTGAGGATTAAACAAGTTGCTAGCTTAAAGGTTTTAATACAGTGCCTTAGAATAGGTGTTCAATGTGTTAGTAATAATGATTCAAAATAATTTGCAAGTGATTTTCATATGTTAATATCCTATCAGTAAATTAATTTTAAATGACATACTATTTCATTATATGAATACAAGGTACAATATAATGTTAAAATACTGTATATCTATATCTATATAGCTTTTAGTGGAGACTGAGATGCAAATTACTTTGCATATACTTTGAATCTGTTTTGATAGGGAAGAGGTAAGAGAAGAAAACTGGATGCCTTAGCAAAGGTCTTATGATGTCATAAATATGGTAAGGAAATCTCAGGAGGAAATTTCAGTGTTGAAAACACAGTCTCTTTACTAGACAAATTAATCCCTTAAAGGAGCACAGCTTCAGTAAATGGTTACTGAATCACACTTTAGGTCATCCCTAGATTGCTTATAATATTGATACCAGTGTTTTGTGCTATGCTATGTTGCTTCAGTCATGTCTGACTCTTTGTGAACCGATGGACTGCAGCCCACCAGGCTCTTCAGTCCATGGGATTCTCCAGGCACGAATACTGGAGTGGGTTGTCATGCCCTCCTCCAAGGCATCTTCCCAACCCAGGGATAGAGCCCATGTCTCATGTCTCCTGCATTGGCAAGTGGGTTTTTTTTTTTTTAACCACTAATGACACCAGGGAAGCCATGTTAATAGCTAATACAATGTAAATGCTATTTATAATAAGTTGTTGTAAATACAATGTAAATGTTATGTAAACAGTTGCCATGAATGACAGATTCAAATTTTAGTTTTTAGAACTTCCTGAAATTATTTTTTCATAATATTTTCAGTTTGCAGTTGGTTGAATCTGCAAATGCAGAACCAATGGATACAGAGGGGTAACTGTATCAGACACTTAACTATGATTATAGCAATTCTTTGAACACAGACAAGATCAGTGATGTTCTATGTCAGGCTGGGTGTTACTGGTTAAGTCCCATTCTTGATTAACTGTGTACTCTTATGTTAACAAGCTATGCCTACCAGATACCCATTATATTTGAGAAAGATACAAGGTTCATCAAGACCTACTTCAAGTTAAAAATGGAAGGAAATATCACTGAAGGGTGAGAGGTGAAATCTGCCAAGACATTTCTAGTAAAGGGGAAGAGCTCAGAAATTCCCAATCTGCATCCTTTTTAGGTTCAGTTCAGTGCAGTTCAGTTCAATTGCTCAGTTGTGTTTGACTCTTTGCGACCCCATGGTCGCAGCATGCCAGGTTTCTCTGTCTATCACCAACTCCCGGAGCCTACTCAAACTCATGGCCATTGAGTCAGTGATACCATCCAACCATCTTATCCTCTGTTGTCCCCTTCTCCTCCCACCTTCAATCTTTCCCAGCATCAGGGTCTTCTCAAATGAGTCAGTTCTTCACATCAGGTGGCCAGAGTATTGGAATTTCAGCTTCAGCATCAGTCCTTCCAGTGAATATTCAGGACTAGTCTCCTTTAGGATGGACTGGTTGGATCTCCTTGCTGTTCAAGGGACTCTCAAGAGTCTTCTTCAATACCACAGTTCAAAAGCATCAATTCTTTGGCACTCAGCTTTCTTTATAGTCCAACTCTCACATCCCATACATGACTACTAGAAAAATCATAGCTTTGACTAGACGGACCTTTGTTGGCAAAGTGATGACTCTGCTTTTTAATATGCCGTCTAGGTTGGTCATTACTTTTTTCCAAGGAGCAAGCGTCTTTTAATTTCATGGTGCTTTTTAGGTAATTAACTGCATTTCCAAATGCCTAAATGTCACTATATCTGCTTATCTGTCTTAGACAGAATTATGAACTAAGACTCCCATTCTCTAGAAAATACACATCTTCTCCCAGTCACTCTAACTCAAGTAGGAGCGCTACTGTATTGAGACTTTTCAGCATGTAATTAAGGTCCCAAATCAACTGACCTATAAAGGGAGGATGTCCCGCCTGAGACTGATCCAATCATGTAAGCCCTTGAAAGGATCTTAGCTTTTACCAGCTAAAAAGGTTTGAAGCATGAGAAGAGATTCTCCATTGCTGGTTTTGAAGATGGAGAGGGCGTGTTAACTCTTGGAGAGGAAAGTGACCTCCATCTGACAACAAGCAATGAAATAGGGACCTGACTCTGACAACCATAAGGAACTAATTTGTGCCATCAAACTGAAAGAAGACTGCAAGGTTCTACTGAGAATGTGGCTGCTTGACATCTTGATTTTCAACTTGTAGGACTTTGAGCAGGGATTCCAGTAACACTGTGTCCACACTTCTGGCCTACAGAACTCTGAGCTAATAAACAGGTGTTTTAAAGTCACTAAATGTGTTGTGCTTTCTTAGACAGCAATAGAAAACTAATATACAATGTGACCATGCTTTGAATGCATTTTATTGCATTATTTGCTTTTTAGAATTTTGTCTTATAGTTTTTACACTATTACCTGGATAATTGTATCAGCATAAATATTCCAGTAAGCAATGTGTTATATCACGAAGTGAAAGAGTTTGAATACAAAGGTACTAATGTGATAAATATTTCCTGCCAACATTCAGAATTGTTTCTGAATCTAAGTACACATATTTCCATGACATTGAACAGATATTTGCCTAATTGCAACAGGGAAAAAAAGGCTTTTTATCCTCCTTCTATTAGTATCCCAGGAACTATACTTGGTTTTCCTTTGCACTTTTTAACTACGCGAAAGACTTAAGGGTCCAAAACCACAGATACACCAAGGTTGAGCTACTTTAATCTTTCAACCCATCTACCACTTCAAGGGAAGTTTCCATCAAGCTTTCCATGACATTCTTTCATTGATTTCTCAGGTTCCAAGACTTTTTATGTATGTATATTTCCTTAATGCATTTAAACCACACTTTAAAACCCTCCCGACCCTGGCAACAGCTCTGCTTCCTGGTAAACATTCACTTGTTTTAAAGTCAACTCTGGGTTGTATAGCCTGCATTATACCCTGAAAACGTCATGGTCTGAAGTTGTTCCAGAGGTCTGAAGGCTTGCCTTTGCTCTGCTGGAGCAATTTAATGTCGTTTAGATCCTCAGAGAAGGATAATGGAAATTTGTATGCCTTGGGATCAGGACTCTCTCCCTGCCCCGCACCCCCACTCCCTCCCTTTCCTGCTCATCCTTTCACCTTTATCTCTCCTTCCTCTGCTGGGAGATCATACAGGCAGATCCTCAGAGTACATGTGGTCAGGTAACTTTCAAAAATCACAGTTAATCATTCCAGGTTTCAGAGTCTAATGGTGGCTGGTGAGGATTAGTTGAGCCATCTTGCTCTGTGGAATGATCTTCCAACTAATTGGTTCTCTTTTCCACTTTAGGAGAGGAAAAAAAGAAAACTTTGTAGGAGAGAGTTACAGCTACAGAAACAACTTCTTTTTTTTTTTTTTTTTTTTTGGTCTTTTTGTTGTTGTACCAGATATAGTATTTCATCTATCTAAATTACTATCAGTTGTGAATGCATGTTATTTTTTATAAAGAAAAAATATTGCCAGTTAAACCATGGTGCAATGCTTTCTTAACTTTTAGAATTTTATGGTAATTGAGAGAATTCGGTTGGATTTAATTATGCAAATTTTCTGAAAAATTATAAATCACCATTTTTCTTATGTATAAGTAAAAAAAAAAATAAGCCAGTTAAATGAATATTGTGTTTCTAAATTTCACATTCAGAGTACTACTTTTTCAGTAATTTTTAAGTTCGGTGTCATTGACATCTGTTTTTTATCCAGATGCTCCAAAGCACTGATGATAATTTTTTAAAGGAATCATTTTGTTTTAAATTACTAGTACTGGGCTCTTGCACTTATATAATATAGGGCAAACCTACTTTTAGCTCTTGTATTTTGAAAATTTTTTCACAACATTCAATCCCCTATCCTCTGATTATCTGTTCCTTAAGCTTTAAGAGGTATCTTTCAAACAACTAAAACCCTTTTTCCTGAATTTTAATGGTTGTACTTTGGACACATGTGTAGACTGTTGGAAGAACTGGCTCTTTAGGAGAGAACAAGTATAAAATGCTATTGAATTAAGATGCATCCATATTTCAGAGATGTTGGAAAGTGAAAAGACACCACCTAAAACTGATATTAAATGTGTCAGTATAATAGTGTCCTGCTGCCATTGTTCTTCTCTGGCAGACTTTTAGACATGAACTGTTTTTAAAATTACGTTGCAAACAAATTGCCTTATGAGAACTTTCTCTTATTAAATTAGCACTGGACACAGCAGATCAATGATCTTTTCCTATTTTGTGGGTGTTTTCCTGTTTTCTTTCTATTTTTTCTGATGTCTATAAGGAAGGTGCAGCTTGTCCTGCCATACCTAGCTCATCCTTTCTTTAAGACCCTTCAAAATGTGAAGCAATTCCTGATATGAAACAAACATGACGACCTTTCAAATTTTCTTCACATATAATGCTGAAAGATTATCCATTTTATATTGTAATACTATATATTCTTTCAAGTATCTAAATAAACAATATGTATTTTTATCTATGTAACACACACTGAATTCTAATAAAACATTTTATTTCCAGTGTTGGTTATACTTCTAAGTTTTACATCATAAATTTGACCGCCTATCATATAATAAATTTGATGTCCTCCAAACCTTGTACGCAACATATTCAAAGTTGAATTCGTATTATTCTCCTTAAAACATATTTGTCAATTTCTTGTCTCTACACTTTCTATTTCTGTGGGAAAACTAGGAGTTGCATTTATTGCTCTCTCGTTCCTCCCTTCATCATTGTATCAACTGTTTAATCATATAGATTCTTCCTTTCTATTGTTTCCTGAAAGTGGCTCCCTTTCTCCTTTCCAAGATTATTTCTGCTGATCACCACTTCTATCCTGGATTAGTATGATAACTTCTTCACTGGTCTCCCTTTAACCAATCCATCTTCACTCACTCCAACATCCTTTCAGAGAAACTTAAAAAATATAAATACGATTATGTGTTCATGTGCTTAAAAGACTTCTAAGCCCTTCCTAAAACATAAAGGAAAAACATGTATCAGTTGTTCCACTGAACACAAAAGGCCCTTGATGGTCTGATTCTCCCATTATTACATATACAAAACTCTTAATTTATATTATATTAAATTATTTGTTTTACTCTGAGCATGTCAAGTAATTCCATGTATTCATACATTGCACATGCCAACCTATGGGCATAAATGCTTTCCTCTTTAGCAAGTTAATGCCTGCTTGTCCCTCAAAACTCGTCTAAATTTATAATTTTTAGTAAAAGTTTTCAAGCCTCTTAGTCTAGTTTATGTGACCTCCTCTCTGTGTTTTCATGAAACTCTGTACATCCTACTTCTGTCATTACACTTAACTCCTGGTACTGTAATAATTAAATCATTCCTTCGGCAGTACCAGGATTTAAGTGTAATGACAGAAGTATGACGGTTAAATCCCTGGGTTGGGAGGATGACCTGAGAAGGGAATGGCTACCCACTCCAGTATTATTTCCTGGAGAATTCCATGGACAGAGGAGTCTTTTGACATGATTGAGTGACTAACACTTTCTTCTTCTTGTTCTATACTATAAGCTACCAGAGATAATCAACTAGTTTCTTGTGGGAATGTTTAGTTACATTGTTATTTGTTCTTTTGTTTGCTTTATTTTATATTTTCACCAAAACCACTAAGTGTTAAACACTTATAAATATTTACTGAGCAAATTATAAATTCCTTCTATTATAGTTAGTGAGAAGCACGTCTGTCGGTCACCAAACAGTGGCTTTTGATACTTCATTTTGCCAAGTCCTGAGAATTCCATGGAGGTGATATAGGGCACCTGTTAAGAACAGAGAGATCCTTTTGAGAACTTCTTGAGGTATTTTTGGAGTTTATTTGATGTTTTAAAATGTGTATGTATGGATAAGGCTTTCATGAAGATTAAAACTATTATACAATATAAAGTGAGTAGCCAATTGCATAGGTATATCTGGCGTAATCCATTTTCCAAAATATCAGTGGGAAGAAGAGCAATTTACTTTAGTGTTCAAATGTAATGTCTGAACCCAACCTAATAAGATTGCCAGGACATTACATCAGCTGTGAGACTTTCTTTCATAAATATTCCATGGGTACCCCTACCAAGATTGCTCAGGAGATTAGATTTATCCTTCAGGGTTGATTTCTAGAATTTTTAATTTTTTTTTTTTTTACTTCACAGAATCCTGTTTGAAGTCACGGTTTCTTATATTGCCATGTTTGCTATAGTTGGGGACCTTTTATTTCCAAGAACTATACTGTTTGTTGTAAGACTCTGTTTTCTCCCAAAATTGCTCAGTGTTTGAGAAATGATGTCCTACTAAAAGCTATGAAACATGGACGTCCAATATAGTTTCCCATTTACTACATGGATTATCAAGTGGACCAAGATGTAGACACCAAGGTGGTCTTGAATTTTAGTATAAAGTTCCCAGGGTATTGTAACCTTGAATCTGTGACTAGATTTCAGGGGGTCCTTGGAATTGTATGGGTACAATTATGGATTTATGTTTACTAATCTCTAATTAAATTCAGCGTTCTCTTCAGTTATTAAGGTAAGAAACACAGTTTAGTAGGGTTAGCAGTACCTCTGATTTTGCACTTTAAAAAAACCACAAGTTTAATAACTCAACACTAAATCTAGCAGCTTTTACACATAAATTTTCCTTACAAAATCAAGTCATAGCACACACTTCACTACCTTAGAAGGGAATTGCACATGAGAAATCGACATTTTTGTAGGTGAATTTGTAGGTCAGTTTGTGTGTGTGTGTGTGTTAGCTGCTCATTTATGTCCAATTCTTTGTGACTCCATGAACTGTATGTAGCCCGCCAGGCTCTTCTGTCCACGGGATTCTCCAGGCAAGAATACTGGAATGGGTTTCCATTCCCTTCTCCAGGGAATCTTCTTAACCCAGAGATCGAACCCAGGTCTCCTGCATTGGCAAGGAGATTCTTTACCATCTGAGCCCCCGGAGAAGCCCAGAAAGTCAGGTTACTACCAGCCTATTTGCCAACAATCAAAGGATTAATTTAATGAATTTATCCATTTTTAAAACTTGTTTTAAAATCTTTGAAAGTGATTGTTTAAATATAGTTGGTCAATTTTTGTTTTAAAAGTTTTCTTCCACTTTAAGAAATATAAAATATTTCTAAATTGAAGAGCTAAGAGGTGCTTAGCTGGTGTATGTAACAATCATACATATGTATTTCATTAGTAAGGTCATTTCATTATCATGGCCCTGTTGGATTCATTCATTATTCCAGAAGAATCACATGTGATGATTTAAACAGAGGCAGAGAGAAATCTGTATGATTCAGCACTCAGTGAAAAACTGGGAAAGATCTGTGGAAAATCAATCAGATTAAAGGTAACAGCATAAATGTGAGTCAGGAAGCAAGGTGGAGGCTACCTATTCAGGACTCAGCAGCAAGAACTTCACGTACTTTATGGTCAATAAATTTATGAATCCTAGGCTGAATGTTTGGATTTTAGCATAAAGTTCAAAGTCTCAAAACTCTATACCCAGATTATTCTTTACTTACAGGCACTGGATAGATATTCTTCCTTTATCGTGGTAGATATTAAGTGCAGTCATACACCATACCTGCTTTCTGGCATTCCAAAATGATGATGATTCATTCCCAAATTAACTTCTTCAGTATTGACCACTTCTATGAACTTCATGTTTTTTAATATTTAATAGCTTAACATTTCCATGTGTATTTCTAAGAGGCAATATGCACTTAAAAAATGAATTAAAAAAATAGAACTGTTAACTTCTACCACCATGCTGAGCCTGCTTGTCACTGTCTTTCCCATTTTAAGAAAATAGCAGCAGCACCAAATAAACACCTAGAAGTTTTCTGAGACTACTTGATATATCTCAGCACCCATATTTAACCTATCAGCAGTCCTAAAACTACCCAGATCTATCCACACCTCCCCATATCTACTATGATCATCTCTACTCAGGGTTACTATCTTTTGTTGTCATGACTATTTAATTTGCTTTCTTTCTTGAATAAAGTCCTCTACTGGACTTTCATAAACCATTCCCCAATCTTCAATTTTTTTAAGTATTAATCAAGTTAAATCACTTATCAATCAATTATATCACTTATTGGAGAATTTTAAAACTCTCAAATGACTTTCAGTAAAATCCTAGGCTCTGTATGATCTGACTCCTTGTCTACCCCTGCAACTTCACTCCTTCCACCTTCTAACTTGTTTCTGTGTTTTGGCCTCAGAATAATTTTTCTGTGCCTTAGTAATGGGTGCGCACTATCATGTCTTTCCATCAGACAGGATGTTTTTGTCTGTCATGTTCTTGCCATTTCCTTGATTACCAGCTCTTTACCATTCAAATCTGTTTATGGTCATCTTTTGTGAACACTGAAACCTATTTTTAATTTCTATATAGCAAGAGAGCTAATTTCTTGTTTGTGTATTGTTTTTATCTGTTGCAACATAAACTTTAAGGGAAGAAAGTTTCTTCTTCACTATCACATTCTTAATGCCAGTATGTACGGAGGGTGCTCAGTCAGTCGTATCTGACTTTGCGACCCTATGGACAATGGCCTGCCAGGCTCCTCTGTCCATGGGATTCTTCTGGCAAGAGTACTCCATTTCCTCCTAGAGGAGATCTTCTTGACTCAGGAATCCGGCCTGTGTCTCCTGCATTGACAGGCAGATTCTTTACCAGTGAGCCACCTGGGAAGCCCGCCAGTATATATAAAACATTGTAAAAACTTAATAGGAATTTTGGAATTAGAATTAGTGACTTAGTATAATTGTTTAGGTAAGTATTATTTCAACCCTGAATTATTTCACAAAATTGTGACAGGATCAGTTAGAATGCAAAGGATTAAAACTGAGAGCTCAAAAATTGTTTGAACAATACTAATTTACATGATACTTATGGGAAATTATTGTTTCAGTACTGCTACTTCTTAAATTAGTTAGCAACTTCTCCTAAAGTATTTTAATATACATTTTGCCTTTTGTTTTGGGGGAATAAACTACAACATGATGATACTATTGTATCATGAGTTTATGGCATAAGTCACATCTTTGTAAGATTTTATTGAAACTCCTGTCATTGCTACATTGTTTGGAGGAAATTTCAGATGCATAATTTCTTTTTCTTACAATACTTCACTTGAAATGGCTGCCTAAATTCATGCTGTTTCTCTGCCAAGAATCAAATATCTTCTCATAAAGGCATTGTACTTACCTTGCTTAAGAATTTTTTATTGACTTCATTTAGTTTGCTCTTAGGCAAGAATGAAAATATGACAGACTTTCACAAGCTGGTCTTATATAGTTACTCATGCAAATTGTGGCAATCTTCATAAAAGTAAACTTCCATAGAAAGCTTACCAAACTTGTTCGATTCTATGGAGAAGTATATCTATCTCTCTATTTCTCTACATATATATAAATATATATATATATATATAAAATACATACATATATATAATGAGTAACAAAACAAACACTTATAAATATACATTTTCATGATAACCTAGTGTGGGGTCTTTTTCCTGTTTCAGTACTCTATTAAGTAGGAATTTTTATTGACAATTTAAGTAAACCAGTAGAATTAAATATAACCTTTTGGATGTTGAAAATGTTGCTCAATGTAGCAAATTCAAAAAAAATAATGAAAATTGCATATAAATCTGAAATATTCTCTATTACTTTGAATGCTATAAACAAATTTATAATAGATGAGAAACACCATGCCATTTTGATCTTGATAGAAATTTAAGATGTAAAATCTATTTAATAATAAATTTTAACAGTGTTATCTACCATTTATTACATACCTATTGTGTTCCAGGGACAATACCAAGCATTTTATATAAGTTCTTTAATCTAATTATCACAATTCCCGTAATAACCTGCCTAAACAATTCAAAATTGACAAATGAAGTAACTAAGGCTCTGAGAAGTGACTTGAAAACTTGGAAGTTCAAAATCAGGTCCATCTGTCTGACTATAAAGCTCCTTCAAGTTCTCCAGGCATATCATGCATGATTGACTTGGCCAGAATTCTTAGGGAAGTGAATTTGTTTTTAACTGGCTATTATGGTTGAAGTTTATAAACATTCAGGGCAAAAACTATGAAATGCCATTTAGGCCCAGGAGCAGATTAAATGGCCCAAAACTTCTCTCAGTTCTCATTAAGCTGACACATATAGCATTTTGTATTCAAGGTAACAATTTAGGAAGGAAATGAACCTAAGAGTTTATATTTTTCAAGAGTGGAGACTCATTTTCAGGAGGTGCAAAATATAAAGCAACTGAACTTCATGGATTGATTCTCCAATGCACTCTTTTGTTTCAGCACCTGATCCTGCATGTCCAACAGAGCAGTACTTTTTGAACCAGCCTCTCTATCTCAGGTCCTCCCCGTTCAGTCCCCAAGCACAGGTGGCGGATGCGTTCTTCGAAAGCATTGAGGTAAAGGTAAGCTCTTTGAAGATACGACCTAGATTCCTAATGATGCATTGTATATGAGAGCCGCTAAGTAATTAGGTGTGGTCTCTTCCAGACCTCAGGGTCTCTTCCTTCTCTCTTTCCAGGGAAAAATAGTGTGGAGGCAAGGATCATGTAGGCTGTCCAGTCAATTGTTTATTCCACAGCAGGCTGGTAGTCTCTGCAACATCTAAGTTAAACTCTTTAGTGTCATGTTGTATATGTGACATATCATATGCATGTTAATATATATTTCACATGTGTTTTTGTTTTCTATATAATATTATACATATACATTTTCTTTAAAAGTGCACTGGGAGAATGACTAAATGGAAATTATGCACTGTTATAAGTACTGGTGAAGATATAGAGTGACCAAAATTTTCATCACAATTAGGGAAAATATAAATTAGTACAACCACTTTGAAAAATGGATTGGCAGCATTTACTAATTTATGTAACTTAATATATGTATGTTATATACCTATTAGGAATGTATACATATGTGTGTCAAAGGATATGTACTATAATATTCATAGAAATACTATTCATAACAGTTTCAAATTGGATGAAATTTGCCTGGTACAATAAGATGTGTGACATGATTATGAATAAGATACTACATGGCTAGAACTTCATAAATATTATGTTGATTAAAATAACCAGACACAGAAGCATATACACTACAAGATTGTATTTATATAAAGTTCAATGAAATACAAAACTCATCTGTGGTATTAGAAAATAGGACTTGGTTACATAGAAGTAGTTATGGAGAAGTTAGTATTAGGTAACCATTAGGTTCTAGTTATATTCTATTCCTTAATCTTATTGTTGGTTACTTAGGTGCATTTGTTTTGTAAAAATAAAAAAACAAATCATCAGTCCACTCAATTTGATCTGTGTACTTTTCCATATGCATGTTAGAATTCAATACAATTTAAAAAGTTTTCAAAAACCAATTTTTCTTTTTGGAATATGGGATTTGAAACACACGCATTTTTAAAATCCATTGCATAAAATTTCCTTGTTTCTCCATATGGGCTAATCCGTATAGTCCATTTCTCTTAAATTACTGGAATAGAAAGGTCAAAAATGCTTATCTTCTTGTGAGTCACACCAAGTCTCATTTAGTTTAATCCTGCTGCACTTCTGGTGTGACTTCAGGGTCTACTGAGAAAGAGCAGTTGTCTCTACAGACACCATCCCCATTTACTCTGTGTGGATTGGAATTCCAGTCTGGGTCTTTGTTCTGTTGTAAGCTTTTATGTTTTAATGAACTTTCACCTAATTGAGTCAAATTTTGACTAACATATTAAAAAGTATTATCTAAGAATCAACATGAGGTTCACTAAGATAGAAAGTAGGAATGATACTTGTGAAAGAGAAGTATGGAAAACTCATAGAATGGAAATGTGGATACTTCAGTATCAGAATTGGGCCCAGGGTTTACAGTCTGCCCCCTAACAGGATGGAAGTAGAGATTTGAGATAAATTAATATTATCCATTTTATCTTTAATGTACATGTGCAAATCTACTAGTAACTTGAGGACAGTGCCTCAAAATCTGCAATAGTCATTAGAATTGAAAAATAGCAGAGCTGTCTGCAGCAACACCTTCTTCTCCCCCGATCACGCCTAAACTTCTTTCTTCAACAAAGGAGCTAGTAGGTAAATAGCATATATTTCAAAACATTTTTTTATATTCGAGTTACTCTAGATGAAGAATTCACAAAGGTTTCATTAAACTGCAAAATAATTTTTATTGAAAAGTCATAGATTTTTACTGCCATATTCTGTTTCTCTTATTTCAGATACATATGTGATGACATTGCATATTTATACGTTTGAACAAGATATGTGACATATAATATGGAAACATGTAGATATATCTATTTAGATATACTTTCATTTAGGAGAAAAAAAAAATAAACTTCCATGAGTCCAGTGCAAATAGAAAGGACCTCCTCCATCACCATCATCATATACTTCTTGCCTTCTCCACTTCACTACCCTAATTTTTAAGTTACTGCTAAACACCAACCCTCCTTGTTCAAGAAATTTCTACAGTCATTCTGCTGACACATGTTCTGCCAAACAAAACAAAACATAATCATGAATGACCAGGAACAGTGGGGAAGGGTTGCTGGTATAGCATATTCTGCCATCTCTGATCCTTCATTCATAAATTTTGGGGATAAGAGACACAAGATAAAAAAGAAAAATGTTTCAGTTGCTATATGTATATATCCAAACCAATTTTTGAAACAGGTTTAAGCTTCCTACTAGTTTGATAAATGATATGATTTCACTGTTGAATAATCCTGAAGAACTGACACTAGTCCATCTCTATCTCAGATTCTATTTTTATCCTTCCTTTTTCATACATTTTTAGAACATAAAACATTGCATACATATGTGTGCAAGCTGGAGACACCCCCAACAATTAACAGCCATGAGAATATATACTAAAGGATCTCATAGTTAAATGACCTATTAGATCCTAAATGACAGATCAGAGAAGAGTCATGTGAAAAGGCCAGCCAGTAATTCTCATCTTCCTGAAAACTTGGACTACACTAGTCTTAGGGTTTCTCAGGTGGTGCTAGTGGTAAAGAACCCACTTGCCAATGCAAATAGATGTAAGACATGCAGGTTCGATCCCTGGGTCAGAAAGATCCCCTGGAAGACATGGCAACCCACTCTGCTGTGACTCTGGCGTGACTTCAGGGTCTACTGAGAAAAACTGAGTGTCTCTACAAACACCATCCCCATTTACTCGGTATGAAGTGGAATCCCATTCTTGGTCTTTTTTATGTTGTTAAACGTTTATGTTTTAATGAACTTTCACCTAATGGAGTAATATTTTGACTTATTTATAGTAAAAAGTATTATCTAAGAATCAGTATGAGGTTCACTAAGATATTATTCTTAGTGATAGGTTCAGTAAGAATCACTCCAGTATTCTTGCCTGGAGAATCCCCATGGACAGAGGAGCCTGGCGGACTACAGTTCCATGGGGTCGTGAAGAGGTGGACATGACTGAAATGACTTAGCATGCACCCTTGCTCACTAGGATTAAGACAATGTATTTCACAAATGACAACCATATACTCTTTCTTGAAGTACAATAACGAAGATAATAGTAAGAGATTTTAAAGCACTTAGGAAATCCTTCCCCCCCTCCTAAATAGAGCGTTTAAGGGAATGCATATTCATTTACTAGTAATAGCTATAATCTGCAGTTTGCAAGGGCTTCCCTGCTGGCTCAGACAGTAAAGCAGCAGTTTGAAAAATTATTCTTCCATATGCATACTGCCACCTGCTGGTAGCTGAGTGTATATCTGCCCACGAGAAGTCATAAATGCAAACTTTTCAGGATGAGGTTGTTTTAGAACTGAAAGATCAGGCTTTAGATTTCAAATTAATTTTTATATTTCTTATTAGAAAAATGCATTTTTATCAGCCTCTACATGCAAGGAAACACTTCTGAACATAATAGTGACTTTTAAATACAGGTTTTGTGCTTTAAGTAAATCCATCTTTTTGACAATATAAAGCAATACTAGTGACATATATGGTCAGCTTTACATAATGTATTGTACATGATCATTGTACATTGTACATGATTTCTAGTCATTTTGTATGATTTTTAATTTACAAATTCATTAAAATTAAAACATACTTTTAATAGTAACTGTCATTAATGTGGAGAATGAAAAGAATTACATCTCTTTTAAATCTTATAACAATATTGTGAGGCATTTACAGAAATGTTCCCATCTCAAAAATAAGTTCAAGGACACAAAACTGATGTAGAAATAGATCACTGAATATTATGCAATATTAGACAAAGCACTTTTAAATTAAGCTAGTTCTTTGAAATTGTTCATCTGGACTTTGATCAATTGTGTCCATGCAGAAGCTACAAGTAAGTTTATTCTTTAGTAATAAAACTCATTATGATTATACATTAATTCTAAAGAGCTCTATGTGGAGAAAACACACACAAAGCTCTCTGGCTTGCTTAAAAACAGAGGATTAAGCAAGATACATAGTCATTTAATAGTATATATAGCCAGTATAGGCCTAAAAAAGAAAATTTAGACATTTTTTTAAAAGGTCATGTACTATGGATTTAAATATAGAAAACAAACAATGTTAAAAAGCCTGTCTATGGTGGTATCTGTGTTATTAATAGAAATAGATTTTTTTCTCCAGATAGGTTGTGGTGGTTAAATTATTAGTAGAATAGCAAGAAAATTCTTAGAACATACATTTAGGGGACTAGGTAATTTCTAACAAAGATATATTAATCCATTTTTTAAAAAGCCTGTCACAAACACTGAGAGTTGTCCCCTCCTGTGTATCCACTTATATTGATTTGAGAGACACAGATGATATTAAAAGGTTGAAAACCTGATTTATTTCACCATGTTGCCCCAGAAGGCACAGCTTTAGACTTAACATATTTATAGTAACCATATGTTCTTGATTTTATGGGATAGTCAGGACATCATATAATCATATGCTTTTCAATAAAGATGATCACTTAAATTTATAACTAATATGATTTTACTTTTATGCCCTTAGAATACATTCTTTACATGCACTCAATTTATATTTGGTCAATGTAATTATTCTTTATGTTATTAAGCTGTTTTAAGATCAAGGATTTTATTTTAGTTGTATTAAAGAGCAAGCATACTGAATTAGGACCTTGCATTTCTCATTCCATCTGGAAACATCCCACCTAATGAAATGATGTAACGTGTGGCTATCTCTCTGCAGCAGGTTTTAGTACCAATTGAAAATCTGCTCTGCAATTGCCCTTTAAGTAGCTCACTAAGTTGTTACTCCCCATTCAGGTGTTTATTCTTTTATTCAGAGTGAACGTAAGCTTTATCCTATTATAATTGGATTACTCTGTAGTAATCTATGTCTATTCTAAGTGTTTGTATAGGGGACTTATAACATTTCATACATTCATGTTTTATGAAAGTGATTCTGAAGGGTGGAACAGAGGCACACTTCCTCTACATTACTATTATGCCTATCTACATGATGTGACACCATTTTCTTCTCATGTGGACCCAAGGTAAAGCTCATTTCTCATGCTTTCTAGATGATTCCATAAACCATACATTTTCAGACTCCAGTTCCAGGTTACTGCAAGATAAAGCAAACTCTGTATTAAAAAGCTTATTTTTCCCTCCGCAATGTTGACATTTAAGTATAACAGCTGTACCAACTTTATAACACATTCCACATATGAGTTATTTCTTCTTTTCTCAAACTTAACTATCATCAAATTCACACATAACTCAAGCTACACTCTCAAAAGTGAACTCCAAACCATTTTTCCAACTGTGTGCAGAATGTTTTTCTCTGATTATCTGTTAAATTAGCTCACGATTCTTATGGCACTTCAGTGAAACCGCCACCCATTGCCACCACTAAATGCTGCACTCCTGCCAAAAGAGGACACATACGGATTAGACGCAGGTGTACCCTCCAAAAACTTACAGCCTGAGATGCAGAGTTACACACAGAGGTGTGTTGATAGATGTTTAACAACTAGCTCTTCAGGGAAAGAGAGAACCTGATGAGAAGCATTTGCCAATTTCTACGGTGTAAATGCTCCCACCATGACGGGTTTCAAACTGTCAACTTGTGTCACTGAACTAGGGCTCGGGGAAAAAACATGTGCGTACTTAACCCATGCAAGCTGGTAAAAGCCAGCTGTAGCAAAACATTGGTGCTACTGTGGTCTTTTCTAGCACCGTGTGTTAAGTGATTTGATTGAGGCACGTCATACTGCTGAGGAAACATAAGACATTTGGGGGTGGGGGAAGTTGGCATTAACCAGAACCAGACAAGGCTTCATTAACCCAAACTCTGCATCATCTTACTACCTCTTCAGCTTGATTCTCATCCTGATCTGCTTGTTCACATTAATACATAAGGGTATTTTTTCCAATTACTTAGAAGGCACATAATCTTAGATTTACTATTATTAATTATTCTTTTTCCCACAAACATACATTCAGTTTTGAAACCCTTTACTTCTGCCTTTCTTAAAACTTTGATATAGGTTCCGCAACTTTGATTCCCACTGACACAACCCCTCCACCTTGGTTCAAGACATCTCATTACCAATATCAATCAAACTTATACTTTCAACCTACCAAAAGAGATTTTTTACCTCCATCTTGCCATCTCATATATTTATATTTTCATTTTAATTATTTATCTATTGTTATGAATCCTCCTTCAATCACAATTTGCTTGAGGGCAAACAGTATCTCTGGCTTCCCCACGTGGTGCTAGTGGTGAAAGAACTCACCTGTCAATGCAAGAGACAGAAGAGACCCGAGTTCTTCCCTGTGTGGGGAAGCTCCCCTGGAGGAGGGCCCGGCAACTCACTCCGGCATCCTTGTCTGGAGAATCACACGGACAGAGGAGCCTGGCGGCTACAGTTCATGGGGTCGCAGAGTCAGACACGACTGAAGTAACCTAGCACCCGCACACAGTGTCTTCTCTTCACCATACCCATTAGACCTAGTAAAGCATCTCACATCATGTTGTTCCCAGTAGATATCTGTTGAATAAATGAATTTCCAGATAAATATGTTTGTCTACATAAGGAATGAGTGCTTATTCCTTACCTAGTCTTTAACTATTGCTCCCTTTCTACTTCAGTTTTTCTTTCCTGCAGCAGCTACTACAACATTCATCCCCATCCTACTCACAAATTCTAACAAATGTACATGCTAAAAGTGGTAATGACACTTGTAGCTAAAAGACTGTATTTGTTAGCCTATTTGTGTCTTAGAGTGGCTATGTGACTAGTTGCATATAGTGACATGTAGTTAGAAATGTTCATGGAGTCACTCCAGGAGGGCGCCTTAAAATGATAATGGACTTTCTTCTCACTTTCTGTTTTCTTTTGCTGGAATGAAAATGAAATGGTTGAAGTTCCAACAGCCACCTGAGAAACAAGGATGGTGGAGTAGTGAGACAGAGCCTGTCTTCATGATCTATTGAGCCAGCATATTAGCTAGCAATTCAGTTATTCAGGAATTATTTTGTTGGAGAAGGAAAAAAAAAAAACTAAATTCTCCTATGACGGCTCTTCTCTTAAGCCATTCTTCTGTCATATAAAGCAGAAACTAATACTAATAAATATTGTTTAAAATCTTGCTTATTTCCAAAGTTCATTTTATCCCCTCTGGTAATCATCTGTATCCTCCAGATACTGTAGCTTTGGTTGGAATGATCGTATGTGGTTATGTTTGTCTCTGACTTTTTAAGTAGCCCTCAGTCATATTCCTTAAACAGCTCAGATTCTCTAAGCCATAAAAGCTCATCCATTATCTTGAAGATAAGGAGTCATTATGGGAAGACCGTTTAGCAGAATTTATCTTTGGGATGTATCTTTTTTTTCTGGGTTCAGTCTTCTTTCGATATATCTCACTGAAATTCATGATTATGTGGAAATATGAAGAATCTGTATTATTCATTTAGGAAAGGCTGGGAGTTTTGGTTCACCTAGTAAGACTTGCCCCTAAATATTATGGTATGGGTAGTTTCTTGTCATCACAGATGTGAAATGGAAATTGATTATGTGTATATAGTTGTTTATAGTTTACAAAGTCTTTGCCATCAATTATCTAATTGGAAACTTACAAACACTACTTATATATTGTGGAGCAAAAGAGTGAGACACAGAGGACTTCCTCAAAGAAATTAGATGTATTTGAATTTCAGACAGGTGTTTTTGATTCCAAGATTCTTGATACTCCCTCTTTAATATTTCCTCGGACTGTTATTGAGCCATATTTGAACATGCAACAAATATGTTAAAAGGGAATTAGTAAAAGTTTGCATTGGAACATTGAAAGGAAATTATTAATCCCTAAATTTCTGTTAACTGCTTTAATCATGAGTATGGGCTAAGGTATATTGCAGTCACTAACTGGCCAAATATGTTAGTGGCTTAAAACTACAAAAGTTTATTTATTTATTGTTACAATCACATCCAGAACAGATTAGCCAGGCTAATCTGATCATTAAATCAACCAGAGACCTAAGTTGATTTAGGCATCGTCATTTTTTTTAATAGTTGCTTTTGTGTTAGTTTCTGCTGTATGGCAGAGTGAATCAGTCACACATACACACATATCCCTCTTCCTTGGACTTCCTTTCCATTTAGGTCACCACAGAGCATTGAGTGGGCTTCCCTGGTGGCTCAGATGGTAAAGAATCTGCCTGCAATGCAGGACATCTGGGCTCAATCCCTGTGTCAGGAAGATCCCCTGGAGGAGGGAATGGCAACCCACTCCAGTATTCTTGCCTGAAGAATCCCATGGACATAGCAGCCTAGCAGGCTATGGTCCAGGGGGTTGCAAAGAGTTGGACATGACTTAGTGACTAACACACACACACAGCACTGATAGAGTTCCCTGTGATACACAGTCTGTTCTCATCTCTATTTTATATAAAATAGAGTATATATGCCAACCCCAACCTCCCAACCCACCTCCTTTTCCCTTTCCCTCTTGGTATCCATATATTTGTTCCCTACTTCTGTGTCTGTTTTTCTGCTTTGCAAATAAGTTCATCTATACCATTTTCTAGATTCCACATATATGTGTTAATATGCAATATTTGTGTGTTTATCTTTCTGTCTTCACTTTTTATGACAGTCTCTGGGTCCATCCATGTCTCTGCAAATGAAACAATTTTGCTACTTTTTTTGGCTGAGTAACAGTCAACAAGATTATGCTCAAATCCTTCCAGCTAGGCTTCAGCAATATGTGAACCAAGAACTTCCAGATGTACAAGCTGGATTTAGAAAAGGCAGAGGAACTAGAGATCACATTGCTAACATATGCTGGATCATAGAAAAATCAAGGGAATTCCAAAAAATATCTACTTCTGCTTCATTGACTATGCTAAAGCCTTTGACTGTGTGGATCACAACAAACCAGGGGATATTCTTAATGAGATGGGAATACCAGAACACATTACCTACCTCCTGAGAAACCTGTGTGCAGGACAAGAAGCAACAGTTAGAACTGGACATGGAACAACAAACTGGTTCAAAATTGGGAAAGGAGTATACATCAAGGCTGTATACTGTCACTCTGCTTATTTAGCTTACATGCAGATGTATCATGCAAAATGCAAGGCTGGATGAATCACAAACTGGAATCAAGATTGATGGGAGACCTCAGATATCCAGATGATACCACTTTAATGGCAGAAAATGAAGAGGAACTGAAGAGCCTCTTGATGAGATGAAAAAGGAGAGTGAAAAAACTGGCTTGTGCAACATTCAGAAAATGAAGATAATGGCATCTGGTCCTATCACTTTGTGGCAAATAGATGGGGGAAATGTGGAACAGTGTCAAATTTCATTTCCTTGGGCTGCAAAATCAATATGGATGGTGACTGCAGTCACGAAATTGAAAGATACTTGCTCCTTGGAAGAATAGCGATGATGAACCTAGACAGTGTATTAAAAAGCAGAGACATCACTTTGCCAGCCAAGGTCCATATAGTCAAAGCTATGGTTTTTCCAGTAGTCATATATATATGTGAGAGTTGGACCATAAAGAAGACTGAGCTTTGAAGAATTGATGCTTTGGAACTGTGGTGTTGGAGAAGATTCTTGAGAATCCCTTGGACAGCAAGAAGAGCAAACCAGTCAATCCTAAAGGAAATCAGCCCTGAATATTCATTAGAAGGACTGATGCTGAAACCTAAGCTCCAATAGCTTGGCCACCTGATGCAAAGAGTTGACTTATTAGAAAATTCTGGGAAAGATTGAGGGCAAGAAGAGAAGGGGTTGAGAGGGGATGAGATGGTTGGATTGCATCACTGACTCAATGGACATGAGTTTGAGCAAACTCCAGGAGATGGTGAAGGACAGGGAAGCCTGATGTTTTGCAGTTCATGGGATCAGAAAGAGTCAAACATGACTCAGTGACTGAACAACAACATTCATCTTGATTCATGCTTCCACAATCACTGAGGCAAGGAGAGTGCCACAGTGCCCCATACTGGTAACTATTCACCTGAAAGTTACTCATCTTTTATGCTTACATTTTACTGGCCAAAGCAAGTCACTTGGACCCAAGGAAGGTTTTTTATTTCCTAGGGCTGCTGTACAGATTATCATAAGCTTAGTGGCTTAAAAAAAAAACAAAAACAAAAATGTATTCTGTCACAGTTTTGGAGGCTAGACATCTGAAATCAAAGTGTAGACAGGGTTGTATTTTCCCTGAAAGCTCTTGTGCAGGCTTCTTCCTTGTCCCTCCCAGGTTCTAGTGACTCTAGGTATTTCTTAGCTTATTACTGTATCCAATATAACCAATATCTGTATATTGTCATGTATGTCCAATGTCTCCATGTGTCTTCACGTGGTTTCCTCCTCTGTGTCCGAGTGTCTTTTCTGGTTGTCATCTCATCTCAAGATCCTTTATTTAATTTCATCTGCAAAAGCACCTTTTATAGCCTTCACAGTTTCTAGGGATTAGGACTTGGGAGGCCACCATTCAATTACCGCACTAGGCATGTGTCCCATGCCTCATTTCAAATATTGTTAAAGACAATTATGATAAAAGAAAAACTTCCCAGAAGTCTGCATCGAACGCTGTAGAAAACTGATCAAGTAAGATATATGTAGGGAGTGGAAATAGGGGAAGGTATATTGCCCATTTCTGGAGAACAGTACTGTTGGAATATTGACCCAGAGGGATCTCAGGAGTGGTAAATATCAGAGTCTACCAGTTGGCTCACATTCTGTCATTCTGAAATATGCCATTATTGTGAACCTGTTGTATCTCTGCAAGATGGATGTGTGGGGGACTGATAATTTATCTTATGTTCATATGTCTCTGGATCTAAGGAAGTCTCAGCTGAGTGAGATAAAGAGACTACTGTGCATCATCCCTAATGTGGAGATTATCACATGCCACCCAGAGACCCCACACTGTGTGCTTGTGCCTTGACTCTTGTATTTTGGGATTTCCTTCCTTGGAGAACAGAATAGATTTATATTGCATTCTGAAAGATTGGTATACTTATTTGGGGACCAGCAGGGAATTCTGTAATGCATGTGTGTGTACTCAGTCGTTAAGTTATGTCTGAGTCTTTTGTGGTCCCATGGACTGTGGGCCACCAGGCTCCTCTGTCCATAGGATTTCCCAGGCAAGAATACTGGAGTGGGTTGCCATTTCCTTCTCCAGGGGATCTTCCTGACCCAGGGGTCAAACCTGCATCTCCTGCGGCGTCTCCTGCATTGCAGGCAGATTCTTTACTGCTGAGTCACCTGAGGAGGCCGACACAGTGATAACAGTGGTATTAATAAGTATGTCACAGTTGTCTTTTCTGCACATAGTAGAAATGTACTCCTTCACCCACTTGAAGTTATGCTTGACCATGTCTTATATGGCTAATGAAATGTGACCAGAATTGCCATGTAAAAGTTTCAAGAATCTTTAAAGACTGTATATCTTTCTTCTTTCATAGCAACTGATCCTAATCAGAATGTCTCAAAAGTTATTCAGGAAAATATAAATGTGTTTGAAATACTTTTAAGTATTTATAGCCTTTATTTTTTATTAGTAAACATGTTTTTGTTTGTAGGGAAGTTCTATCTTGTGTATGTCACTGTCTAACCAAAAATTTTGGCTTTGATTCTTCTGTATTATTTATGAATTCAGAGCCAAGAAGGATGTTACAAAAGGTACTGATGGAAACCTAATTGTGTCTATCTAATTGCTCCTCAAAAGTTCGGGTTCTAAGCTGCTTCAGTCATATTCGATTCCGTGCGACCCTATGGACTGTAGCCCACCAGGCTCCTCTGTCCTTGTGATTCTCCAGGCAAGAATCCTGGAATGGATTGCCCTGCCCTCCTCCAGGGGCTCTTCCTAACCCAGAAATTGAACCCTCAGCTCTTACATCTACTTGCATCGACAAGTGGATTCTTTACCACTAGCACCACCTGGGAAGCCTCCCCGTCAAAGTAAGCTTATATAAAAGAAAACATTTAGTGTGGTAGGCAGCACCAGACCCAAGCATATTCATGAGAACATCTTTGATTAAACACCATTCAGGGCCAAATTATGGCACTGTCTATACTTTTCCTATACCAAAGTCATTTTTTTGGTGGATATCTTTTCATAAAGCGATGAAATGAGCAGTACTAGAATGAAGAAAAATATTTAAATTCTGGAGTTCTGGAGTTCATGTTAGCAAAAGCAACTCAAATTTGCCATGATGGCATCTGATTTAAGTAAAAAATATTTTAAAAATAATTGTAATGGATATACTATTTTAAAGTTAAAGTAACCTCATATTTATATAAATAATTTTAAAAGGGTAATCAGTTCCTGGATTTTGCTTTTGAACTAATTTAAGATGGTAAATTAACAATGTATCATCAGCATCAGTGAACACTCCAAGCACTTGATTTGATCAGTGTCAGACACACTCCACTTCACTTTTATTTAACTGCAGAAGCACCAGAGAATCTGGCTCACTGAGTAAGAACAATCTCACTTAGCTCTGGAGCTAACAGAGAGAAGGGAACAAATACGGGACCTTCACTATCCTCAGTTCTGTGCTCAAAATTTTGTGAAATAGATGTCATTATCTTCAATTTATCTTTGATGTGCCTTGCCCAAAGTATGTAGCCTGGCAATGACAGAGTTAATGTTTTAATTCTCATCAGTTGAAAAGCAAAAGTCAGTCTAATGTCGAAACCTGAGTTCATACCAATCTGTCAAGTAATGCCATTTTCACAGTGGATGAAATACATTTTTCTTTCCTAATCTTGATGCATATGTGTTTGATGTGCATGCGTATGTGCACATACGCACTTCAATCATGTCCAATTCTTCTTGACCGCATGGGCTGTAGCCCACCAGACTCCTCTGTCTATGGGATTCTCCAGACCAAAAATTACTGGAGTCGGTTGCCATGCCTTTCTCCAGGGCTTCTTCCTGACCCAGAAATCAAACCCAAGTTTCATGAGTCTTCTATAATGGAAGGCAGATTCTTTACCCCTGCAGCACCAGGTGTTGTTCTTAGGTTGTTAAATTTATGATAATTTATTGCATAGCAATATAAAACTAAAGCACAGAACATGGTACTTTCTATGCTTACTGAAGTTTGGATATCGGTCCAAATTCTAAAAGATGTTGCTATGAAAGTACTGCACTCAATATGTCAGCAAATTTGGAAGACTCAGCAGTGGCCACAGGGCTGGAAAAAGGTCAGTTTTTCATTCTAATCCCAAAGAAAGGCAATGCCAAAGCATGTTCAAACTACCACACAATTGCACTCATCTCACACACTAGCAAAGTACTACTCAAAATTCTCCAAGCTAGGCTTCAACAGTACATGAACCATAAACTGTTGTTCAAGCTGGATTTAGAAAAGTCAGAGGAACCAGAGATCAAATTGCCAATATCTGTGGAATCATAGAAAAAGCAAGAGAATTTCAGAAAAACGTCAATTTCTGCTTCACTGATGACGCTAAAGTCTTTGACTGTATGGGTCACAACAAACTGTGGAAAATTCTGAAAGAGACAGGAATACCAGACCCCCCTTACCTGCATCCTGAGAAATCTGTATGCAGGTCAAGAAGCAACAGTTAAAACCCGACAAGGAATAGCGGACTGGTTCCAAATTGGGAAAGGAGTACAAAAAGGCTGTATTTTGTCACCCAGCTTATTTAACTTATATGCAGAGTACAACATGCAAAATGCAGGGCTGGATAAAGCATAAACTGGAATCAAGATTGCCGGAAGAAATATAAATTACTTCAGATATGCAAATGACACCGCACTTATGGCAGAAAGCAAAGAGGAGACAGAACCTCTTGATGAAAGTGAAAGAGGAGAGTGAAAAAGCTGGCTTAAAACTCAATTCATAAAACTAAAACCATGGCGTCCAGTCCCATCACTTCATGGCAAATAGATGGGGAAACAATGAAAACTGACAGACTTTATTTTCTTGGACTCCAAAATCACTGCAAATGGTGACTGCAGCCATGATGTTAAAAGGCACTTGCTCCTTAGAAGAAGAGCTACAACAAACCTAGACAGCGTATTAAAAAGCAAAGACATTACTTTGCCAACAAAGGTCCATATAGTCAAAGCAATATTTTCTCTAGTAGTCATGTATGGATGTGGGAGTTGTACCATAAAGAAAGCTGATCGCCAAAGAATTGATAACTTTTTGATTTGTGGCATTGGAGAAGACTCCTGAGAGTCTCTTGGCCTTCAAGATCAAGGTAGTCAATCATAATGGAAATCAGTCCTGAATATTCATTGGAAGGACTGATGCTGAAGCTGAAGCTCCAATACTTTCGCTACCTGATGCAAAGAACTGACTCATTGGAAAAGACCCTGATGCTGGGAAAGATTGAAGGCAGGAGAAGGGGATGACAGAGGATGAGATGATTGGATGGCATCACCGACTCAATGGACATGAGTTTGGGTTAACTCCAGGAGTTGTTGATGGACTGGGAAGCATGGTGTGCTGCAGTCCATATATCGCAAAGAGTCAGATGTGACAGCAACTGAACTGAACTGAAATAACGACACACACACATCTCTTTGTCCTAATATAGTACAAAAATGACAGCTTAGAACTTCTATCCACCAAGTTATAATGCCCTATAAATATTGAAAGCTGAGTCACAATAAGCTTAAACATGTCTCATCCCTTTGCACTGTGCTATTTTTTATGAAGGTCAGCTTTTGTGACCTTAAGCCACTTATTTCCAGCTATCTAATTTATGGCTTCCTCCTCTTTGCCTGTATCCACTGATGAGATTCCTGTCTATTTGGCCACAACTGTGTCAAACATGGGCTTCACTGACACTCTAAATTGGTTATTACCATCAGTAAGATTTCTAATAGCAGATTCCTCTAAATAGAAAAGAAATGATGGTTATAGATTATGAGAACTCAATTATAATACATAGCAGACAACTTTATATTTTCTAACCTTTTAAAAAATTATTGCTTAAAGCCATGTTTAGCTTTTATTGAGTTTTGTATCTCTGATTAGATAGCTATTTCCTCCTTTGATTTCATTGTGTTAACTTCTAAATATTGCCTTTTGGAATCTTGGCTGCATTCAAGTGTATTTATATAATGTTTAATCCTCTCAAATTATTCTTTAAAATATGCATAGTTCTTGAATTCCTTTAAACCCATCTGTACTGCGCACCTCTGTATATCATGTCAGTGGTAGAAAGTTCATCCCGAGAACAGAGATGATGAACAGGACACCACAGCAGGGAAATTTAAAATAAAATTTAAAAAACAAACATATTTATTGGCATGAGCTGTAAGAGGAAGAAAGATGTATACAGTTTAGAAGACTTTCTGCCAACTCCTCTATGTTAACTCCCAACAGCCCTCATCCAGAATAGAAAGAATTCCTCCCCATTTGATGTAAATTCCTTTGCACTAGAAGCATCTACATTGGACACAAGGGAAGAGATAGGCATGCTTTCAAAAATCCACAAAGGTTAACAGTAAATCAGGAAAGACAAATGGCAGTCAAAGAGTGGAGTAACTGTATCTCAGAAACCTGTGGAACAAATCCAGAACAAGAAAGGGCACTTTAAAAAAACTAGAGCAGTCAAGTCTTTGATAAATCTGATTTAAATTAAAACTGCATGTCTCTTCCATTTTTAAAGTGAGGATTTTGCTTTGTAACCAACAACAAACAACACAGTAGAAATCTGGCAGCTTAGTCGCTAAACTGGAGTTTGGCCCTGTGTTCGATTTAATCTGTAGCCTTGTGTAAGTCACTAAACTGTCCAAGCCATTGGACTGCAGATGTTTAAGTGACTGAAATAATATTTATGTAACTCAAAGGAGCACTTTGAAGGTTTCATTCATTCTTACTTGCAAAGTGTCTTATTCTCTTTAAGACCTTTGAGTGAAAAGTACTGAGATATATGAAGTAGTATTATCATTTTCCTTCTAATTGATTGATTGTAAAATATGGTACTATGCTAGTTTTCACCAGTAAGAGTCAAGTCAAAATCTAAAACTGATTATGTCTTAAATTTTAAACCTTTTTTCCTTGATAAATGTCCCAGGCTAAATGTACAATGTATCTTAAATACATGGCAAGAAAAGAGGTAAAGACAACTCCATACGCACATTTATCTTACTATATTCAGTGACAGCCATTGGACTCAAGGTAATGGATAGTCATTATCTCAAACATTTGAGATTAAAACCACACTTAGTTAAAAAAAGTTATATGCCCTTGTGGTTTAGTGAATTGTGTCTTTAATTATAGAGAGTCAGACATCTCATTATAGGAGTCTTTTATAGTTTTCCTATTTAATAGCTTCCAAACTACTCTCTCTCACACACACACAGAAATGCAAAAATATAAAGTATAAATATAAATATACGGCTTATGTATTACAACTATTTTACATGAGTGTTATACATATTGCTGCACCTTTTACTTTAAAACAATAATAGGATCAAGATTTTTCTTTTCAGGATTGGTATTATTTCCATGTAGAAACTGAGACCCAGCTTAAGAAAGGCTGGAGTTGGAACCAGAGTCTAAGTAGATGCGGGACTGTCAGTGGCATATGTACAGTGAGTCTGGGTTGGCTGGAGCAAGGGGAACAGGTGGAGAATGAGGAAGATAAGGCTAGACAAAAAGGTTGTGTTTGTATCTCGAAGACATTTCTTCTTGAGAACTCAGGTTGACTGTTAAATGAGCACACAGATTGTCTTCTATGACAGTAGAGTTTGGCTTTTCAGCATTGTGTTCGTATTTCTGGTAGACCCCTATCACGGTTTTAACTTGGTTGATATGAGTGTAATGTAGCCTGGGGCAGTGGCTGATGCTTTTATATTTTATGTTTTTGGTGTTTTTTTGTGTTTTTTTTTTGCCACCCATCAGCTATTAATTGTACTTAACAACATTAGCTTCAAGTTTCCACTTGAATATCCATTACTTTGTTCAGTGTCAGTCATGGGTGTCTGCTGATGGTAATTCTGATAGAAAGGATGGCACACGACTTCAGTCTTATTACCTCCTAGGATAGTGACTAGATTAATAAATAGACCCAGGCCTTCAGCCAAACCAATAAAGCCAAGGACAGTAAATTTAGACTTTTATTTGGATTAGGGGAAAAGATACATTCTTTAGTACAGAACTTGGAAAGGATATGGGTTAAAGATGCTGCTGCATCCATCTTGACAGATTAAATGAAGTAGAACTGAGAGGAATCCAAGAGATTAGGAAGAAAATATGGTTCTGATATATTCTTAGTTGCTCGGTCATATCCAACTCTGTGTGATCCCATCCACTGTACCCCGCCCGGCTCCATGGGGATTCTCCAGGCAAGAATACTGGAGTGGGTTACCATGCCCTCCTCTAGGGGATCTTCCCAACCCAGGGATCAAACCCAGGTCTCCCACATTGCAAGCAGGTTCTTTACCTTCTGAGCCACCAGGGAAGTCCAAGAATACTGGAGTGGGTAGCCTATCCCTTCTCCAAGGGATCTTCCTGACCCAGGAATAGAACCAGGGCCTCCTGCATTGCAGGTCTGAAGATATAATTTATGTAAATATTATTGATAAAGCTGTATCTGAAACTGATGCTATTCATTATGCATTTTATAAATAAGATTGTCATGGACAGAAAAACACTTTCTCAGGATGTCTAGGTCCTTGAAATCAATAAATCTGTTAGGTTACATAGCACAGGGAAATTAGGGTTGCTGATAAAAGTAAGGATGCTAATCATCTGACTTTAAAATAGAGATTATTCTGGATTATCTGGTAGGTCTAATATAATTGCAGAAGTTTTTAATAATAGAAAAGGGAGGAAGACATGAGCAGTCAGAGGCAGATGTGACTCTGGAAGAACAGTCACGAAGTGGTAACATTGCTGGCTTTGAGGATGGAGGAGAGGGGCTGCCACCCAAGAAATGTGGAAAGCCATAGAGTCCGGAAAAGTCAAGAAAACAGATTCTTTCCTAGAGCCTCCAGAAAGAAATGCAGCTTGCTGACAGCTTGATTTTAGCCCAGTGAGATGCATGCCCATTGACTAACCCAGAGAACTGTAAGATGATAAATTTGCACTTTTTTTTTAAGCCAAGTTTGAAGAAATGTGTTACAGCAATATAAGCTACAATAACAGATAAATGTCCTGCCTGCCCCACTTCCAGTTTTCTTTTCAAAAGGTAGAGTCAAGTTTTCTTTAACTTGTAGTGAAATAATATACTTGGTTAAGATGAGAAACTGTTTAAAAATCTTAGGAATTTGAATAGGCTCAGGGCTTTGTGACATGGCTGAGAAACTATATGAAATATCCACAATTCAGCAGCTTTGTCATCAGTTTGAAAAACTCTAAAAAAACTGACCCACATTTCTGGAATGGGCTAATTCCTTTGGAAAATTGGTATTGAATATGCTTATGTCCAGAGAAATATAGTGAGTTATTAGATAAATTTTACATTGTTATCTATTTTACTTCAGTGCTTTTATTTTGTTGTTCAGTCATCCAGTCATGTCTGATTCTTTGCAACCCCATGGACTGCAGCATGCCAGGCCTCCCTGTCCCTCACCATTTCCTGAAGTTTGCCCAAGTTCATGTCCATTGCATCAATGATGCCATCCAGCCATCTCATCCTCTGATACCTTCTCTCCTTCTGCCCTCAATCTTTCCCAGCATCTGGGACTTTTCCGATGCGTTGGCTGTTCACATCAGGTGACCAAAATACTTGGAGCCTCAGCTTCAGCCTCAGTCCTTCCAATGAGTATTCAGGGTTAATTTCTCTTAAGATGGGCTATTTTGATCTCCTTGCTGTCCAAGAGACTCTCAGGAGTCTTCTCCAGCACCACAGTATGAAGGCATCAATTCTTTGGCTCTCTGCCTTCTTTTATTTTATGTATATATAAACTTCCCCTATGGCTCAAGCAGTAAAGAATTTGCAGGCAATGCAGGAGAAATGGAGACGTGAGTTCAATTCCTGGGTCAGGAAGATTTCCTGGAGGAGGAAATGGCAATCCACTCCAGTATTCTTGCTTGGAAATTCCCATGGACCGAGGAGCCTGGCAGGTTAACTGTCAGTGGGGTCACGAAGAGTTGGACACGATTGAGCACACAAGCATGATGATATAAATATATACACACACACGTGTGTGTGTGTAGGTATGCATATGTATATAATTTCCAATGGTGATACCTTTCATAAGAAACTTTATGAGATATATTGTTGAAAGTAATAGATTTAATTTGACAAAAGCAATTTAATTCCAATAAAGTTAAGTTTCTATACCTAATCAGGAAAAAGTTGTATCGGTTTAGAGCAAAAAAGACCAATTCAGTATTGCATCTCATGAATTATTACTATAAAGTATCTGTTTTATTTACTATTTATAAAGCTGCATTGCTCATGAAACATGGTTACTCTTTGCGACCCTATGGAGTATAGTCTGCCAGGCTTCTCCGTCTGTGGGATTCTCCAGGTAAGAATACTGGCATGGGTTGCCATGCCCTCCTATAGGGGATCTTTCTGACTCGGGGATAGAACCCACATCTCTTATGCCTCTTGCATTGGCAGACACGTTCTTTACCACTAGTGCCACTTGGGAAGCACCTTCTTATGTCTTAGAAAAAACAAAACAAAATTCTACCCTATGTAGAAATGATGCAGCCACCTCATTAAAAAAAATTTCAGCCACATAGCTTTTTAACTATTTCCCAAATCACAGTGTGTGAGTGGATTATAGGATTCCAACATGAGTTTTTTATTAAGCTCTGATTTGGTGCCCTGGAGGAGCTCTACAACTGAATTAAATAATTTGGGGTTGAAATGTGTATGTGTGTGTCTTCCTTTCTTTTTAAAAATTTCATAGTTTGTGTATATGCACTGGTGCTCACAAGGGCAGTCATGCAAATTAAAGATAATGAATTAATTTAAACTTTATATGTACACTTAAGATTACCTTATTTATGACAGTAAATTCATAATTGTGGCTAAAAACAAAAGTGAATATGTGAACAAAAAAATTGTTGTGGACAGAAAACCAGGCTTGTAACCAGATTGGACAAACTCAAGTACACTTTATGATTCTAACCCAGAAGACCACCAAGAAAGTTATGTGACTGTCTTGAAGCCATTTATTCTATGAGGCATGTAGGAAAGCAGTGAGAAAGTAGTTATTTCAGAAGGCTCATTTGGCTTCATTATGACCTGTTAATAGTGGAAGCAAAGAAACCATGGAAAAACTAAAGATCCAGGCAAATCTCCAGTTTCTGAATTATACCATGAGCAAAATCTAGTCATGCTCTGAACTAAATAAAGCAATCCTTATTAAAGTGTTAAGAACTGACAAGTCAATATCTTAAAAGCAGAAAGAGATTAGGAAGAACTTGGCCAAATTTCTGGTCAAATACAGGTACTCCCTGTTTTTGAAATTTTACTGGTCTTTTCTGGAAGACCTGAATTAGTACTGTCTGCCTTCCATGTCCATGGGTTCCACATCTGCAGATCCAACCCACAGCAGATAGAAAAAATATATATATATTTTTAATTTTTCCATGAAAATATTTTTTAAAAAATCTTCCAGAAAGTTCCAAAAAGCAAAATTTTAATTTGCTGTATATTGGCAACTATTTACACATTTTGCTATTGTATTCAGTATTATAAGTAATTTAGAGATGATTAAAGTAGAAAGGAGGATGTGTGTGGGCTATATTGCAAATATCACATCATTTTATACAATGGACTTGATCATTCGTGAATTTTGGGTATCTGAGGTGGGTCCTGGATCCTATTCCCCATGAATACCAAGGGACAACTATGCCTATTTTCACTAACTGAAAGAAATCTGAAGAGGATTTTCACTTTTACCAAAAAAAAAAAAAAAAAAAGCAAAAAGCCAAATAGGGTGTGATGTTTGTTTTGCAGAGTGTGGCCGTTATAGAAGCAGCATGCACCCCTGCAGGGAGAGTGGGACCCTAAGTTCCTTCCCAGAACTACACACAGTATCTCAGCATCAAACTGCTGTAACCTTGAGCAGTGTCTGTGGGCATCTGTGCTTTATCTCAATTTATTCTGTGTATCCATTAGCACAAAATATTTTGTCTGTCCCAAGATAATTGTTTCTTTGCTTTAAGCCATTTCAGTGTAGAAAAAGTTTCCTAGAAACACTGTATTTTCAGATAGAAGGGGAAACCTATGCTTAAATAATGCATTAAGTCAAGTATTTAAGTGAAGAAATGCTTTCTTCACTTAAATATTCTTTTTTCCACTCTAAAGAGAGAATTAATGTTTCTTAATGTTATGAAGTGATAAGCTCACAGTATAGCATTTTGAAAACACTTATAAGATTTTATTATGGTTATACCTCTTGAGACTATTTTCTCTAAGTAACTTAAAGAGACAAATCATTTATGATCAAATCTTTGTTCCATTATGGGTTCTTTAGGCATATATTTTTAGTCAGGAGAAATCTTCATAGGGCTGTCTGCACAGGTAAGAGAAATATTACTTGGCTTTCTGAATGATCACGTTTTCCTTGCTTCCTTGCAAATATTTGTTACATGTTTGCAGATATTTTCTGCTCTATGCACTTAGAATTTAAGTACAAAAGCCAGCATAAGGAGAGAGATGCTATTTTATTGCTGGAAGAAACTTTAACAGTATGCTGAATCAATTATATTTTTGGAAACCATTTGATACGATTGCGTTGCCCAGGATATATTGGCACATTGCATTTCGGCTTACCACATAGAAAAAAAAAATGAATGTTTACAGATTTCAGCATTCCTTTTTGTGTAAAGATGAGTGAAGCAATTATGTTTGGCTCTATCCAAGTCCAAGAAAAAAAGAGTATTCCATTTATTATGATAAACAGATCACATGAGTAAGACAAAGCCAGTAATGAATATGAGAGAAAACATTCTCTTAGAGATGCCCTTAGTAAGCTGCTGATACTTACTAAATTTTATGAGGAAAAGAAAAAATTCAAGGAAATAATTTGCTATGGTAAAAACAATAATAAAATAAACATTTACCCAATATAGATTTTCTCTAATCTGTCATTTCCTTTTCATCCTAATTATGTTGCCCTAATTTTTACATTTTGTTTCCTAGATTGTTGTTGGTCTCCCTCCCAATGCAGCTGGAATATTCTAACTGAAATATAAGTCAAATCACATAATTTTCCTGCTAAGCTATTTTCAGTGGATCTCTAATGTCCAAATTGATTGCTTGACCTTTTCTCACTGGTCATTTTACCTCTTGCTACTCCTTTTTATGATTTAATAATACAGTTTATACACAGTAGGGTATATGACATGCCTTGTTGACTTATTCATTTCCTCTGCCTAAGTGGCCTTTGTATGTTTCACCTGGATAATTTTAATTTATCCTTTATTGAACTGGCTGAACTGGAACAGGTTTAAGTTTATCATTCTGCTTGAGTCAAATATTCTTATGGCCCTTAGCATCCCCTCCCTTGCCTATTTCTACCATAGCGATTATCAACTTATTTTGACACTATTTATTCCTTGTCTCTCCTTTTAGACTCTATAAATTACCTGAAACCATTTTTGGATAGTCAACAATTAGTATAATGCCTGACATATAATTCAGTTCAGTTCAGTCACTCAGTCGTGTCTGACTGTTTGTGACCCCATGTACTATAGCACGCCAGGCCTCCCTGTCCATCACCAACTCCCGGAGCCTACTCAAACTTATGTCCATCAAGTCAGTGATGCCATTCATCAGCTGACTCAGATGGTAGAGTCTGCCTGCAAATGGGAGACATGGGTTCAATTCCTAGGTTCCCCTGGAGAAGAGAATGGCAACCCACTCTAGAATTCTTGCCTGGGGAATTCCATGGACAGAAGAGCCTGGTGGGCTACAGTCCATGGGTCACAAGGAGTCAGACATGACTGAGCTACTAACATATGCAAAGAAAGTCATAGGGCCAAGCCCAGAGTAAGTATGGGAAAATGTAGATACAGAGAGGCGTGAGGGTATGGAGCTATTATTAATGAGTTCTACATGGGGGAGGAATAAGGAGCAGGAAAATAGATCAGAAGTATTTTAAAGTAATCATCATGGAAATAAAGACTAAGATAAGGTATAATCATTACTATGCATGTGAATTAGAATAGCGTCATATCAAGCAACTGGTTAGAGCATTGTCATGTGTCTAGCATTGTAATGTTAGAGAAAAACCATGTGTTTACAAAGTTTCTGGATGAGTGAGTTTTTCATAGAGTATATATCATAGTTTCAAAGACACAATTGAATCACTGAAACCAGATTTAAATCCCAAAGCAGACCAGGTAAGATACTGGAATCAACTCATTTAAATTCAATACCTATTATGAAAATAAAAAATCCCCACAATCATATCCTTTATGTCATACCCTAGTGATTCTTTATAAATCACCTCTTCTTCCAAGTTCTGCTTTCTCTTGCTTACATTCCGTCTACTCCTTCAACTATTCCAGTGAACTAGAGTTGCCAAATGTGCTCAATGATCTAGTGTATCATAGGGGAAAATATATTTCTCCTCTGTAGTGTAGTAGAGCAAAGCTATTTGTGCCCCTGGATCTCACAAAGATTTTACTGAAGTGGATTACAGTTTTAACTTCCAGCAGGATATCTACTTAGGACTCAGGTGAGCCTATGGGTTTTGGTTATGTGAAAAATTACAAAAATGGACATTAGTTGCATACAAAATCCCTTATGTATCCCAGTTTTAGGATTTTGGTATTGAAGCTTATCATAGTTGAGTGTCTTCCCTTTGGTTGAATTATTTTGAAAGACCATCTTCAATCGGCTATGCAAATAGCATTCTCAAGCTACTGGTTGGTCAGATATACCCTGCTATGGCCAAAATACACAGTCACTTCAGTTCAGTCACTCAGTCATGTCTGACTCTTTGTGATCACAAGGACTGAAGCATGCCAGGCCTCCCTGTCCATCACCAACTCCCGGAGTTTACTCAAACTCATGTCCATTGAGTCAGTGATGCCATCCAACCATCTCATCCTCTGTCATCCCCTTCTCCTCCCACCTTCAATCTTTCCCAACATCAGGGTCTTTTCAAATGAGTCAGTTCTTCACATAAGGTGGCCAAAGGATTGGAGTTTCAGCTTCAACATCAGTCCTTCCAATGAACACTCAGGACTGATCTCCTTTAGAATGGACTGGTTAGATCTCCTTGCAGTTCAAGGGACTCTCAGAGTCTTCTCCAACAATACAGTTCAACAGCATCAATTTTTCGGCGCTCAGCTTTCTTTAGAGTCCAACTCTTACATCTGTACATGACTACTGGAAAAATCATAGCCTTGACTAGATAGACCTTGTTGTCCAAGTAATGACACTTTTTAATATGCTGTTTAGGGTGGTCATAACTTTTCTTCCAAGGAATAAGTGTCTTTTAATTTCATGGCTGCAGTCACTATCTGCAGTGATCCTGAAATCCAAAACAATAAAGTCTGCCACTGTTTCTATTGCTTCCCCATCTATTTGCCGTGAAATGATGGGACCAGATGCCATGATCTTAGTTTTCTGAATGTTGAGCTTTAAGCCAACTTTTTCACTCTCCTCTTTCACTTTCACCAAAAGGCTCTTTAGTTCTTCTTCACTTTCTGCCATAAGGGTGGTGTCATCTGCATATCTGAGGTTATTGATGTTTCTCCTGGCAATCTTGATTCCAGCTTGTGCTTCATCCAGCCCAGCATTTCTCATGATGTACTCTGCATATAAGTTAAATAAGCAGGATGAGGATATACAACCTTGATGTACTCCTTTCCCTATTTGAAACCAGTCTGTTGTTCCATGTCCAGTTCCATGAGGAGTTCCAAGGCCTCCTCAGACAGTCATTTTGCTTTTTTGCACTTCTTTTTCTTGGGGATGGTCTTGATCCCCGTCTCCTGTACAGTGTCACGAACCTCCATCCATAGTTCATCAGGCACTCTATCTATCACATATAATCCCTTGAATCTATTTCTCACTTCTACTATATAATTGGAAGCGATTTGATTTAGGTCATACCTTAATGGTCTAGAGGTTTTGCCTACTTTCTTCAGTTTAAGTCTGAATTTGGCAATAAGGAGTTCATGATCTGAACCACAGTCAGCTCCCGGTCTTATTTTTGCTGACTGCATAGAGCTGCTCCATCTTTGGCTGCAAAGAATATAATCAATCTGATTTCAGTATTGACCACCTGGTGATGTCCATGTGTAGAGTCTTCCCTTGTGTTGTTGGAAGAGGGTGTTTGCTATGACCAGTGCCTTCTCTTGGCAAAGCTTGTTAGCCTTTGCCCTGCTTCACTCCATACTCCAAGGCCAAATTTGCCTGTTACTCCAGGTATTTCTTGACTTCCTACTTTTGCATTCCAGTCCCCTATAATGAAAAGGACATCTTTTTGGGGTGTTAGTTCTAGGTCTTGTAGGTCTTAATGAACTGTTCAACTTCAGCTTCTTCAGCATTACTGGCCAGGGCATAGACCTGGATTACCATGATATTGAATGGTTTGCCTTGGAAACAAACAGAGATCATTCTGTCATTTTTGGATTGCATCCAAGTGCTGCATTTCAGACTCTTTCATTGACTATAGCTACTCCATGTCTTCTAAGGGATTCCTGCCCACAGCAGTAGATATAATGGTCATCTGAGTTAAACTCACCCATTCCAGTTCACTTTAGTTCACTGATTCCTAAAATGTCAATATTCACTCTTGACATCTTCTGTTTGATCACTTCCAATTTGCCTTGATTCACGGACCTAACATTCTAGGTTCCTGTGCAATATTGCTCTTTACATCATTGGAATTTGCTTCTATCATCAGTCACATCCACAGCTGGGTGTTGTTTTTCCTTTGGCTCCATCTCTTCATTCTTTCTGGAGTTATTTCTCCACTGATCTCCAGTAGCATATTGGGCACCTACCCACCTGGAGAGTTCATCTTTCAGTTTCCTATCTTTTTGCATTTTCATACTGTTCATGGGGTTCCCAAGGCAGGAATCCTGAAGTGGTTTGCCATTCCCTTGTCCAGTGGACCACACTTTGCCAGAATTCTCCACCATGACCCGTCCGTCTGGGTGGCTCATAGGTTCACTGAGTCAGACAAGGCTCTGGTCATGTGATCAGATTGGTTAGTTTTCTGTGACTGTGGTTTTCCGTCTGTCTGCCCTCTGATGGAGAAGGATAAGAGGCTTTATGGAAGCCTTCTGATGAGAGAGACTGGCTGAGGGGGAAATTGGGTCTTGTTCTGATGGGCAGGGCCATGCTCAGTAAATCTTTAACCCAATTTTCTGTTGATGGGTGAAGCTGTGTTTCCTCCCTGCTCTTTACCTGGGCCCAAACTATGGTGGAGGTAATGAAGATAATGGTGACCTCCTTCAAAAGGTCCCATGCATGTACTGCTACACTCAATGCCCCCAACCCTGCAGCAGGCCACCACTGACCCACGCCTCTGCTGGAGATGTGGACATTGCTGGGTAAGTCTGGGTCAGTCTCTTGTGGGGTCACTGCTCCTTTCTCCTGGGTCCTGGTGCACACAGGGTTCTGTTATGCCCTCCAAGAGTATATTTCCCAGTCCTGTGTAAGTTCTGGCAGCTCTGTGGTGGGGTTAATAGCCATCTCCTCCAAGAAGGCTTATGCCATACCCAAGTCTGCTGCACCCAGGGCCCCTGGCCCTGAGGCAGTCTACTGCTGACCTGTACCTCCACAGGAAATGATCAAACACAGTTCTGTCTTGGTCTCTGTGGGGTCCCTGGGTCCTGGTATGCACAAGGTTTGTTTGAGCCCTCTGAGCATCTCTGGTGGGAATGGGATTTGATTCTAATTTGCGCCTCTGAATTTGTCCCTCCTACCGTCTTGCTGGAGCTTCTCCTTTGCCCTTGGGCATAGGGTATCTCCTCGCTGTGGCTCCAGCAAAGGGCAGCTGCAACTCCTGACCTTGGAATTGGGGCATCTCTTTACGGCTGCTCCAGTGCCAGTGCAGAAGCCACCACACAGTCACTTATTAAACTTTGATCCTTAGCATAAAAGGATTTTTATTCATCATCTCGTTTGAAAGGCATTATGTTACACTAGTGATTAATCTTCTTAGGTTTTAAGGTTAGACAGATTTGGTCTAGACCTAAAGTCAGCCTCTGTTTCTAATTGTGTGATCTTGGATACATTTCTCAAGTTTATAAGCCTTGGTTTCTCATCTCTTATCTATCTCATATCTGCATTGTCCAATAAAGAAGTCACTAGTCACATTTGACAACTAGACACTTGAAACATGGCTAGTCCAAGTTAAAATGTTCTGTAAGTGCAAAATATACACTTTGGGGGAAATTTAATATAAAAAGCATAAAACATCTCAATAGTATTATTAAATATTGAATATATGTTAAAATGGTAACATTTTAGATATAAGTAACACCTCTTACTCACATTAATTTTACTTGTTTCATTTTACCCTTTTAAATTGTGGTTACTAGAAAATTTTCAATTATATAAACTATTTATAATTGAAATAATTACTCAATAATTAAAAAATGAATGAAAAATGAAATAATGTTACTCACATAATTCTAGTAGACAGCATTATTTATAGTGGGGATAATAATAATATACAAATTGTAGAATTAGATCATGAACTCCCTATTGCAAAATTAAGACATAAATTGAGGAAAGTAGATAAAACCACTAGACCATTCAGACATGACCTAAATCAAATCCCTTTTGATTATGCAATGGAAGTGACAAATAGATTCAAGGGATTAGAACTGATAGACAGACTGCCTGAAGAACTATGGACAGCAGTCCTTACCACTGCAGTGGAGGTGGTGAGCAAAACCATCCCCAAGAAAAAGAAATGCAAAAAGGATAAATGGGAGGCCTTACAAATAGCTGAGGAAAGAAGAGAAGTGAGAGACAAAGGAGAAAAAGAAAGACATACCCATCTGAATGCAGAATTCTGAAGAATAGCAAGGAGAGATAAGAAAGCCTTCCTAAGTGATCAAACCAAAGAAATGAAGGAAACAATAGAATGGGAAAGACTAGAGATCTCTTCAAGGAATTTAGAGATATTAAGGGAATATTTCATGCAAAGATGGGCACAATAAAGGACAGAAATATTATGGACCTAACAGAAGCAGAAGATATTAAGAAGGGTGAAAAGAACACACAGAAGATCTATACAAAAGAGATCTTGATGACCCAGATAACCACGATGGTGTGCTCACTCACCTAGTGTCAGATATCCTGGGCTGCAAAGTCAAATGGGCCTTAGGAAGCATCACTGCGAACAAAGCTAGTGGAGGTGATAGAATTCCAGCTGAGTTATTTCATATCCTAAAAGATGATGCTGTTAAAGTGCTATACTCAACATACCAGAAAATTTGGAAAACTCAGCAGTGGCCACAGGACTGGAAAAGGTCTGTTTTCATTCCAATCCCAAAGAAAGGCAGTGCCAAAGAATGTTCAAACTACCGCACAAATGCACTCATCTCACACACTAGCAAAGTAACACTCAAAATTCTCCAGGCTAGACTTCAACAGCAGGTGAACTGAAAATTTCCATATGTTCAAGTTGGAGTTAGAAAAGGCAGAGGAACCAGAGATCAAATTGCTAACATCCATTGGATCATTGAAAAAGCAAGAGAATTCCAGAAAAACATCTGTTTCTGCTTCATTGACTACGCTAAAGCCTTTGACCATGTGGATCATAACTGTGAAAAATTCTTCAAGAGATGGTAATGTGAGACACCTTACCTGATTCCTGAGAAACCTGTATGCAGGTCAAGAAGCATCAGTTAAAACTGGACATGGAACAATGGAATGGTTCCAAATTGGGATAGGAGTATGTCAAGACTGTATATTGTCACCTGGCTTATTTAACTTAATATGCAGAGTACATCATACAAAATGCTGGCCTGGATAAAACATAAACTGGAATCAAGATTGCTGGGAGAAGTGAAAATAACCTCAGATATGCAGATAACATCACCCTTATGGCAGAAAGCGAAGAGGAACTAAAGAACCTCTTGATGAAGGTAAAAGAGGAGAGTGAAAAAGCTGGTTTTAAACTCAACATTCAAGAAAAACTAAGATCATGGTAACTGATCCCATCACTTCATGGCAAATACATGGGGAAATAATGGAAACCATAACAGGCTTTATTTTCCTGGGCTCCAAAATCACTGCAGATGGTGATTTCAGCCATGAAATTAAAAGACATTTGCTCCTTGGAAGAAAAGCTATGACCAACCTAGACAGCATATTAAAAAGCAAACACATTACTTTGCCGACAAAATTCCATATAGTCAAAGTAATGGTTTTTCCAGTAGTCATGTATAGATGTGGGAGTTGGACCATAAAGAAGACTGAGCACCAAAGGATTGATGCTTTTGAACTGTGGTGTTGGAGAAAAATCTTGAGAGTCCCTTGTACTGCCAGGAGTTCAAACCAGTCAATCCTAAATGAAATCAGTCCTGAATATTCATTGGAAGGACTGATGCTGAAGCTGAAACACCAGTACTTCGGCCACCTGATGGAAGAGTCGACTCATTAGAAAAGATCTTGATGCTGGGAAAGATTGAAGGAAGGAGGAGAAGGGGATGACAGGAGGAAAAGGAGACGGTTGGATCACATCACCGACTCAGTGGCTATGAGTCTGAGCAAGCTCCGGGTGATAGTGAAGGACAAGGAAGCCTGGCGTGCTGCAGTCCTTGCGGTTGCAAAGAGCTGGACAGGACTGAGTGACTGAACAACAACAACTATGATGAAAATTAAGAAAATGTAAAGTTATTAACAAAGACTTATACATAGTGAAAACTCAATAGGCATTGGCCATTTTCTCAATTTTTAATGAACAATATACATTAATATAATTGTGAATTGAGAAGTATATATCCAAAATATTTAGCTTGAATTTTCAATTGATCTTGAAAAGTTAAGCCCTGTTATTTTTATACTGTGTTTGCTTTCATATTGGACTATAAATTACAAAGGTAAAATATAGCTTAATTTAGTGAATTGCTAATGAACATTTTATAAATATCTATGAGATAATCATTGCCATTTCTGAAAATAGTTCCTTCAGATAATAAAGAAAACTGTTCAATGTGACAATAAACTAAACTGTTCTTATAGTTTATTAGGGAAACTGAGAATCTAAATTCACACTCTTTTAAATTTCCACCATGGTCATTGGGAGCTAAGGAATAATTAATCTAAGCTACATATGGAGCATGGGCTATAGTCCAGGGTGTTTTTTTATTGCCTTAACATTTCCATATTCATTTTTCCTCTTTCTCCTTCTCGCTCTCCGACTCAGTTTGAAAGGGATTAAATTGAAAAACAGGAGGAAATTTAAAGAAATTCCCCCAAACCCAATCAATTCTTTAATCAACTTGATCATCCAGCTGTATACCAGTGATAAAACAGTACAAGTTCCTATAGGGTTAATCCAATTGTGGCTGTCTTTTCAAAGAAGGCGTTCGTTGGTGTCTCTGTTCGTTGAAGTTAATCCAGAAGGTTAAGTTTTCTCAGTTGAATAGTGTGTTATCTTATTTTTCCTTTTACAGTCTTCTGGAATTAATACAAGTTAACTTGACTTTATTGTCATTTTATTTAATTAAAACAAGTAAACTCTATTTTATTGTCATTTGCATGAATATATGTGTTTGGGAGTCATTGAAGTTAGACTCTCAAGGCTCAGAAAGATGTCTTAGGCATGTTTTCAAGCAAAAGGCAAGACACAGACATTGTTATTTAGCAGGGGTGCGTTCCTGCGGGGGCTCTTGAAGCAAAGTAAATTGTGCTCTGATTTGTGCTCTGTCATTTATGGGCTGTGCTGGTGGCCAGGTACATCCAACGAATCCATTTTTTCATTTATAAAATAGCACCTATATTATGGATTTTTTATAATGATTACATAAAATAATGTTTAAAAGTCTTTTTTTTTTTAAAAAAAATCATGATTCCTGGAATATAAAGCTTACTCAGTGCATCTTAATTGCTTTTGTTACTATAGTTGCTATCATTTGGCAAATATGTTGAAGATCAAAGGCTCAGTGCTTTCCATATTTTAAGTGGCTGATTTTAGGTAATTTAATTGGAAGACAGTGGAATTCAGAGTAAAAAGAAGGATGAGTTGAGTTCACCCAGTTTATTAACATTTGATCTTTTGCAAATTACTTAATCTCTGAGAATTATAAAGTAGGGCTAGCAATACTTGTCTCATAGCAATAAATGAGAACTATTATGGTGGTGCTTATGGCAGCAATAATAAAAGCTCAGTGAATGATAACATTTTCTTTTTTAAGATATTATTCAATTTGCTACCTGAGAAAGATTTTGTTTCTTGTATGTAGGCCTTTATATAATGACTGTGTGACAAAACTTGGTGTCATGTACTTGAAGCTAAATGACACTTTTAGAAAAAATTAAGATTGATAGAGTCTCATGAATATTTAAATAATTAATACAGATATATTTTTCAACAAATAAAATCCTGAAAATTGTATGGAAATAATAACTGCTGTAGGCATATTATTTTTTCTCAAATTCAAGTGCAATTGAAACTAGGATAAGTACCTGAGGTTCCTAAATTCTGTTCATTGTTTTCTTCACACAATTTTAGGGCAAATAATAATATTTATCAGTGATACTGCTTCATGACATTCACACCTTAACCTTAATTAGCTGATTCTCACTTAAAAGTTAAAATGTCTTAATATTGATTTTGGGTTAGAAAATATTTACAATTCAAATTACTTCCTTCCAGTAATTTCTCTCAGGCTTCTGAATGGGTTTGGATGGGCTAGAACAAAATTATCACAAAGAGTATATTCCACCCATGATTAAACAGAATGAAAATTTACTTTGAAATTTAGAGGATTGAATATTGATTTTCCATTTTAAACAGATGAAGATTTGATTCAGTGTCAAAGAACTCACTGGTTTGTTTTCAAATTGGGAAATAAAAGTTTTATTTTGCAAAATTTTTCAGTAGGACATGTGAAATATGATATATCTAAATTATACAGGGAATATGCCTTTTGCTTATTTCTTTTATAAATCTGTTAAGCTCAGACAATTTTTCCAAATAATCTGACCTGTAATTTATAATACTCATGATTTAACTATTAGATACATAGGCAGATAAAAAGGAAAAAAAAATAAGTTCAAGCTGAACTTTCTTAAGGAAGGATATAGTGCTTTTATACTGCAGTGCTTTAAGCATAATAATAATAATTATAAACCAATTTATTATAGGCTACTTCAAATATTTTACACTTTCTTTTTTTCAAAAAATATTGGTTGAGTTTGTACTGTGGCTTTACATTTGGCCTTCCCTTTTGGCTCAGTTGGTAAAGAATCCACCTGCAAAGTGGGAGACCTGGGTTTGATACCTGGATTGGGAAGATTCCCTGTAGAAGGGAAAAGCTACTCACTTCAGTATTCTGGTCTGGAGAATCCCATGGACAGTATAGCCCATGGGGTCAAAAAGAGTTGGATACGACAGAGCAACTTTTGCTCACAGAAAGCTTAGTGTTCAAAATGTGTAATCAAAATAAAAACAAAGTTAGATGAAATAACCTTCCAAAATTTCTTAAAATGTCCATAAAGCATAAAAAGTATATGTGTTTTCTTGCCAAAAATGTTATATAGTAAAAAGGTTTGGAGTGGATTTAAACTTCCTGATTCAAGGTAAATTAAGTTACGTGAATGGTTGTTGAATGGAATAGCAGTCTGTCACTCTCTCTCTCCCTCTCTGGCAATAGCTCTAGTGCTGCTTTTTATCTTGTGCCATTCTAGTTGATATTGAAAAATTATGAATCAAAATTTATACCAAATATCAGAAAGCATAATAAAATTTTAAAGTAAATTTAAAAGAACATATCTTTGTGTTCTCCTCCAAGATCTTAGCCATAATTTTGACACTCCTGATGGTCTGCCAGAAGCTGAAAGTATGTTGTCAGGGATAAGATTTACATTCTTAGCTTTATAAAAATATCTTTGCTTGTTCGAAAATTATATTTGGTTGATATTAACATTTGTGACCATCCTCATGGAAAAGAAATGCAAAAAGGCAAAATGGTTGTCTGAGGAGGCCTTACAAATAGCTGTGAAAAGGAGAGAAGTGAAAAGCAAAGGAAAGGAAAGATATTCCCATTTGAATGCAGAGTTCCAAAGAATAGCAAGGAGAGATAAGAAAGCCTTCCTCAGCGATCAATGCAAAGAAACAGAGGAAAGCAACAGAATGGGAAAGACTAGAGATCTATTCAAGAAAATTAGAGATACCAAGGGAACATTTCATGTAAAGATGGATTCAATAAAGGGCAGAAATGATATGGACCTAACAGAAGCAGAAGATATTAAGAAGAGATGGCAAGAATACATAGAAGAACTGTACAAAAAAGATCTTCACAAAACAGATAATCACGGTGGTGTGATCACTCACCTAGAGCCAGACATCCTGGAATGTGAGGTCAAGTGGGCCTTAAGAAACATCACTACGAACAAAGCTAGTGGAGGTGATGGAATTCCAGTTGAGCTATTTCAAACTCTAAAGGATGATGCTGTGAAAGTGCTGCACTCAATATGCCAACAAATTTGGAAAACCCAGCAGTGGCCACAGGACTGGAAAAGGTCAGTTTTCATTCCAATTCCAAAGAAAGGCAATCTGAAAGAATACTCAAACTACTGCACAATTGCACTCGTCTCACACGCTAGTAAAGTAATGCTCATAATTCTCCAAGCCAGGCTTCAGCAATACGTGAACCGTGAACTTCCAGATGTTCAAGCTGGTTTTAGAAAAGGCAGAGGAACCAGAGATCAAATTGCCAACATCCACTGGATCACTGAAAAAGCAAGAGAGTTAAAAAAAAATGTATATTTCTGCTTTATTTACTATGCCAAAGACTTTGACTGTGTGGATAACAATGAACTGTGGAAAATTCTAAAAGAGATGGGCATACCAGACCATTTGATCTGCCTCTTGAGAAACCTATATGCAGGTCAGGAAGCAACAGTTTAGAACTGGACAAGGAACAACAGACTGGTTCCAAATAGGAAAAGGAGTACATCAAGGCTGTATATTGTCACCCTGCTTATTTAACTTATATGCAGAGTACATCACGAGAAATGCTGGGCTAGATGAAGCACAAGCTGGAATCAAGATTACCGGGAGAAATATCAATAATGTCAGATGCAGATGACACCACCCTTATGGCCGAAAGTGAAGAGGAACTAAAAAGCCTCTTGATGAAAGTGAAAGAGGAGAATGAAAAAAATGGCTTAAAGCTCAACATCCAGAAAACTAAGATTATGGCATCTGGTCCCATCACTTCATGGGAAATACATGGGGAAACAGTGGAAACAGTGTCAGACTTTTTTAGGGGGGGCTCCAAAATCACTGCAGATGGTGACTGCAGCCATGAAATTAAAAGACGCTTACTTCTTGGAAGGAAAGTTATGACTAACCTAGATAGCATATTAAAAAGCAGAGACATTACTTTGCCAACAAAGGTCCGTCTAGTCAAGGCTATGATATTTCCAGTGGTCATGTATGGATGTGAGAGTTGGACTGTGAAGAAAGCTGAGCGCTGAAAAATTGATCCTTTTGAACTGTGGTGTTGGAGAAGACTCTTGAGAGTCCCTTGGACTGCAAGGAGATCCAACCAGTCCATCCTAAAGGAGATCAGTCCTGCATGTTCATTGTAAAGACTGATGCTGAAGCTGAAACCCCAATACTTTGGCCACCTCAGGTGAAGAGCTGACTCGTTGGAAAAGACCCTGATGCTGGGAGGGATTGGGGGCAGGAGGAGAAGGGGACGACAGAGGATGAGATGGTTGGATGGCATCACCGACTGGATGGACATGTGTTTGAGTAAACTCTGGGAGTTTGTGATGGACAGGGAGGCCTGGTGTGCTTTGATTCATGGGGTCGCAAAGAGTCGGACACGATTGAGCGACTGAACTGAACTGAACTGAACATTTGTGACCTGTTATTCAGCTGTTGAAAGTATCAGATGAGTCTATTCATTCAAGTACAATATTAATAAGATTTTGTTCTTTTGCATTATGTAGTTGAATAAGCAGTTTATTAATGTTATTTACTCATCCATCTGTAATGATAACACAAAGAAAGCATCTAAGATAATGTAAACTGAAATGCTGTGCGTGTGTGTGTGTGTGTGTGTGTGGATCATCAGGTCTCCCGATAAATATAACCCTTTCTCTGAGAGGTCTTCTCTTTGTACCATATTTAAAATTGCTTCATCTAGGCACTCTCAGATTTCTTTTTCAGACACTTTCTCTTATCAGTAAGCACAAGTGCTCTTTTAAAGTTGGAGGTGCAACATGTTACAAATGATGGTGTTCTATTCCCAGCCATCTACCTATTCTAAGCAAAGAAACAGAGTTCAACTTTGAAGAAGTACTTTTCTAATGATGTTTATGTGCCAGGCACTTAAGGATGCTAGAAATTTGACATTGAATAAGACAAAGTAGGAAAAACAGACCAAAAGCAAGGCAATTATGCATGTAAAAATCAACACTGATTAAAATTCTGGTTGTGACTTCATTATGTGCACCATTATGAAGATATGGATGACATTTATAATGGTTGAATGTAATATTTCACTTTATATGGTACTATATATGCAAAACTCTAATTTAGACATGAGGAAACAATAAGCAAAAAAAAAATGAAAACAATACAGGAGAAGGGAATGGAGAAGAAATAAAAAAGAGGAAAAGGAAAAGGAGGAGAAGGAGGGAGAGAAGACAACGTGGCAGAGGGAAAGATGAAACTATATTCTTTGTTTCAGTAAACTATTAGATTTAAATATCTTTTTAAACAGTACTAGTACATACACTGTTCTCTTATTTTTCTTTCCTTCTATTTACACATTTTACATATCCCCCAAATAATACTTTTCTCATAGTTGTTTTCAAATGTATTGAGCAACAGTTTTCATGATATGTGCAACTGAATTTTGGTAAATGTATAGTCATATAACTCACCCCCAATTTAGATAGAGAAATGGTCTCTTATCTGAAATAGTTACATACTTGGTGCTGCTTTACCATCTACTTCTCTACCAACTCCTAGCCCCAGGCAATCATGATCTGTGTTCTCTTAGTTTGAACACAGTTGGATATAGAGAGTTGGGTACATAGTTAGGAGTATTAGTTCTTTGTCATATGTTGTGTATGTTTATATATTTAATTTACATAATATGCAATATATTTTATGTATATATATATTTATATATACATCTTAGTATGTAATACTATACTCCCAACTGATTATAACATTTTATATTTTAACCAACAATGCATGTAAATTCCAGTTGTTTCACATTCTTACCAATGCTTAGCATTGTATTAAATTTAATTCTAAAAGCGTATTTTTGTGTGTTTATTTCCCTGGTCTTTTTGTGCTTGTAGTTCCCTGAAGACTACAGGTATTTGCATATTTTTGTGTGCTTGTTTATCATTATGTACTTTATTGTGTCAAGTGTTTTTTGATTCAGGTTCTTTGCCACTTTTGTTTGTTTCTTAGTGAGTTGATTATATTTTTGAGTTGTGTGAGTTCTTTTATATTCTTCATATAATCTCTGTCAGATATTATTCCAACAGATTTGCAGTTGGAATATTTAATTCATTAATATTTATCATAATATTTACTTAAAATTTTGTGTTTTCTACATTTTTATTGTTTTCTATATTCCCTCTGCATTTTGTTTTTCTCTTCCTTATGATTAATTTTTGGAATATTTCAATATTTTTTAGAATTCAACTTTATTTTTCCTATTGGCTCTATTACTATACTTTTTTGCATTATTTTTAGTAATTACTTAGATACTACAGTATACAATCTTAACTTTCCATGGTTCATGTCCAATGAATATTCTGTAACTTTATATAAAATATATAAATCTAGTAAATATTTAAATCTCTCTCTATATATATCTAGTTTATTTCTGTGTGTTTTTTTCTCCTGGAAATATGTTTATTTTATTTTGGTTCTATGTATAACCAATAACTTCAAATTATATTCTGGACATTATGAATAATAACTTTTAGAAATTGTAATTTTCTCTGATGAGTTGTTTCAAATTTTTTCTCTGATAAGTTTTCTTATCTTTTTGTTTTAGCTGGCAATTATCTTTGCTGCACTCAAATTGCATAATCGGTTGCTTGAGCAGCAGCTCCGACATCAAGTTCACATTTCATGCTCTTCCTGAGCTGCTTTGGGCCTGTTCCATGTATCCATGATTCAAGAATCATTCCAAAATTGGAACAGAGTTTGAGACTGCATTTCTGTTTTGTTTCCATTCTGAGATTCTCCCACTCTTTTTAGTGGTTGTAGTTTCCCTGATTCAATTTTCTGGATCCTCTTGTCAGAACGTATGCAATTTTTTTTTTTAAACTATAGTTGATTTACAGTATATATTAGTTTCAGGTGTACAACATACTATTTCAAACTTTAATAGATAATGCATCATACAAAGTTATTATAAAATATTGACTATATTCCCTGTGCTATACATTATATCCCTGTGACTTATTTATTTTATAACTATCAATTTGTACCTCTTAATCCCTTTAACTGATTTCCTTTCTCTGCCACCTTTCTTCCCTCTGGCAACCACTAGTTTATTCTCTGTGAGTCTGTTTCTGTTTTATTATATTTGTTCATTTCTTTGCTTTTAGGATTCCACATATAAGTGAATACATATAGTATTTGTCTTTCTTAGTTTGACTTATTTCACTGAACATAATACCCTCTAGGTCTATCCATGTTGTTGCAAATGATGAGATTTTATTCTTTTTCTATGACTGAGAAGCATTCTTTTATTCACACACACAAATATGTATACATACATAACACATCTTTTTTATCCATTTATTCATCAGTGGGCATGGTATTTTTGTTCTTTTCAGACTGATACACAGTGATGGGATTACTGGATCTCATGGTATTTCTATTTTTAATTTTTTCAAGAACCTTCATGTTGCTTTCTACAGTGGTTGTACAAATTTATACTAAGTTTCTTTTCTTGATAACCCTCACCGACACTTGTAATTTAGTTTCTTTTTAATGAGAGCCATTAGAACATGAGTAAATGTATATTTCATTGTGGTTTGACTACCATTTTTCTTCTTACTTTTTATGAAGGCTTTATGTATACATTTTCAGTGTTAATTTTTTTATTTATTCAATAATATTTATACAAGAACTGATAAGAAAGCTCCATAAGCACATCCTGGAGTGGCTTTACTCTTTGGTAGAAATGTGCCAGGGAGAAAAATAAATTAGAGGCAGAGAGATTAGCTTTCTTTCTTTTGTGCTTTAAGTCATAGGGATCTTTGTTAAGGAAGGGGATTTCAAAAGCCTTTGAATAAGAGAGGAGTGACATGACTGAATAACAGAAATGTCACGCAGGATTTCCTAAAAGCTGTGAGTGGAATAATTGGGGTGATGGAAATCTATGATAAATGAGTGCAGTCTCGCAGTGTGTTTGTATTTTGCCTCAAATAAATGTAAAGTGGAAATTAAATTCTGACCAGGTGTTAGGGATACCATTACTTCTGTGTTGTTATTCTACAAAGGTGTAGAAGACCTTCTTGCCTGCCTGCCTGCTAAGTCGCTTCAGTCATGTCCAACTCTTTGTGACCCTATGGACTGTAGCCTGACAGGCTTCTTTGTCCATGGGATTCCCCAGGGAGGAATACTAGAGTGGGTTGCCATGCTGTTCTCCAAGAAGACCTTCTTATGCAACTGCAAAACTGAAAAAGTCTACAATTGCCCTGTCTATACATTGACTTTTTTTTTTAACTTTTTTTTTTTGTCAGTTAACATTGTTGTGATAGTTTCACGCGAACAGCAAAGTGACTTAGCCATACATATCCATGTATCCCTTCTCCCACAGTCTCCTCTCCCATCCAGGCTTCCACCTAACACTGAGCAGAGTTCGTACAGTAAGTCCTTGTTGGTTATCCATTTGAAATATTGCGGTGTATATATGTTGATCCCAAACTCCCTGATTGGAATTTTTCTGATGATTAGTGATGTTGAGTATGTTTTCTTCTGCTTATTGACCATCTGCCTTTCCTCTTTGGAGAAATGTCTTTTTCTATTTTATTTTTAAATTTTTACCTTCTTAAAGAGTTGACTTAGTTTACTGTAAATTTGAAAATAAAACATAAAATAATTGCAATCTACTATATAATTTGACCCAAATAATGGTAATATCAATTTTAAGAACGAAATCAGTTTGGGCATTTTGAAATCCCTTCCCTGGTAGCTCAGCTGGTAAAGAATCCGCTTGCAATGCAGGAGACCTTGGTTCAATCCCTGGGTTGGGAAGATCCCCTGGAGAGGGCAATGGCTACTCACTCCACTATACTGACCTGGAGAATTCCATGGACTGTATGGTCCATGGGGTTGCAAATAGTCAGAAAGGACTGAGCAGCTTTCACTTTCACTTTTCACTTTCACTCTGATTCATATCACATGCATAGTACCCTGTGTATCTGTGTGTGTGCTCAGTTACTCAGCCCTGTCTGACTCTTTGTGACCCATTGGACTGTAACCTGCCAGGCTACTCTGTCTATGGGTTTCTCCTGGCAAGAATACTGGAATGAGTTTCATTCCCTTCTCCAGGGAATCTTCCTGACCCAGGGATCAAACCCGTTCTGGATTGGCAGGTGGATTCTTTACCACTGAACCACCTGGGAAGTCCAGGATAGCTATTCTTGGGATGGGTGGCTCAAGAATCCACCTTCTAAGCAGGAGATACAAGATACTTCTTGATAGCAAACATGTTCCTTAATGTGAGTTAACAGTAGATTATTAATTGGGAAATATATAACCTCAACATCCTAACTGATGCACTTTTGATTATTGTGGTTCGTGTACACAAAACTGCACTAATGTAGATTGAACCCAAGATTCTACCTTGTGAGATGTAATTGAGTTCTATTAGCAGGAGACTGATTTATTATATTTGTTTCTAGTAAATCAGTCATGTCCATGGTATTATGGAATGAAGGGAAAAGAACCACATACGTTTCTCCCTGCTAGTAGAAATGATTCAGTCCTCACCAAAAATTTTCCTTACTTGAAATGCTGGCATTCTGTTTATAAAAGGAACCATCGCACTGCAGACTTCTGGTGCAGTACAGTCCATGGGGTGGCAGAGTTGGACACGACTGAACAACTGAGCACATACACACACTTTTATCTTATAATATCCAGAAAATATGTAAGAAACCATGCTGTATTACTAGCTTTCAAAATGTGGAGTATATAAAACAGCTGCCTGAGGCACACCAATACGTCCATTGTGAATACCAGCCTGTCACCACACCTAGGCCACATCTCCTGCAGGCCTGCTTCATCTGTCATTGCTAATACAGTTCATTTTCAAAAGAAATAAAACAGAGAAGACCATGCTCCTGAATACATTTTTCCTGTTTAAAAGCCTCAAATGTATTCCCATTATTATTTTAAGTAATTAACTCACAGTATCAGGCTCAAAGAGCAATTTAAATGTTTCTCTAATGCTATGGTATCTCTGGAATGTAGGTGATAAAAAATGTCCACATTCTAGATAAATCTTTGAACAACTCCTTGAAATAAGCTTATTCTTGTTGAAGAGAGCTGTCATTTCTCTCTCATCTCTTGGTGAGTGGGATTTGGGAAGTCTCCTTTCAAATGAACTCATGATGGCTAAGTTTGTTGCTAAGATGATCTGCGTTTACTGACTTCAGAGCATGTCTTCCACAGTGTCTGCCTCTCTAAAGCACTGACAGATATGCAGTTACAAGTGAGTTTTAAAATTCAGAATATCCCATCATGCTTAATAAGATTTTCACCATCGAGGTCAAAATATTCAAAAAGGGAAATGTAAAGATGCAACCTGTGCAGCTGCAGATTTACTGAGATGGAAGCATTTGATTTCAACCTTGGGTCTTGAAATAGATTTATGTCAGGTTATTGGAGGAGTTGTAAAGAATTGTGGATTATAATTCCAGAAGCTTTCATAGAGATACTTTTTACAAGAGTGTATAATTTGATTAAGCATCATTACTTTGGTTATTGACTTCAAAAATAAGTGCACTTACTTCCCAACTTATGTTAGGAAGGCAACCATAGCCCTGATACCACAACTTGATTAAAGATGCTAATAATAATCTGATATGCCTAAACTATAAATGTTAAAATCCTTAAGAAAATATGACACAAATTGGATTGGGCAATATATAAAGTGGATATATCATTACCAAGTGGTATTATTTCTAAAATGCACTGAAAATCAAAACAATAACCCTCATTTAAAAATTTAAAGAAATGACCATTTATAATCTCAATAGTTAAAGAAACAGTGTCTCTTTATAATATAAAATTTATTAAGACAATCTTAAAATAGAAAGTAACTCCCTCATTCTAATAAAAGGTATATATGAAAAATCTTTCCATAACAATGATGGAAGTTTGAAATATTTTTTTCATAGAGTATAAAACAATGCAAAGGTATTTGTTCTACTTGCCATCAGGTAAGAATTATAAATTAAGAATTAGAAAGGTCACAAAGACTACATAAGGAATATTTATTTTTCTGTATATTCTAGCTTTGGAAATTGATTTTAAAATTCACTTTAATAGTAGCATGAATAAATATCTGATGATAAGAATGACTGTCATGCAAGATGAGTAAGATCTCTATACTGACTCCTATAAAATGTTGTAAAGATAAACTAAAGACATAAATAAAAGCATAAACAAGCCATATTCATGGATTGTAAAACTCTATATTATTGATATGTCTATTCTCTCCAAATTGATCCATCTATTCAACTCTAACCCATATTAAAATTTCAGTGGGTTCCTTCAAGGTAGTAGAGAATGTGGTTTGAAAATTCATATGGAGGTAAAAACAAACTGGAGTAGACAATCATGAAAAAATATTATGAATTATTTGTATATATATATATGTAAAATATATAAATAGTGTAATTATAAATTGCGGTACTTGAATTCAAGGCTTACTATAAAGATATAGTTCTGAGACATTGTGATATTGAAATATTGGTAAGCAAATACATCAGTTTAACACAATAGAGTTCAGTAATAAACCTACATATAGAGTCAAACTTTTCATAAGATGTTAGGAAAAATTCAATGGAGAAAATACTGTTTAGCAAATGATGCTGGAACAAAAACATATTCATGTAGATAAAAATTACTATTACTGTCCCTCTCTCAAAATTAGCTTGAGGTAGATTATTGATCTAAACATAAAACTCAAAACCATAGAACTAGAAGAAACACAAGCAAATATCTTCATAACTTTGGGTTACTTTTAAATTAAGTCTGAGGACACAAAAATCACAAACCATAAAAGAAGTAATGCACTGGAAGTTATTAAAATTAAAATATGTTTTGATCATCAAAAGATGATATTAGGGAAATGAGTAGACAAAGGACATGATGGAAGAATATTTAATTATGCGTATTAGACAAAGAACTTGTATACATAAAATGTTTCCATTAATTAATAATAAAAAAGTTTAAGTGTCTCCAAAATAGTAAAAAAATTTGGACTTTACAGAGAATATAAATGGTCACTAAGCCTATGAAAAGATGTTCAGCTTTGTTAGTCACTGGGGAGATTCATATTAAAAATCACAGTGCAGTACCACTTCAAACCCAGCAGAGTGACAAATAAAGATTTCTGACAACACCAGTCTTGGTGAGAATTCAAGTAATGCTCATACCTTGCTAGTGGAAATGTAAACTTGTCAAGTACTCTGAAGAACTGCCTGAAAGTTTCTTACAAAATTGATTATGCATTTACCATATAACTCAGTTATTCAACTTTTATTTTTCACCCAAAGGGGATGAAAATGTACCTATACAAAATATTATAAAATAAAGTCCATAGTAGCTTTATTCAGAATAGCCAAATATTAGAAACTAGTCAAACAACCGAAGAAAGAATAAACAACCTATGGGATAGCCATACCATCTAATATAATCTGAGGTTAAAAATATAAACAAACTGCAGAACAGTAAAACAATAAGGAGAATCTCAAAATACTCTATAGGCAGATAAAGCAAAATACAAAGGATTGCAGAGTGATTTCATCTATCTAAATCCAGATACAGGAGAAAACTAACCTATGATTAGAGTGATTGTGACAATGACATAAGAGTACTTTCTAGGGTCTTGGTGGTGTTGCTATTTTGATCGAGGTATTAATTTCAGATGCATGCATTTAGCAAAACTCATTGAACTGAACTACTAGGAAATGTACATTTAATTACAGGCTAATTATATGTCAAAAAATAGCATATCATCTAAAATATAGATATTCTATCTTGGGGAACTGAACTATCCAACACTGTCTATAAGTAAAATAGTCACAAAAATACCACTTCTATATTGAATTTGTGTTTATGTTATAAAAGAACCCCTTAAATGCTGCATTTCCTTTGTAAATACTTTATTATAAAATATTGTTTTCTTAACTTTCTTATTTCTCTTTGTGATACATGTTCATGTAAAAGGTGAATTCAAGAAACATAAAACTTAAGAATCCATATTACAAATCAGAAAACAAAGGCAAGCAAATAAAAAAACTCCACCATTAATCTTTTATTGAATAACTTTCCAAATATATTAGGAAATTTCAAGACCAAATCCAGATAAAAATGTATTGCATCATAAAAAAAAAAACCACAAAAGAACAAAATGAATTGATTGAACCAACCATTTGCTGGAATGAGAATGTGTAATTGGAGGTAAATTTTAAATGGATAAAGGTGTTATCTAACAGCTAGTGTTTTGGCAAGCTTCCTTTATGATTAGTGGTTCCCTGGGGCATTGTAAACTATAGTGTATAACTTCTTTAAACCCTATTCCTGTCTTAATATCACTTTCTTACATAAATTCCTTATCTGTTGAAATTTTCCAGGGACACTTCTGTGATCACTTTAGGGCCCTCTCTTGATGAAGTCATCCACAATTACAGAGTTAACAACCCTCTTACACTGAGAGTCCATAAATGTCTATTTCAAATCTAAATCATTTTCTGAGATTTGGAGACAGCCTTTTAATGTTCACAGGTATTAAAGAGTCAACATGTTCAAGATCAAGACAACTGTCTCCTTCCCCACACTTGCTAACTAACCTACCATTTGCCATAAAATGCGTTAAATAGATACTTTGCTGTACATGGCATAAACTAAAGAATCTTCTCAATTTTTCTGTTTCTTAACATATTAACACCCACATGTCAAATTATGTTAAATTTATTTCCAAAATTTGTCATAAAAGTTCTTATTCTCTATTGTTACTGACACTATATTTTTTAAAATTCTCAAATTTCTATTGCTGTTGTTTGTCAGTACCCTGATAGTGTCTTTTTCTCTTATGCATCTTCTAATTGGCTATCATGAAAATCCCCCTGTAATAGTAATCTTATAAGATCATTTCCTGCTGACATCACATTACTAACATTCTTCCATTTAGGCTATTCCTACATATTCTGAGTTTCAGAGCATGTGTAATTTTCTCAAAGGAGCTATCATTTATATGCTTCTTTGATTTTGCAGCATCATTTAATATATCATATAAAAGCACTTAAAACTCCCAATAAATTTTTGTCTGTCTTTGCTTCTTGACATTGACCTCAATCATGACAGGAACTTTTTCCTATTTCTTTATACTTAGCAACTAACCTTGGACTTGTGTACAGTAAGTGTTCAATAAATATCTTTGAATGAAAATCATACATGTATTTTGAAGAGTAAGCATAAATCTATTTAAACATAAAAATTTTGAATATAACTAGATAATTTCAGTATTGGTTTTTAATCCATTCATCATTTCAACAAATGTTTAATAAGTGAGTCTTTGTAACACACAGGGTGCTTGGTCTGTGCATTTGTGATAAATTAGGCAAGATTCCTATTTTTAAAAGTTTAATTTCAAAAGTGAAAGATCCTTTTAAATAACAAGGATTATCAACAAAAAGCTGTTGACTATTCTTGAATTATAATATGGACAATTGGTTCTAGAGTGAGAAGGAAGATTGTTGGAATAATCTTCACATTTGAAGTTTATCTTCAGTAATGAGTCAAGTAAAAAGAGTGTACCAATTTGTAGAGAAGATTTTTGATGTAAAAGTAGTAGCTTTGACAAAGTCATGCAGGTGTGAAACATCTTGACATTTACAGAATGTTTATAGGGCGTCAGGATCCCTAGAGTAGGGAATAGAATACAAGTTTCTACAAGAAATGAATTTGGCAAAGACAACTGTTTTTTTTTCAGGCTTCTGTATGCTATGCTAAGAATAATGATGGAGGGATAAAGAAGTCAAACTGGGAGAAAAGAAAGCATGAAATGTAAGATAAGGAACAGGGAAGCAGGTAATGCAATGCAGAAGCCAGAATTGTAACTGGAGCCCGGGAGACGTTAGAAAGACAGAAAAGAGGTAAGATGAGTGCAAGTGTGGGACGTGTCAGACACAGAGACAAAATAGCCAAAGAAGGATTGATGCATAGGGTCAGAATAAAGTCAGTTTCAGATATTATGCAGACTCTTAATAATTCTGGCTGTCTTCTCTATTTTAAGCATTTACTGCACTGTTATCTGGACATGGTGAAATGTGCTATGTTGTTGGACAGGCCGCTGTTTGTATTATTTCTGTTCTAAAATAGAAGTCTGTCATGGAGTATTTCATAAAAGAAACCTCCTCTAAGACATCCATCCATTTTACATAATCATTGGCAATTAGCATGTTCAGTTCAGTTCAGTTCAGTGCTCAGTCGTGTCCAACTCTTTGCCACCCCATGGACTGCAGCATGCCAGGCCTCCCTATCCATCACCAACTCTCAAGTTTACTCAAATTCATGTCCACTGAGTCAGTGATGCCATCCAACCATCTCATCCTCTGTCATCCCCTTCTCCTCCTGCCTTCAATCTTTGCCAGCATCAGGGTCTTTTCCAAAGAGTCAGTTCTTTGCATCAGGTGGCCAAAGTATTGGCGTTTCAACTTCAGCCGTCAGTCCTTCCAGTGAATATTCATGACTGATTTTCTTTAAGATGAACTGGTTGGATCTCTTGTAGTCCAAGGGACTCTCAAGAGTCTCTTCCAAAAGCATCAATTCTTCAGTGCTCAACCTTCTTTATAGTCCAACTCTCACATCCATACATGACCACTGGAAAAACCATAGCTTTGACTAGACGGACCTTTGTTGGCAAAGTAATGTCACTGTTTTTTAATATGCTGTCTATGTTGGTCAGTGGATGAATTTAATTCCTGTTTCTTAAAAAATAGGTTTTCCAATCTTTTATTTAGAAAACTTTCTAATTGATAGGAAAGCTGGTAAAATAGTAGAATCAACACTCATTCTGTACTATTCACCTAAAATCATCAGTTGTTAACATTCTGTAAGGTTTACCTAAAAACTTCATATCATTTCCCTAACAGTAAGGAACTTCCACAGTATACCAGTGCCATTGTCATAGAAAGAGGACTCCTTACTGAGTTAGCTTAGTAGTGAAATAGTTATCTGCAGTGTTCCCCTTCCATTATAGCTCTGGTCAGATCCTCAGATTGCTCAAGGTGATGGCCTGATGACTTTTCACCTTTTACCTCTCACAGAAATGTACACTTAAAGGGGCTTTTCTTCATGGCCCTCTCGATCATATTTCCCAACTCTATCATGTCAGTATGCTCCATTTTCATTACCTGCTTTATTTTTCTTTTCTTACATTTATTTACTAATTTTCTACATGTATATCTTATTCTCCCTCTTCACTAACGTGTAAATTCTATGAAGGAAAGGATTTGTCTTATTCACCATTTTGCACCAGGACTAAATTGATTTAGTGCAGGGCCAAGATGCAGGAACTAGTTCCTTCTACTTTTAAATTTACAAGTTTCCTTACATCTCCATCCCTTTTCAATTACATAAACAAAACAAAACAAGACATTTTTGTCTTTTTTTTTTTCCACTTTCAGTATTAAACATTTGATTCTGAACAGGGACATGTACTAGATCTTTTAATAAAAATCAACATTTTCTTGCATACTGGTACATGATGAAGGGGTGAAAATAATTCACCTCACTATTTTATTTTGTTTTTAATGATTCCGTATAAATTGAACATCATGAGACAGTGATACTACAGATACTCTTTGTGTTGGCTAGACATTAAGTCACTGTATTTTGGATTTCCTTATATAAACATTAGATTTTGTTTGGAACATATTCAGGTAAATAGGAGCACATGGATTCTATTTTCCAACGCAGAACTATTTAGAAAAAACTTCCATAGGACCCTTGCCCAGAACCCTGATCACTTTCCATTTTGTAATCCTATAAAGTTTGAAGTATTTGTATAATTTGCAGTTGCTGAATGCAGCTCAGTAGGCATTAAAATTAATGTTGCCTCTCAAATTTGTTTTTATAAGCACCTGAATCTGGAAATCTGTCAAGGGGCACTTTTGCTTACTGAAAACAAACAGCTTGATTTAATTTAGCATTTGTATTGCCTAAAATGTACATCTTGTTATGTGATAGGGTATCATCCCACATGGCAGATATGTACCACCGAAGCTTTGTCAAGCACTTAAGCATTTCCATTTGGTTTGGAAAGCAGTCAAAGATGACTAGGAGATCATCATAGAACTGCTGAATGTGGATGGAACTAGTTTCCCTTGCATGCTATCGCTTGCCTTTTAGACCTCCCTAAAGGAAATTAAAAAATCCATAATTTCACAATTTGTTCAGCAGACTTTCATATTTTGCATGGTAAGCAGAAACCTTTAAATTTTGTTGAACTAAGCATTATTTTTAAATTTCTTTTTAAAATTTGTATTCAAATATAGTTGATTTATAATGTGTTAATTTCAGGTGTATGGCAAGTGATTCACATATATATATGTGTGTATAAATATATATATTCTTTTTTACATTCTTTTCCATTACAGGTTATTACAAGATATTGAATATAGTATGTTATTTTTATTATAGGCTTTCACATTTTTAATTTCCCTCCATTCATCTCTCTCTTTCATATACATATGCACACATCTGCACACTTATCATATCTGAACATATTCACTCTTCCTTTGCCTTCTTTCAGATTAAGATTAGTTCTTTCCTCCATACCAGAATATGCCAACATACTTTATCCATTTTTTCAAACTATTTGAACCCAATTATTAATACCATTAGAGAACTTATTATTTATAAGTCACTCTGTTGGGAACTGATGAAAGCAATGGGATGATACTTAAAATATAATTTCTGTTTGCAGGAGTTACTTCATATTCATATACTTTCTGATGCTTAAGTCTCTGCTAAGTTTATTCAAAATGTAAAATTTAGGTATTATTTTAGACTCATGAATCTAGCTAATTTCTGTCTTTTAAGCATGATTACTTGCTATACTAACATCTAGAGAACTACTTCTATTTAGTATCAGCTTTACTAAATGACCCAGTGTGATTTTAAAAACTATTATATGTGTGTTAATAGTGTTTATAAATTTATAAATTATTTATAAAAATAAATAATAATGTTAAAATTAATAACAGTAATACATTAAAATTTAAGAAAAGGCTTTAAGTAATGGTAAAACAAATTAATTATGATCAATAAAATTAACTTAAGATTCATAGGAATATACTTTCTTATACTGAATAATAAAGAGTTGTTAAAAATATATTTTAAGTAACAATGGTAGCATTTAACACAAGATATGAACTTGAAGTATATAAAAGAGAGTGAAGTCAGTTCAAGGAAGATGAAGGTATTCATTGAGAGGGTACACTTACAGGCTCATGGTTGGGTGTGGCAGGTACCTGACTCCTGTTTATGAGCTCCCAAATCAGAAGGAGCTACGTTTCTGAACTCCTTCTGCTTAGAGAAGCAAGGATCTAACTCTTAGCACCTTAGGAGAGAGAAAGAAGAAATAACTGGCAGTTGTTCACATTTGTCTTGTAAACAGAGCCTTTACTGATTCTTGTGTTTCTCTTCCTGCTGATAACTGAAGCCTGCTATTCCTTTGTTGTTGTTCATTCACTAAGTACTGTCCAACTCTTTGCGACCCCATGAACTGCAGCACGCCAGGCTTTCCTGTCCTTTACTATCTCCAGGAGTTTGCTCAAACCCATGTCCATTGAATCAGCTATTCCTTAACGAAGTAAAATGTCATCCTATAACTACAGATAAGAAACTTAACCTGTGGATGTTTGGAAGTTAATCTTCTGAAAGACATGCATCCTCAGGGCAATTTTCCATCTTGCATATCTGATTTATCTGATTGTGGATAATATAAAGCCTGAGTGCAACTGTAAAATTTGAGGACAAGATAGAAGCCTTATATTTGGCAAGTTCTTCTTCTTTTTCCTTCCTGTTCTCAATATTGTTTCTATTGCAACTATGGGGTAAAAAATAGAAAACTTTCTTAATGTATTAGTTATGGTGACACATGAAGATAACAGCTTGTCATAGTTCATGAATAAACATTTAACAGGCAGACTTATTTTGAAGGAGTATAGCATGCCTAAGGTATTTTCATTCATATTTCATAGTAACATTGTTAGGATTTTTCTGTTTTTCAATACTGTTTTCTAGGAACAGGAGATACTGAAGAAAAAAATATCACTTTTGCCTTTTAAGAACCTATAGTCTATAGGATTTAGATCTATGCTATCTTAAAGATGCCTTTGAGGATAAAGTCACAAGGATAAAAAAAAAGGGAGACATTAAGTGTAAGACTAACCTGAATCTGAATTAGTCATCACACGCCTGATGCATAGAGAGGCCGAACAAACCGAAATGTCAGAGTTTAAAGCAGAGAAAGTTTTATTGTAAGCGTCCTGCAGGGAGAACAGGTTGGCTCATGCTCAAAATATCTGAACTCCCCTGATGAATTTCAGGGCAGCACTTTTAAAGGAAAGGTAAGGAAGGGGAGCCAAGGGTGCCTGATCATCTTGGCTATGACTCTGACTGGTTGATGGTGAGGTAACAGGGCAGTGTCACAGGGGTTAACATCATCAATCCTCACACTCCAGAAGGTCTGGGGATTAAGTGCTCTTGGTTGTTAAGTAGTTAACTTCTTCCATTTGATGGGTATTTTAGCATCTGCAAAATAACTCAGGAAATATGCACCAGATACTGTTGTCTAAGTACCTCAGGAAGAACTGAAGATTCTGTTGACTGCCATATGGCTGCTTTACTATTTAAATTGTTACCAGTTTTCCTGGCCCAACTGCTACTTTCGTCACTACATGTTCACATCCTTTCAAACATTAATTCTTGAACCAGGCTTTTGTAACCCAGGGGAGGCCCAGAAGGTTACAGCTTTTCTACAAATAAGTGGCAGAGGACACAGGGAGAAGAATCTGTCCCAGGAAGGCCCCGTAAGTTCCGCTCTGTAACACTGATGCAGGACCTTAAGTAGCCTTTCTGATCCTCAGATGCAATGAGAAGAAAGGTAGGTACCCCTCTGTTTTTCTTTGATTGGTACAGTAGATCAAATTATATGACATATTAAGTAAAATTGAATTATTGCATTTATCACTTACAAAAATTAATAACTGCAAATTTGAATTTTGTTTATAAATCCAGTCAAGGGTTGTTGTTGTTGTTGTTTAGTAACTAAGTTGTGTCTGACTCTTTTGTAACTTCATGGACTGTGACCTGCCAGGCTACTCCATCCATGGGATTTCCCAGGCAAGAATACTGGAGTGGGTTGCCATTTCCTACTCCAGGGGATCTTCCTGACCCAGGGATTGAACCCAGGTCTCTTGCTTGGCAGGTGATTCTTTACTGATGTGCTAGCTGGGATGCTCCCTATCTAGGGTAAACCCTTCTAAAATATTTCTTTTAAAATTTGACATATTTCTAGTGGCATTTATGTTGTTGGAATTTTATGAATTCTTACAAAAGAATTCTCATTCCTTTATCTTAGGCCTTGACACTGTTCAGCAGAGAATCTTACAAGCAAGCTAACATATTTTAATTCAATTACAATTTACCTTTTTTCAAATTGATAGCTGTATTTTCTGCATGCTGACAGTTCTATCTAGACTTAGCCCTACATAATTGAGCAATGTTTATAAATAAACTCAGAAAAAAATAATAAAGGGAAGCCCAATATAATCATATTCCATCCTAATTTTAAATATTTGCAGCATAAGAAAAAGTATACTGGTTTTATCATAAGATTTTGACTTTATAATTTAGTTACTATTTATTGTTTGAAATAAAGATTGTTTATCAAACTAATGTGTTAGATTAACCCTCTGAAATAGTCGTCATTGCCAAAGACTAGAATGAGTTATTTTGTCACTACACTGAATATTGTATATAATTTTCTGAATTTTAAGGTTTTTCTCCCTCAGTGTTGGTACTTAGACCTTCACTCCAACTCACCAGCTAATAAGTATCAGCAAACTATATCACATATAAATCAATACTTATGTTCATTAATGAAAGTAATTAAAAATGGAAAATTATGCTATACTACCAACTTAATCTTTTCTGTACTTCAGAATATAATTTATTTTGCACAGTGGCTGAGATGGTAAAGTGTCTGTTTACAATGCAAGAGACTTGGGTTCAATCCCTGGATCAGAAAGTTCTCCTGGAGAAGGAAATGACAACCTACTCCAGTATTCTTGCCTGGAAAATCCCATGGATGGAGAAGCCTGGTAGGCTATAGTCCATGGGGTCGCAAAGAGTCGGACACAACTGAGCGACTTCATTTTCACTTACTTTCTAATGTACTCATATTTACCCTGAAAGAAATGTTTCTAGTTCATATGAGAGAATTAAATATGTCAGCATTGAGAATGAAGAAAATTAAATATTTCTTTTGTCATGGGTACAAAAATCCTCAAAGAGCTCTATGACTTCAGGTGCTTTTCCATATTAGCACTGGGTTAGATGATCTTTAAAATCTGTTCCAGCTCTTCATTTCTATAATTACTCAATTAAAAATTAGATGTAGCCAAAATGAACTAAAACATGAATGTAGGCTTTAATGGGATTATTGACTTTAAAAACACTTAGGAAAAGTAACTAAATGATGGCCCATAATTAGTGAGGGCTCAATCAGGGTCTGGCCAGAAAACTAAACACCAGTGATTTTAGTAGAGAAGCATTTTAATGTGAGAAATTGTGTAAGTATTGGAGAAGTGGAAAAGCAGTTGGGGACCATTGAGATATCACAGAGGTAGTAACTAAGGAAAGCAGGGCTGCTGGGGCTGGGGAACAAAGGCAGAAAGTTAACACTGGAAGGAGGCCTAGAGTAGGAAGGAGGGATTTGCCCTCAGTGATGAGACTCAGACCTCTGAGAAAAGGACATTGGTCAGTGAGGGCTGGTACCTCAGGAGGTCAGATGAGGGCCCTGCCCACATGAAATTCAGTTTTCAGAAAAGAGGGTGCCAGCCAATTGTTGCTACTATTTCTGAGGAGACCCAGTAAGGCTGGTTTTAAGAAGGTGGAAGGCAAACTGCAAACTGGAATCAGTTTCAACTGCCAGGATAAAGAACTATTACTGCAATAATGCTGAGAGGAGGGAACTGGAAGCAAACAGGAGGAATGAGTCCTTTCTCTAGTTCAGACTTTCCATCTTCCTCTAGTGAAAACGAAGAGAGAGCCAGATGGTAATTGTGAAATGCAGTTCTCCACGTTCCAAGCTCTATCTCACAAAGCAAAGTGCAGAAGGGAGGAGTTGAAGCTGAAAAATAATAGCTTAATAGCCTGTACAATGAGGCGACAATCATAGCAATGACTTAGAGTACAAGTAAATAATCAAAAGTAAGATGAGGGAGAAACTGTGTTAGATTATCGAAGCAAAAGCAGCATTTTCCTGAGGTTTGTATTTCTCCAAGTGGTCTTGAAGTTACAGCATATTTATTTTATAGAAGAAAAAGTTCAACTACCTCATCATTATACTGAACAAGAAGTTATTTACTAGTTAGATGATAAGTAATGGCAATTAAAAACTATCAACTCTTTCCATTAAATGAAACCTGAAGCTCTTGTACAAAAAGTAGTTGTTTTTCTTCCCATAGAATTCACATACATTATACATGCAAACACATGGTTAAACAGCTTTCTTTAAAACTTGCTAATTTTACTTTCCAACATGGAATATTAGCAACTAATGGGCATGCATTTACAAATTTTATGCCAGTATGCTATTTTGAGAATTAAAACCTAAAATAAATGGTAAAGCACATACTTTTAAAAATAATTGGTCCATTTAATGAAAAGCAAATCAGAACATGAACTCTTTTTATGTCAAAAAGAGAAGAACTATTGTAGTAAAACAGACTGAATCATGTACTTACAATTTCAGTTCAGTTCAGTTCAGTCGCTCAGTCGTGTCTGACTCTTTGCGACCCCATGAATCGCAGCATGCCAGGCCTCCCTGTCCATCACCAACTCCCACAGTCTACGGAGTCTACCTAAACTCATGCCCATAGAGTCGGTGATGCCCTCCAGCCAACTCATCCTCTGTCGTCCCCTTCTCCTCCTGCCCCCAATCCCTCCCAGCATCAGGGTCTTTTCCAATGAGACAACTCTTCCCATGAGGTGGCCAAAGTACTGGAGTTTCAGCTTCAGCATCAGTCCTTCCAGTGAACACCCAGGACTGATCTCCTTTAGGACTTACAATTTAGGTAACTCTAATTGCATTAAAATTTGTACAGTGTTTCTGTACAACTCTTTGAGTGTTCCAGCTGCATTGACTAGGTATTTGATCCACCCAATTATTTTACACTTTTGAAATTGATTGACTAATGGAAGTGACTCAGTTAATTACTTAGGCATAATGTGATATAACAGATTTGATTGAAATTTAAAATCTATTCTGTATCTAATACTCAACATAATTATCAATGAAGATAAAAGTTAAAGTAGAAACTGCTAAACAGATGATGCTTAACTTTGAGTAGAAGAAATTATATGTATATATTTTATATATATAACAATATATATCTGAATTTTATATAGCAGTTTTATATAACTATTTAGATATTAGATAGATATAGCTATAATTCATTTTGCCAAAGCTTGGAAAAGTCTATATCAGTTTTTGTTGAACCACATTATAGATTTTAAGCCAAGTTACATTTATAGGATTATATTCAAATTTTATCTTTTTACTAAAATATGAACCTTTTTGCTCTCTATAATGTGATTTCAATGAGACTGGCAGAATTTAAATATTTTTGCACATGATTATGCACCTTTGAAACTTCAGGGGAAAGAGATTCATATCTTCATCATTTTAGTTTAATTCACTTTGATAGGACGGCATCAAGATGCCAAGTAAACTATTACATGTTATCCAGTCATTAATGTAACATTCAGAAATCCAGAATAACTAAACCTGGGTGAAAGCTTTAATTAGTATTAAATTAGTTATAATTAAACTAATTATAACTTCAATTGCTACTTTGCATAATTCATTCATTAATAATTTTTAACTAAAATCTATTATGAAAGATGAGGAGGGCATGGTAACACATTCCAGTATTCTTCCCTAAAGAAACCTAAGAACAGAGGGGCCTGGCAGGTTATGGTCCATATGGTTGCAAAGAGTTAGACATGACCTGAAGCAAATTAGCATGCATGCATTATGAAAGATATGGTGCTAGGAGCTATGAAGAATTTAAAATGGTTTAGCTCAGTCACAATAAATTCCAAATTTTCTGAGACATATCAAATTAAAAAATTATCCCTATATCAGACCTACATATTTTAATTGTTAGTTCATAAATATTCTCAATAGTATACAACTTACTAAAGAGAACTCTTGAGGTTCTTACAAGTAATACAAGTTAGTGGAGTCAGTAAATTGTATAAAAGATTAAATGCCAGACAGCTTCCTTAACCAGATTATTATATAGGACAGCAAGGATAGAACGGATAGCCTCTGAAGTCTTTTTTATAAACCAGAATTGTTTTGACCACTCCTGTTGGAATCTATTATTTAGTAAATTTTTAATCACAGTTGCTGTGACACTCTGCATTATCTCAGGGATCTGGTGGCTTCTGGGAGAAAAGTCATGTTTAGTGATGTACCAGTGGCCTGTTTGAACTTTTCTGTGTCAGAATTCAGTAGTCTTGACAGTTACTATTGTTTTCAATGGCTGAATGTTGCAAAATTGTGACACCTGCAAATTCCTGAAATATTGAGAACTGAAAAATCTAGACAGGCAAATTGATGTCCATTATAGGTAATTATAGACTGAATTCCTGGCTACTTTTCCACATTCAGAGAAAGCAGCTGTTGTTGCTCTAAGTCTTGAAACTTTTTCTTGGAGAATAAAGGAATAGTTGTCTATCACAAAGAATTCTAGATTTCTGAAATAAATATGATTTTCTAAAATACTCTGATATTGGATAGATATATGAGGTTTTAATGAGAGACTTATTGGCTTCTTCCTTACAGATACTCTCCTGAAAATGTCCTTGTTTTTGTGTCCTGTTCTTATGCATAAACGGATTTAGAGACAAACTTTTTACTTTCTGAAGTACTGTATTTGGCCAAAGAATTCTGTAATGGCCTCAGTCTGAGAGTGTTATGAAAATACCACTATGTATTAAACATGACACATTGTCCACAAAGAAGTAGTAGTTTCACAGAATTTTGTTCATTGCAGCGATGCTTCATTGGCCTGTAAGTTATTTCAAGGCAGGTGGAATAGCTTCTGCATTGTCTATTATGCTTTTCATGTTTTCAGTAGACTGTACCTAAGAACACAATTTAGAAGCTTCTAAATCCTTTAATACTTAGCTGCTCTTTTATTTAATAAATGTTAATATTGCTAATTCTTTTGACTAATTGGATAAACAATAAAAGTATGTCTAAAATGTTTTGGTTCAGATCTAATAATCTTTCTGACAAAAATATAAACATTTATCTACTTTGCCAATTTCTTTCATTAAATTCTTTAAGGAATTTTTGGTTTCTTTTCATCTGCTTACATGAGAAGTATATTGTCTCATCTTGTTCTCTTTATTATTTATTAATTATCCTCTTAACCTAAGTTACTTTTTAATAAAGTTGCTAAATCACTTCACCTACCTTCCTGAAATAAATTGTTGCCTTTCCACTTTAATAGTATTCTTGGTTTTCTTTTGGAAAAAAGACAAACTTTGTTATATTTCTGTCTGATTTTCAAAAACAAAGCAAAACAGAAAAACAAAATCGAGATATTTCAGTCCATTGCTTAAATTCTTCTGATGATTTCTGGACCATTATGTTGTCATTTGAATAACTGAAGACTTCCTTTAATGAGGTGCCTATGCCAGGTTGCATTAGATGAGTGATTAAAAGCTCCGCCGAGGTCCACAGCTCTTGCATTTCCTTGAATCCGATTTGCCTTCTGAAGGAGTTCGATTTCCCACTCATGCTTTGTTTGTCCTTTTCAACTCCCAACTCCAAAGTAGTTTATAAATATCTCATTATTAGAGGTCATCTTTCTGAATGTACAAGCTTATTTCTCCTATTCTTAATTTCTCTAAAAAAAATCAATGTTGGTAAAAAAGATGAAAATAGTTAAAATTCCAAGTTCTTTATTGGGATATTGTGATTGTTGGCCCACTTGATATTTTGGTCTGGGGTTTCAGAATTGTGGCAAAGGCAAAGCTTTTCTGTTGTATAAAACAGACAAAATAATCTGTAAGATCCCCAAAGGAAAGTCAGGCCATGATTTGAAGGTGTCATTGAGAGATCCCCGTTCCACCTCACACAAAGAGCTGGCTTTTCAGAATCTGGTTTATCTGCTTCACAAAGAGAAAGGGTTGGTTGACAAGACTTAAACCTCTGGCTCCAGGCAGTCTAGGCTGTCTCATTTGGATTCCTAGATCACTAAGCCAAGGCCTGCCACTCTCAGAAACTTAGTCTTTTTACATACATGATGATTATGCCAATCAAGTTGACTTTGTAGTAATACAAATTTCACCACCTTTCACTTTAAATGTATTATTGTTTAATCTCATCATGTGAGTCAAGTTGAATCAAAGTCAGTCTGTCATTTTTTTCCTTCCAATATCAATTACGAGTAACTTCATTTAACTTACTTTCATGCATTTATAGATTCTTTTTCCTCAAAGAACATCAGAGCTGATGTTGACTAAATATTACAATCTTCTCTTATCTACAAAAATACAGTGAAAAACAAAGTACAGATTTATCTTAATTGCAATAAAATCTATGTTGTATGTTGATAATGATGTTTGTAAATCAAGAATTATAGAAATAGAACATGCATTTTGTGTTATTTTCATATTACCTTTAAGGAAAAATCCTTGTAAACCTCCTTTTCAGATCAAATTTGTTCTACATTTATTATTATGCATATCTGGCTTTTTAAAGAGCTAGATCACAAATTTCTGGGCATCTGAAATGAGTAAATAGGGAAATATAACTAATAATTAAATTGCAGTTCTTTCGGAGGACTGGCAAAATGTTCATGGCTAGTTTAATCTCTATATAAAATTGTGACAGGAATAATGACATAAATACTTCTAAATAATAATATAGATTTTTATGCTGATTTTTAGAACAAATATTCATTAGCATGTATTTTCATTAAAAAAAAAGAAAACATCACAATTGCTAGTGAAATATAGCAATTAAATTTTATTTGTATTGAATACAGACAGAATAAGAATGGCAGATAGTACTGAATATTTATTTCTTGATATTGGCTATTACATGTACATATGTAATTTAGTAAATGAAATAAAACAATGGTAACCATTTGGCACTTAGGGAGATGGCAAATTGACCTTGTCTGTAGGTTCTGCATAACGTGAATTTGAAAACTTTTACATTATGATTGAACAGCATTCAGCATTAAAGTATTTGGTATTTGTTAAAAGAATCCCTTCAACTCTAAGTCATCCAGAAAAATGTAACAATAGACACACCCCTTGCCCCTAATCCTAGAAAATTAAAAAAAGATCAAAGTTATACTTTGACCTGGCTCTCTTCTTTTTAAAGATTGTATATTCTGTCAGTTTGATTCCTTACTCGTTTTCTCAGGTGTTTATACAATTCTCCCTTTTAAGGCCAATAGGGAAAATAACTAAGTCATTATTTTTACTTACACATTTCAAAATTTGGCCCAATTTTATGTTTCTTTTGGATAAAGATGAAGTCTTCTTTGGGATAAAGTTGGTTGTAGCTTATATACTCAAGCATAAGCCGTCTTCCTCTATACATCATATTTCTCCCACATTTCTAGGCAAATTGAAGTATGCTAGCTAGCAGTTCAAATATGTTTGACCCCCAAGTAACTGGAATAAACGAAATTCATTTTAAGTGAGTTTGAGACAAGCAAAGCTGAAAAAGTTATTTCTGAATGAACTGTACTGCAAGCTATTAAGTAAAAACATTCATAGTTCTCTTATGTACATGATATCTGAATCACAGCAAAGATTACTTTTTGTATATACCTCAGAGAAGCTCTGAAGGCACAGTATTGAATAATACAACCGTATCTCTTAATTCTAACATTAAGGTAAGAGAGAAGAATTTTATTATGAAAGTATGCCAGACTTGTTCAGTCACAAAGGTGTGTTTGATTCTTTGCAACCCCATGGACTGGGGCACACCAGGCCTCCCTGTCCATCACCAACTCCTGGAGCTTGCTCAAACTCATGTCCATCAAGTCGGTGATGCCATCCAACCATCTCATCCTCTGTTGTCCCCTTCTCCTCCCACGTTCAATCTTTCCCAGCATCAGGGTCTTTTCCAGTGAGTCAGCTTTTCACATCAGGTGACCAAAGGATTGTGGTTTCAGCTTCAGCATCAGTCCTTCCAAGGAATATTCAGCGTTGATTTTCTTTAGGATTGACTGGTTTGATCTCCTTACAGTCCAAGGGACTCTCAAGAGTCTTCTTCAGCACCACAGTTTGAAAGCATTAATTCTTTAGTGCTCAGTCTTGTTTATGGTCCAAATATCACATGCATACATGACTACTGTAAAAACCATAGGTTTGATTATATGGACCTTTGTCAGCAAAGTAATGTCTCTGTTTTTTAATATGCTGTCTAGGTTTGTCATAGCTTTTCTTCCAATGAGCAAGCGTCTCTTAATATCATGGCTGCAGTCATTGTCCACAGTGATTTGGCATCTATTTGCCAAGCTATTCCTTTTGTAAAAATGTAGAGTGTAAATTAGACTGAATTTAAAATATCTAAATTCTCATCCAGCATTTTGAAGCTCCCTATCAATCAGTAGTCCCATCTTGCATTTTATTATACATTTTTTCACATTCATCTTTTTTCATGAATATTTCTACATAATTGAAAAATATCATTGCATTTTAGAAAGCTGAATTCACATTCAAATTATGTCTCACTTTACTATTTTAGTGAAATCTCTAAATTAAGTTTAAAGCATTCATTTGACTTCATTCTTTTACCATTTATTCTGTCATGATCCTCTCACAAATCAGAAAGCAAGTGGTATAGTATCAAAATCTTAAATAGTATATAGGAAGCATTTAAGCAGAAAACAAACTTTATACTTTAATCAAATGGAGGATTACTTTGGCTGTCTCATTGCAAGATGCCGTTATGTGAATGGCATATATTGGGTTGAGTCATACACAACCTGTGCAGCCATATACAGGAGCAAAAATAGTCAAACAAATTGATATTGTAGAGATTCAATATGCATGCCTTACTTTCCTATCTTCCTTAACAATAGTAAGAAAAACTTTGCTGACTTTTTATTTTGGTGTTCCTGTAACCACACTAAAAAATAGTACCAAATAGACACTTACAATGTACTTGGCACTATTGTAAGCATCTGTTATTGATTCCCTTAATACTCACAAGAGTCCTGTGAAGCAAATTTTATCCTCATTTTACAAAAAAGGAAATTGAGGTACAAGAGGGCCAAGTAGCCAAGGCCAAACATCTGGTAAGCAGTAAATATCCTGAGCCTCTTTAGATTGCCTTTTACAAATGAAGATCCTAAGATTTGTATCCGTAACTTTTCTTTTCTCAGTATTTCTTATTTATCTGGACATTATAAACCAGCCTATGGTTTATTATTACCTATATGTCAGTGGTATATTGAATGAATGAATTAACAAATGAATAGAGTGAATAATGTTTGTGTTGCTAATGATATTTCTCCTATTCTACAGATATACATAAATATTCAACCACATGCATTCTACTTATGTATCTCACAAATGCTTTACACTGAATTGGTTCAATTCTGTATTTATTATCTGCCCCATCAGCACTTGCACCTCTAAGCTATTCACTCTACCTATGGTCTCTATATAACTGTGCTAATAACTATGTACCTATTTTTGTCTCAGAAACAATTACTCTTTTTTAAAATTTATTTTTAACTGGAGGATAATTGCTTTACAATACATGTTGGTTTCTGCCATACATCAACATAAATCTCTCTTAAAAAAAAACAAACCAGAATCTGTGAAGAATTTGCAAATTGCATTTCTCCTATACTACTGGACTTCCTTTTAGTACCCATCAGTAGCAATGCAGAGAGATTGGCCAGCAGGAGAAAGGGAGAATATAATTTCTTTCATGTGTTTGCTATTCCTGTCAGCATCATCTTCGCAGAAATTGGTTCTAGCATCGAGCTCCTTCTCGCATACACAGAACAAGCTTTACTGTTTCCCTGCAGCAACAAGTTACACTGGCTTTCAGGGCTCTGAACTCTAAATCCATAGAAACTTCCTTCTGAGTTTCTATGTTCTGATGACTGCAACTTCTTCCCTTTGTTCCCTCAGCTCTAGGTAGTAGCTGCTTCCTGTAATTATATATTTCATCATAGCTTTAATTCTCCTTGCCTCTAACACCAGTGTAACCAATCACCTATATTGAATTCCATCTGTTAAAAAATCTAATATGGTTTCTATTTTCTATCTGGTATACTCATGTGAACTTCCTTTGATTACTCTAGTATCTTTCCCTGTTTCAGGCATTTTCTTTAACTACTCCAGTTCCTTTCTTGTCCACGTTCAGCTGATTTCCAAAAAATGCCAGTTATAATCTATAGTATGTACAAAATCTATCTTGTCTACTTTATGTCAATCAAAATCCAGTGATGAAGATCAAGCAGTTTTAATCTAGAAGGCCTGAATTCAAACACTAGACCTGTTTATTAGCTTTAAAGACCTGGGGAAGATTTGTTGCTTAGCTGGTTTATCACCAGCCATCCTGAAAGAGCTAATTTAGGGAAGAATATTGATGACTATAACCTGACAGAAACTGCTATTGAGAGAATTATAATCTTTGCACTTCATTATTTCAGAATTATACTTTTGTCCTCTTCTATTTTGCAGTCAAAGAGAAGAAAAGAGTGCAAGAAAATGAGGGATAAAAAGTGTAGAATGTCGGACTTGGGGTGAAGAAAGAATCCAGTTAGAGACAAAAAAAACGAGAATTGTTTCAAATGAAAAGGCAGAAAACACATAAACACATGCATGTATATATGAAACTGTATATATGCAGACATATATATGCAAAAATATACACATATTTTGCATATATTAATATACAGGTAAACATATTTGTATATGTTACATTTTATGTTAATTAATAATTTTAACATAATTACATATATAATCATTTCATTAGTACTTGCAATCTGATACCGTGTTTGCCCAAATGACTATTTTTGCCATTATTCCTTAAAAATTATGAAGAACTTAGTTTCTTAGGGATATGACAAGTGCTAGATTTACTGAAATAACCTGCTATTTAAAACATGTTTTATCTTTCTTCTTTTAAACAATTATCTTTAATAAAATCAATTAAAATTATATTCTGTTAAATGTTTTAGCCTTGTTTTTGATGTATAACACTTTTATCAAAACTCCAAATATGGTTGGTGAAAGTTTGGGTGAAAAGATACCAAAATACAATATAAATATTGACTTAAGATATGGTATGCTTACATTGCAAAATTATGGCATGCTTATCTGGCTAAATGTAGCCTTGTGATTAATAAAATTACTATTGTCTTGTGCTTAGATAACAACAAAAGGAATTAACTTATAACATCTAGCTTTTTAGAGAATTCTTAAGATGTATCTATATAATTCAGTTTGGTAGTTATCATTATGAATTGTAAAGAGCTATGGATGAGTCAATGGGTAGAAATTCTGGTGGGCAGAATGCCATTTTTGCTGCTTTCAACAACATTTGTTGAGCCTTGACCTGTCTTGCCTAGGCAACATTAAAATATTAAAAGGCAATATTGAATTCTATAAGGAAAAACTCTTAATCTTCTTTATGTTCTTTAACTGTCTACTTCATTGCGTTTGGCATGATTCCCAGCTATATCCTCATTCATACAATAATTGTGTTGAGTTTTTTAAAAATTCATGTGAAAGAGGGCACTTCCCATGTTAAAAAAAGTAAAATCAGTTTTCTAGTTAACTGTGCTGATACACTTTCCACATCTTAATTATTTTAAATAAAGGTGTCATATTTTTTGTTTTTGCACCACAAATGTTTCTTAAAATGTTTGGCATATATGGTTCATGGAATTAGAACAAATGGCAAATTTTCCAAATGTTCAGTAAAGTTAGACACAGGTGTTTCAATAATTTCCTGGAGATATAAGCTACATTAAAATTGTTTTACATAACAAATACTACCAGTGAAACAAATGCTGAGGTGATTTAAAAACAGCTGTAGGTATTAAAAAATAATACTTAGAACAGTCTTATTGCTTAAAATAGACTAAATAAAGGGCTTATGTCTCAGCTCATGAAAAGAAAGGGATTTGTGTCTATGAAAATGCCTCCAGGGTAGGGAGCCATACCTTGTATATCTCTTTTATTTTTCTGAAGCATCTGGTTTGGGAATACATATATAAAAGTGGTTCTACTTAATGACCACCTAAACTAATAACTGTTAATTTTTACTATGGATCTCTAGAGATGGTAGGAATAACTCATTCCGTTCAATCAACACATACCTAACTGACTGCTTCCTAGAACTCTGACATGAACTGAGGATACTATGTTGAACAATGCAAGTTTTGTCTTAGATTCCATGAAATTAGAGTCTAATTGGGGAAACGGATAAAAATAAATAAATAATTATAAATAATCCAAAAAAAATCTATAAAAATTAGCATATTTACTAATATAGCTGACTATAATTTTGTATCTTATATAGGCAACCAATGTCTAAAAGTATAAGTGGAAAGGCAATCTAGAAACTATAACACATATTATGTCAAATAATCAGTATCTAGAGTATATGAAATATTCATTGGAATCAATTCTTTAAAAAAAAGACAAACAGCATAAAATAAATAACAGAAGAGATATGGATGGGCATTTCTTAACAGAAGTATCAAATTTGGTTAGTTGAACTGTTCATGCACATTAGTAATTAGGAAAATAAAAATGAAGACTTCAATGAGATGTATTCTTATATAACTTGTTTTGGCAAAAATAGGTATTTATACCAAGTGTTTGAAAGCATATCAAACAACCAGAAACTTTCATAAATTGTTGATTGGACTGCAAATTAGAATAAGCTATTTCAACAGTAATTTAGTATTATATATGAAGACTTATATTCCCTACAACATCTGTCTACTTTTAGGAACATAGTCTATAAAACTCTTGCATAAGACTAGCTTCTGGAAAGGAGCTTGGCAAATTCTCAGGTGGTTTATCAAGCCACCGAGCGTGAAATGGGCCAAATATGAGCCTGAGACATCTTATAGAATGCTTTCATTAGCAAAAATTCTGGAAATAACCCAACATCCATTGGCAAGAGAACTCACAAATAAATAGTGGTGTATTCACACAGAGTAATATTATGCATAAATGAGAAAAATGACTTTGTATTATACTAACAACATAAATCTTATAAATAAAATTTTAAGAGAAAAAGTTAACCGATACACATACAGAAATTATATTATTTTTATAAATTCCTCAGACAAAACATATATTGTTTATATATATATATATGTATATATGTATATTTGTATGCCTAAATCTATAGAAAAACAAGAGAATGACTAATTTAAAAAGTTCAAGATAGCCACTGGGGAAGTAAGAATAGGGAGAAGCATACAAGTAGAGATTCAATGTTATTGATAATGTTTAGTGATTTTGTTAAGCAGTAGACTATTAGGCTTGTCTTATTAACATATTTCAAAAACTATACATATAACAGTACATGTATAAGATTTGCATAATAAACATTATTTGTTTGAGTAGAGAAAATCAATTTGGGGGGATCTCTCAATTTGGGAAGGACATAGTAAGTCTTGGGCTTCCCTGGTGATCTAGTGGTTAAGACTCTGCTTCCACTGCAGGGGGTGTAAGTTTTATCTTGGTTGAGGAGCTAAGTTCATACATGCCACACGGTGTGGAGTACATCATGGGCTTCTCTGGTGGCTCAGACAGTAAAGAATCTGCCTTCGATGCAGGAGACCTGAGTTCAGTCCTTGGGTTGGGATGATCCCCTGGAGAAGGGAATGGCCACCCACTCTAGTATTCTTGCCTAGAGAACAGCATGAACAGAGGAGCCTGGCGGGCTACAGTCCATGGGGTCACAAAGAGTCAGACACAACTGAGCGACTAACACGTTCACTTTCCATTAAATTTAAGTAGTCATAAAAATATTCAGTAATTGTCCCCACATAGACAATTGGGTATATGAATTGGAGCAAAGAAAGGAGACCTGGAAAGTAGGGAAAAATCTAGAATATAAAATCTTGGAATGCCATATAAACATACATATGTATGTGCTCAGTTGTGTCCGATTCTTTGTCATCCCCTGGACTGTGACCTGTCAGTCTCCTCTATCCATGAAATTTTCCAGGCAAGAATACTAGACTGGGTTGCGATCTCCTACTCTCCAGGGGATCTTCTAGACCAAGAGATGGAACCCATGTCTCTTGCATCTCCTGCATTGGCAGGCAGATTCCTTACCACTGTGCCTCCATATATATATGTAGCCCTGAGATGGTCATGCTTCACATAGTTAGGCAAAGGAAGAATGATAATCAACGAGTCTGATAAGAACTGACATTTCTGATGGAAAGTAAACAAGCAATCAAAAAGCTGCTACTGCTGCTGCTAAGTCGCTTCAGTCATGTCCAACTCTGTGCGACCCCTTAGCCGGCAGCCCACCAGGCTCCGCCATCCCTGGGATTCTCCAGGCAAGAATACTGGAGTGGGGTGCCATTTCCTTCTCCATCAAAAAGCTACAGCTGGTTTAAGGAGGGCACAGTAACTGTATAGAGTCTAGTCAAGAAGCTGAATAAAATGGAGTCATAAAAAAGAATATGTAATTGCATAATGACAAGAGCAGTGGATTCCTAGACGTAGAGTCCAAAATGGAGTGAATTGAAGAATGGATGGAGAATATGCTGGAATATCCTGAATAAATTTCCATTATAAACAACCAAAAAGTTTAGATAAAGATAGGAAAATATTACTTTATGTGCTTTGTTGAACTGGAAAGAAAGTCAGGAAACATTCAGACCAGAGAAGAGCATGGATTCAGTGAGATGAGCTAACCCCTAGCAGAAGAGTGACTCAGAGCCTCTAAGACCTGAGTGTTAGCTTAAGAGCTGTTTAAGAGACAGAAATAAAAATCCACAATGTCAAAAATTTTTTCATAATGATAGTAGAAAGTTAATAGCTTTTCTACTGTATTATATACAAAAGCAAAAATGGAGTGAAACTGCTGACATCTTTGAATGATCTAGGCAGTGGTAACAAACCAAACTGATAATTGCATCTTTTTTAATTACTATGCAATTGTAAAAAAAATTTAATAAATAAAATTAAAAGGCCAGTTCGTAATCAAATTTTACTGAAAGAAGCAATAAAAATTATTAATTGCAGTCATCCCTCAGTATCTGTGAGGGACTGATTTCAGGATCCTCTACCAATGCCAAAAATCTATGAATATTCAGGTCCCTTGTATAAAATGATGTAGTATTTGCATGTAAGATATGCATATCTTTCTATATACTTTAAATCATTTCTAGATTACTTGTAATACATTGTTGTTTAGTTGCTAAATTGTGTCCAACTCTTCTACAATCTCATGGATTGTAGCCCTCCAGGCCCTTTTGTCCATGATACAATATAAGTGCTATATGAATAGTTGCAAATACAATGCAAATTGCTAGGAAAATAGTTGCTGGTATACTGCATATTCAAGTTTTGCTTTTTGAAATTTCCTGGAAAAGTGTTTTTCTAATATTTTCAATCCCTAATTGGTTGACTGTATGGGTGTGGAACTGTGGATATAGAGGGATGGATTGTATTTATAATATCTACCCTTCGGTACACATTTTAAAATTATCTTCTATAATCATGTGGGAAGCATGTATAAAGATTCATGCTGCATATGACACTATGATAGCTGTTTCAAGGAAAATACCTAAATGACGTTTTGAGTTGTTAATCAGCCTCTTATTCATGGAACATAATGTTTTTACTTGAAATAAATAACTAACAGATAAACCATGGTTATTCCTATTTTGGTACTTGGCAGATGTCTTTTTGAAAATAAACAAAGTTAGCCTGTCATATCAAGGAAAACAGTTAACAGTATTTGTTGCCAATAATAAAATTGGAGTCTTGGAACAAAATTTATAATTTGGGTAAATTGTCTCCACCACCATAAACTTGACAGCTTCCCAGTTCTAAATGTCTTGTTTGATGAGATAATAACAAAAGTTCCTGTTTTATTTGTATCAAGAAATACGCTAACATTTGGATGATCTGTGTGACTCAATGAACCAGTATTTTCCAAATGATCAACTCATCATGTTATACAGTCATGCTTAGGTAAAGTATATATTTCAAGTGCAAAGATAAAGTGATGAATTTTTTATATGTATATACTTTATTTATTTTTGGCAGTGATGGATCTTTCTTGCTGCATGGGCTTTTCTATAGTTGCGAAGAGTGGGAGCTACTCTCTAGCTATAGTGCTTAGGCGTCTCATTGCGGTGGCCTCTCTTGTTGTGGAGCATGGGCTCTAGGCCCACGGGCTTCAGTATTTGCAGCATGTGGCCTCAGTTGCTGTGGCTCCTGGGCTCCAGAACACAGGCTCAGTAGTTGTGGAACACAGGCTTTGTTGCTCTGTGTCATGTGGCATCTTCCCCGATCAGGGAGCAAACCTTTGTCTCCTGCATTGACAGACCAATTCTTTAACACTGAGCCACCAGAGAAGCCAAAACTGAGTTTAATGTGAAAGAGTATGAAAAATTTACTGATATGCTTTCATATTTTACATTGTTGCTATCCTTTAAGCCACTGTCTACCACTTGTCAGATTTTAGTGTGATAGCAAAACAAAAATCCCTAGTTATCTGAAAAGATTATCCAAATCATCCATCCTTTTTCAGTTATATATTTCTGTAAGCTTTAATTTTCTTCATACACTTCTACTAAAGCAACATATTGCAAATATTTAGCATTGTTCTACCAAGTCTGGTCTGTGGAATAAAATAAGAAAAATAAATAAATTTATGCTAAATTTAAAGCAAGAATCAAACTTTCTTTTTTTAAAAAACTGTTGTTATGATTATCTAAAATGAAAATAAATTGAAGAACAAATAAGAACAGTATTAGTATTATTAAGAGAATCTGGCGAGTTTGGTGAAAGAAATAAAATATTTTTGCTGTACATATAGATTGAGAAGATCCCCTGGAGGAGGGCATGGCAATCTACTCCAGGTTTCTTGCCTGGAGTATCCCATTTACAGAGGAGCCTGGCGGGCTATAGTCCATAGAATCGCAAAGAGTCGTACCCAACTGAGCATGCATGCATACATACATACATACATACATACATACATACATATTTATCCTTGCTGGCTCCCCATCTATCTTGCTACCCAAAACATTGTGATCAATTAGACATTTTCATAGATTTCTGAGGGTCAGATCCCTAGCTTCTATTCTGACCTAAATGCTCATTCAGCAAATATGCTCACTTACTTCTTTAAAAAAAAATTATTGGAATATAGTTGCTTTACAATGTTGTGTTAGTTTCTGCTGCACCTCAAAGTGAATCAGTTAAGTATATGTATACGTCCTCCCTTGGATTTCCTTTTATTTAGGTCACTACAGATCATCGAGGAGAGTTCCCCACGCTGTAGAGTAGGTTTGCATCGGTTATCTGTTTTATTCATAGTATCAATAGTATATATATATATAATATATACACAGTATATAGGACACACATATATATGTCAATCACAATTTCCCAATTCATCCCACCATTCATTCCCCCTTTGTTGTCCATATACTATTCTCTACATCTGTGTCTCTATTTCTGCTTTGCAAATAAGTTCATTTCTACCATTTTTCTAGATTCCATATATATATGGGTTAATATACAATATTTGTTTCTCTTTCTGAATTTTTTTCCTTTGTATGACAGTTTCTAGGTCCATCCATGTCTCTGCGAATGGCACAATTCCATTCTTTTCTATGAAGGGAATACATATGTACCTGAGTACATATGAACCACATCTTCTTTATTCATTCCTCTGTTCCTGGACTTTTAATTTGCTTCCATGTCCTTGTTGTCGCTGTTCAGCTGCTAAGTTGTGTCTGACTTTCTGACCCCACGAACTGCAGCATGCCAGGCTACCCTGTCCTTCACTGTCTTCCTGAGTTTGCTCAACTCATGTCCATTGAGTCAGTGATGCCATCCAACCATCTCATCCTCTGTCACCCTCTTCTCTTGCCCTCAATCTTTCCCAGCATCAAGGTCTTTTCCAATGTTGGCTCTTCGCATCAGGTGGCCAAAGTATCAGATTTTCAGCTTCAGTATCAGTCCTTCCAGTGAATATTCAGGTTCCTTTAGGATTGAATGATTGAATCTCCTTGCTGTCCAAGGAACTCTCAAGTCTTCTCTAGCAACACAGTTGTTTGGTAGTGTTGTTGAACTCTTCCATATCAGGAGTCAGCAAATTTATTCTTATAGGGCCAGATAATATATATCTTAGTCTTGTGGGTCATATTGTCTCTCTGGCAACTGTTCAACTCTGAAATGTGTATGAAAGCAACCACAGTGATATATAAATAAATAAATGTGACTGTGATTCAACAAAATCTTGTTTACAAAATGTAGTAGTTGGCCCATGGGTCATAATTTCCTAAGTCCTGTTCTATATCCTTTTAGCATTTGGTCTACTTGGTGTATCAATTACTGTATGGGGCTTTAACATATCTATCTCTAATTATGAGTTTGTTTATTTCTTATTTCAGTTCCATTGGTATTTATCTATTTTATGATTTGTAAAGCTCTGTTGTTAGGAGCACATACATTTTAAAGTTGTTATGTCTTCTCTCTGAATTGACTCTATTATTATGTAATATCTTTCTTTATTTGTAAAAATTTTGTTTTTTTAAACAAATTTTGTTTTTTTAAACAAATTTTGTTTTTTTTTTTAAGTTTACTTTGCCCATCATAATATAACTAGTTCATCTTTATTTTGGTCAATGTCTGCATACCTTTCCATTCTTTTACTTTATACATTTATGTCTCTATATTTTTTCTTTAAAAAAATTTTTTAAAGCCTTTAATGAGTTTGTTACAAACTGTTTCTGTTTTATGTTTTTGTTTCTTGGCTGAGAATCATTTGGGATCTTAGCTCCCAAACCAGGGACTGAACCCATACCCCTACTTTGAAAGGTGAAGTCTTAACCACTGGACTGCCAGGGAAGTCAGAGTCTCTACATTTTAAATGAATTCCGTGTAGACATCATAGTTTTTGCTTTTTAAAATCTCTATTCTGAAAATCTAACACTTGATTGAGATATTTAGACAACTTAATGTAATTATTGGTACTGAGTGATTAAATCTATAATCTTGAAAGTTTTTTTCTATTTGTTTTAGCTTTCTGCTTCCACTGAAAGTTCATGGAGATGACCTTATTAGTGTGGAGTTTGGCAGTTTGCCAAGAAATCTATGTATGATTTTTCAGGTCCAAGCATAGGCAAATATAAAGGCAAGAGTTATGAAATTAAAAACTGCCCTCCCCACATAGAAATTTGTTGCATACCAAAAGGAATTACAGTAAAGGACTCAGGAACCTTTAGCTGACCAACTTCTTATGCATAGCTTCATTCCTGGCCCAAGTGCCTTCATTTGGAGGTTTCCTTATTAGGAAATTATGAAGATACTTTTCTCCACTTTTACTCAGAATTGAGTGCTTTTCCACTCTTCCCCATTCTCCTCCCTCTTCCCAGTGACCCCACCGACCAATAAAACTGCAGGAGCCTTTTAGCTTTTGTTCAGAGCTCCCTGAAAAGTGAGAGAATTCCCAGGTCTGTCTATCTGCTGGTACCTCTACAGGGTTGGGGAGGGATTAGTAGGGGGTGCGTCTACACTTTTTCTGGTTTTAGACTTCTGCTTGTACCATCAGAGTAACTTGCTAAAGAAAATATTATTTTCATTTTTGTTTTGTGACTTTAATTGACTACTCCAACATCTGACAGCTCAGCTATCTATACAACTGAGCTGAGCTCTGGACACAGTGAATTAAAGTTATCCGTGTATCTGGGGCTCCTCGGTATTATGCATGGCCTTGCTAAACCACATTTTACCTTCAGTAACTAAGTGAAATTTTGGCTATTTCTCCCTACCTAGGTTTCCTGGGATATGGGTAGTAAGGGAATCTGTGATTTCTAGACCATCTGATTATCCTGTGACTACAGCTAACTAATTGCTTCAAGAAAATATCTTATTTCAGTGGAAGTGATGTTCTTTCCAAGCTTCTAAATTTTAAGTGGAAGCAGAATTATCTGGCCACCACTTTTTCCCAGCTTCTGAGGGCTAACCCATCAGACTATTAAAATATTCTCCAAAAGACCTTGCCAGGTTGTTAAATCCAATGTTATGAGAGAATGCTCCATGTTAGTAACACTCCTTATCTGGTTCCATATTCCACTCCCCTCCATCTGGCATATGTATTATCCTCTCTGATTTATTCTCTCTAAATTCCCACCTACAGAGATCCTGTGGTTCTCTTAGCATAAAATCCCACTCAGTCCTTGGCAGCCACAGCTCTTTGTCAACTGGGGATACTAATGTTTGGGACTGCTAATGGACATGCGTGCTAAGTCACTTCAGTTGTGTCCAACTCTCGGTGACTCTCTGTCCATTGGATTCTCCAGGCAAGATTACTAGAGTGAGTTGTCATGCCCTCCTCCAGGGGATCTTCCTGACCCAAGACCAGTAATTGAACCCATGTCTCTTGTGTCTCCTGCAATGGCAGGCAGATTCTTTGCCACTCATGCCACCTGGGAAGCCAATTTGTGTTAACACATGGGCCTGGATTTACATATTGGCTTCCCTGGTGGCTCAGAGGTTAAAGCGTCTGCCTCCAATGCGGGAGACTTGGATTCAATCCCTGGGTCGGGAAGATCCCCTGGAGAAGGAAATGGCAACCCACTCCAGTATTCTTGCCTGGAGAATCCCATGGACAGAGGAGGCTGGTAGGCTACAGTCCACAGGGTCACAAAGAATTAGAAACAACTGAGCCACTTCACTTTCACTTTCACTTTATGGGCCTAAGGTTCAGGAAGGGCCCTGAGAACAGATGCAGGAGAAAAAAAAAAATTGTTTTATAAAGTTCTTGCCACGTGGAGGCATTTGAACAGGCTTAAAATAAAGAGAAACTTGTATTTTTAAACAATGGAAAATAGGCCCCTTTGGTTGCTTTAGATGACTCAGGAAAACCTGAGCATTCAAGGTCCTCCGATAACTCCCATTCAATGTCTCAAGGTCCTCTCTCTGTTCCAGGCCCAGATGTTTCCCTCTGTCTGCCCTGAGAATGCTGAAGTTTAAAATCTCTCAATGGTGCCAAGGAAGCCATCTCATTTTCACAGTTCATATTAGATTAATGATAAGTAGGTCCATGCCTATTGTGTTCTCCCTTCAGTGCCTCGACAGCCCATGGAAATAACCTCTTAACTCCACAGTCCCTTTTGGTTAGCGATTTCTTCCATGCTTCTCAAACACCTAAGATTTTGCGTATGTTAACACATGTCTTTCCTCCTGCCTCTTATCTCGGGTTACTACACATGGAAACCCTCGCTGTTGCTATGCTAGTGCACCAGAACTACAATTTCCTGGCATTCATGAGGAGAACTTCAAGTTCAGTCAGTAGTTGGCTGCCCATACAGTATAATTTCCAGAGCAAGGGCAATGTATAGTGGCACATGGATTGCAGGTCAATGTAATTCTTGTTAAGTCAAGGGGAATTTTCCAGAAAAGGGAGGAGTTGTGAGTTTTTAGCAGCCCATGTCTAGGGCAGCCATGGGAAGAATGCCCTAGCTAACAGAAGGAAATCTGAGGACAATTCCAACAGCTTCTGCTGTCGAAGGAAAGCAGAGTGCTTTGCACAGGACAGCTCAGTGTCTCTCCAAAGATTTGTTGGCTTGTTCCACTTTTCTGTGTCTTTTTATTCACTTGTATTCACTTTTTATTCACTGTCATGTCCTTTTGTGTATGAAACAAAATTCCCTTATTTGGTGGTAACTGCATTTCACATTGAATATTCAAAAAATAAAATTGACTTTGCCTAACATATTTGTCTACCCCAGTACCTTGAATACCGTTTTCCTGAAACCAGTTTTGACCTATGCCTGATGTCCTCCCTTGCAACTAGAATGTTCTTTTTAAGTATTCTTCTCCCCACCGCCCAAGCCCCGTTTTACGGTTTGAGCTCCATCAAGTTTTGATAGGAAATAATTCCTCCAAAAGACTTGTTTTTAAACACAAATCTTAGAGAAAAAATTTTCTTCTCATATGTTTGAGAGTAATTCTGCCAATAATACTAATTTACGTCTTTTTGCAAGGTGCCACCTGTTATTGTTATTCATTTTTGCATACACTTTTTATCTATACGACTAAACAAGTTTGCACACTTTATGACTGTTCTTATCAGAATTCAACTGTGTTCTTTTTATGAGTGAACTATGTAAAGATTTCCAGTGAGGGATCAAGTTTATTTAATGTGTGTCTTAGGATATAATAGGGCTTCCCCGGTGGCTTAGCAGTAAAGAATCTGCCTGCAATGCAGGAGATTCAGCTTTAATCCCTAGGTGGGGAAGATCCCCTGGAGGAGGGCATGGCAACCCACTCCAGTTTTCTTGCCTGGGAATTCCATGGACAGAGGAGCCTGGCGGCCTACATACAGTCAATGGGATTGCAAAGAGCCTCATACTGAAGCAACTTAGCACGCATGCACTGCATATAACAGTCTCTGGCACAGAGAAGCACTCAGCAAGTATTTACTGACTGAATAAATTAATTAAGATGAAATCAATGTATGATAAGTATATATTCCAGTTTATCTGCTTATGTGTATATTTATGGGTTACATTTGATAACTTGATTTTTGAAATTTGGAAATGTTTTCTGAAATGGCAAGTTTTGTGTGTTTTTTTTTTCTGAATTTACTTAGTCTGCTTTAAATTACTATGAGGAAATTTGTTCTTTTATTCCACATATAAGCCACATAGTGATGAGCACTCTTGAATTTATTTCTTTATTTCTTAAAACCACAGACCTACAGATGAGTTTGAATCTGATCCAAAATCTAGGGGTGCTCAAAAGCACATGGTGGCAGGCTGCAGTCTGTGGGAAGTTCTATAACCACAGGCACATGAGAGCTCGAAATTAATAAACAATTTGGCTGAAAGAAATTGAACCACATCTTTGTTTGAACCAAGTTTACTAACTCTTGTTTATGAAATATCCCTTGAGGTGAAATTCTTAAGAAAATATTGGTGAATGTCAACGAGCTTCATTTATTTTTTGTGTGTACATCTGTACAAGCCCTTATGTATGTTATAGTCAGAATAATAAGTGGGTTCTGTAAGGCTGTTCAAGAGGAGAAGAGACTCAGCTATTACTGCCAACATAGCTGAAAGAGGAAGTACCTCAAGTCTAATGAGAATATTCTTCCCATTCTAAGAAGCTTTAAGAGTAGTTCCACAAGCCCAGGAGATTAGTACACCATAAAGAGCAAACATTTGAGTACTTGTTCAGATTGGACCCTGACTATACAAGTGTTTACAGATTTTATTATGAAAAATAATGAGGCAAATATTCTCTGGTGGGCTAGACTATTTCTCTTTTTGATAAATAAAATACCACTGGGGGAACCTGTCAACTTTATTATGTTACCCTTTCCCACTTTTATTCGTATTTTAGTTCTTGCAAGGCCAATTTTATTTCTTCCATTACTATGACATTGTATTTTTTCTTGTCATTTTCTTCATTTAGCTAATTTCTGATCACCAGCTCAGAAACCTTTAAAATTGCCCTTTCACTTTATCCTCTTCTTTCTCATGTGCCTCATCCATATAGAAAGATACGCCATTGCAGTGAGATTATACTAGCATTGCTCAGTTTGAATATGCTTCCATATTTTCTATGTGCTGCTGTGTTTGAATAAAATGTGTTTATTATGAGATTGAGCTTCCTTGGATTACATATCTATCACGATCCTATCAACAGTGACAGAAAGCATGACCAGCCACTCCGCAGGGGCGGTTTTCAGTCAGTGGCCCTGGTTTGAGAGTGTGGGCATGAGTGGATAAGCACTGACTCATTCCTCCATTACTTTCTATCTCTTGAAGCAGTTAACACATGACATCATTCCTACACCTTTCCAAAAGTGGTCATCCACCTCAACTTGTCCAACTAGAACATTTATTCATTCAGAATTTATTAAGTGCCAAATATATGTTAGGTTAATTTTATGTTTATTCATATAAGGATAAATTAGGGATATAAAGTTGAATAAGGCTAAAAAAAAGTCCTTACTTTCAAGCTTCTTACAAGAGGTAGGAAAATTGTCAATTACTTATTGATAAATTAACAATTTTGTAACCAGGGAGAATTGAGAAAAAGGGGAGAGATGAGGCAAGAGAGGTAAACAGATGAAAGATCATATAAATCTTGAGAATGTGGAGAATGCTTTTATAAAAATAAGACTAGGACACAGTGGAGAGAACCAAACTGGATTTAAAGATTTGGGAGTCATACATTCTTGGTGGATTTTAAAGCCACAGAAGACCTTTAGGTAGAGAAAGCTGTTATTTTGTTATTTTTTGAGGCATGAGGTGGAATAAAACTCAGATGAACCTTGTTTTGCTAGAGCCTATGTGGGTATGCTAAGTCACTTCAGTTATGTCTGACTCTTTGTGACCTGTGGACTGTGACTCGCCGGACTCCTCTGTCCATGAGATTCTCCAGGCAAGAATACTGGAGTGGGTTGCCATTGCCCCCTCCGGGGGATCTTCCTGACCTAGGGATTGAACCCAGCTCTCTTGCATCTCCTGCATTGCAGGCAGATTCTTTACCACTGAGCCACCTGGAAAAGAATGGTTATATTTGAGAGTTCTTCAAAATAGCCTGGAAAGCTTGTTAAGACATAAAATTGCTGGCCCACCATCTTAATTTCTGAATCAGAAACTATGATAATTTGCTTATTTTATAAGCCCACAGTTATAATAAAGGCTCTGAGTATAGTTTTATATGTTTCACTGAGGACATAAGTAAGTTTTTCAGCCTTACTCCTTTCTCTTTCTCTTCTGGCCACTTCTAGATACTACCAGTTAAACAGCCCAGCCTTCTTCTCCTTTGGTCCTGATAACAAGCTCAAATCCTTAAAAATTTCTGCCTGTGGCACCACCCTCTAACCACAATAAAAATCCTAGGCCAGTCTCCTTTGCCTGCTCTCATGAGACATATTTGGATCTGCTTAAGAACCATTTTGATGTCTCTAGAAAGTGTGATTATGTGAGTAATAAGTCTTTTCATGCCTTCTTAGTGTATGTGTGGCATCATCATGATGATTGTCTTGACCCGTAAACCAGACTTTGGTCAGTGTCCATCCTGCTGCTTCAGTGTGGCTGTGGAGATATCATACTCATGCTGCTTATCTGGGGAACACTGAGAAACACTTACTTAAGAAATAGCATGTTTTAATAAAGAAGGAAAGATTATTCAATTTTAAATGCTGATGAGAAATCAAGTAAGTTGAAAACAAAAGTTAGCCATTGATCTTAAGATAATTTGTGATCTTAATAACAGCTACTGTAGTGAAGTAGGTTGAAGATATGACAAATGCATCAGAGTGGACAGAAAGTCTAAAGAATTTTTTTAAGAAGTGGTTTTGTTTTTTTTTAATATTAAGACATTCTGATAAAATGATTTATTATAAAAGCAGAAAACCGATCATATGATAAAGAAAGAGGCTATTTATTAAAGTCCTTGAGAAGTGAGAGATATACTCCATAGCACAACTGGCTTACCCTTAGATCAGAAAAAGGCAGAATTGTTACATCATATTAGGAATTTTTAATGTATATATTGGAGGAGAACAGTGTTGGTCTCATCTGATTACATCTGTTTTCCTTATGACATATAAACTAAGATTAATAACTCAGAAGAGAGGAACTAATAATAGAGAAATAGTTATTGGAAGAGTGGTAAACTTATTTGCAAGGAATTTAATAGGATTTTTTGTTTATTTATTTTGAGAGTGATGGATACTTATCTGAGATGCCTGTTCATAAATGTAAAAGAAGACTAGGTAGTATTGGGCTTTCTGAGTAATAGGGTAGGATTGCAGCTCTTAAGTCAGACATTCTGGGCTCAAATCCTGATTTAACCACTTATTAGTTATGTGACATTAAGCAAATAATTAACCACTGTTCTTAAAATATTAATTTAGCATGGAACATGTCAACATTCAAAGGTCTGAATACTACTGTGTGAAACAACTTCTTGCTCTACTGAGAGTAGATAATTTACTTTTTTATCTTACTTTAATTCCAGGCCCATGGCAGAATAACCTAAGTCTGTTATACAAGTGGGTGGCCCAGTGACTAATTATGAAATAAGCATTGGATTTGTTCCTGGAAAATTAGGGTTCAGTCCAGGAAGAACACGGTAAGAAGAAGGTCATGTTCTTGATTTTGTCAAACATTCTTATCCCTGCTCTCTTGATTGCTTTGGTTTTGTTCCATCAGAAAGAACAAGATTGAATAATGAAAATAAAAAATAGTTGGCCATCTTTGGTAGTTTAATCAGTTCTTTGTTAGAAAGTCTTTTCTCTAGTGAAAGCTCTCTGCTGCTGCTGCCGCTGCTGCTAAGTCACTTCTGAGCACTAAATCTGATAAAGTCTTTCCCCAAACTTCGGTATTATCTAATCTTTCGATTTTGCCACTTTCAAATCGTGAGCCATCCAGTCATCTGTTCCTTCTTACTTCAGGGGCAGGTGATCCAAATACTTGCACAGACCTCATGCTAAGAAAGCCCCTTGCTTTGTTTAATGCTTTGCTTTTACCATCTTGAAATTCTCTGCCTTGAGTTAAGTGAAGGCTGATGGGACAGGAGAGCTCGCACATGAGCAGAGGCCTACTGAGGGGCAGCACCCTCACGCGGTCATGGCCCAGCAGCGGTCAGCACCTGCTGGTTCAAGCATGCTGGAAAGTAAGAGTGTGGAGCAGTTGGCAGGGCCTGTAAGCACACGCTCTGGGGCATTTTAGGGCACCACGGGGACCGCCAAGCCAGGGTCTGAGACCAGACTGGAGTAGCATTGGCTATAGCAGCAGAAAATATGCCAGCAGCGATGACTATGCGAGAGCGGAAATGTTCTGCCTGGGTTTTTGGACCTGATTTGTGAGGCTGGCTTGCTCTTCTTTCTCCAGGGCCTGTCTTGAGACATCTGCAGAAATATGAAGTCTCCAGGCTGAGTGCTGGGGCAGAAACTGCTGCTGTCAAGCTGCAAACTATTTCAGTAAACTATTGCAAAATAGAAGTTTACACATGGATGTTACAGTAAAGAATACTGTGAGTAATTAAAACACTTCAAAGAGTTTAGAATTTCCTCTTTGATAACTGACACAATAGTGCAAAGCAATTTTTTGCAGGCTTGGAAATAGAAATAATAGTTAAATATAATTTCATTGTTAGAAAAGAACATTATTTTCATATTAAGTTTTGGATGACTCTATTTTTAACAAGGAAGACAATTTTAAATTAAATTATTTTCTTGAAATTGAAGATATAGCAATAGAATCCTTAGACAGACATTTTGAATTATGTACAAATTCTGAAGTTGCTTTGTCTTTTATACAACCTCCACAAGTTACAGGAAATGTCAGAAGAAACATTAAAATGCTATTTTGTAAATTTACATTTAAATTAAATTCAGACTTCCAGGAAACTAATTTGTATGAAGAGTTAAATCTTTTATAAAAAAATTTTCCTTGAAAATCATCAGATCCAGATGTACTAAATTTCATATTAGAAATAATTTATTAGAAATCTATTCCAATAGTATCACAGCCTGTAAAAAGTTCTTACCAGATCCAGAAACAGTTACATCAGCAGAAAGATCCTTCTCAAAATTAAAAATTATCAAAATTACTTGTGACCTTGCATTTACAAAGAGTGACAGATGCTTTCAGTTATATCAATTGTAAAAAATGTTGCTATAAATATAAATTTGATGATCTAGAAAATGAATTTGCAGACTAGTGAGAACCAAAATTCTATAGTCAATCATGATGCTACATTAAAAATTATTGTCTGTGTTATTATATAAAATTATAATGCAATTTTTTGTAATTTGAAAATTAATATATTTATATAACACTTGTGTCCACATTATATAGTTATGCTTAGTGATAAAAATCTTTTAAAGAAAAGTATTTTATATTTTTGTACCTTTAAAAACAAGGTACTAAGCAAAGGGCCCCACATTTTCATTTTGCCCTAGGTAATACAAATTATATGGTTGGCCTTATATAGTACTCAGACATTATTTTAAATCCTACCTTTGGTTATCCTCTCCCTCAAGTAAAGCAAACTTTGAGATGTTTTAATTTTGAAAAAAAATATTTATCTTTTTTAAGACTATCCCTGAGAAGGGAGGTAGGTGATCAAACATATATATGAAATGTTTGCTGTCCATCAGTTCCATGAGCAAACCCTTCTAGGTAGATTTAGATACCATACAGTATACCACTGGTATCATATCCTGCCAAAGTAGTTTATGCCATATGTTTATAAACTATCAAGGTAGCCAGTCTACTAGGTAGCTGGTGAGCTATGCTATGGCATGTAAGCAGAACCTGATCTATTCAGATTTGACTCTGTTTTGTTGACATTACTTGCAAATTTTTCACCTCAATTTCATCACAACAATTTTTCACCTCAAAGTTTATCTGTAAGATAATGAAGTTCTCTTGATGTCTTTTGAGTTCTGTTCCAACTCTAAAATTTTATATAATGAAAGTGATTGAAAATATTTCATCACAATGATGAATATTTACCCAAACATAAATGTCAGAACCCAAACATTTGAGAATATAATTTTAAATAAAATTAATAATTATGGAATTAAAAAAGGGTGTCATGATTTATATGTTCCAGGACTGCCCCCATGGAATCGTTACAGATCAGCTTCCTGTAATTAAGTAGTCTAGCTTTACATAGAGCATATTGTGGCTGAAGAAAAGCAGTAGCAAAAACATGGATATATCATTGACAAACTTGGTTATGGTATTTTGCAGTTTGGCCTTGTTGGATAGCCCATAATCCCATTTCCCTTCCCAAATCCTCAATTCTCCCACTCTGGGTGTTGAACATAAAATGTTTCAGAGATTACACTACCAAAAATCATACATTTTTTTCACTTAAGTTTACAAAACCATTCTAAAATCTAGTATTACTACAATAAGAGAGTCATGCATTGAAAACATTCTTCATTTATCTCCATAATTTTATAGAAAATGCATTTTTTACGATAAAGATGGGCCAACCAGTAATAACAAAGAAGGAAATTTCTTCCTGTTTACAAGGTGTCAGAAGTCATTTATGAGGGACTGATTGACAAATGTGGGATAGTATTATCTTAAGCAAATGAGCTCACAGTGCGGTGGTGAAGAGTACCAAACTCTGCATTGCATTTGCTGAAGGACTGTGGTAGAAATCAACAGCACTGAATAATTGATTGCAGTGACCACAATGCCTGTTTCTAGTATTCTTTGCAAGTTATGTTTATTCTGGGCATACTCTTTCTTTGTTTCCAGACCCTCTGCTGATTTCTGAACTAAGGTCAAGCTGTTCTTTCTAACCCACCCTTGTAAACAAGTGATGAGGAGATATGCAGTACCCCAGCAAGGATCTGAAACATCCAAAGTTCTGTGTGGAATGCCTGGCACACCGCACAGCACTGCCCTTAGCAAGTAGATGGATTTCAGATCAGTCTTTTACTTTTTAATTTCACTTTATATAATGGAGGAAACCATGTGGATAAAATTAGGAAATTTAGAATATTAGAACAAGACACTATTCTGAAATGGAAAGCATGCCTGTGCTGTAGAGTCTTCTTTTGGATATGATGTTGGCCAGCAATCTTATTGAAATTCACGGGGAAAGTCTGAGCTGTAGTCATTTGCTCCCCCTCCCTTTTTATTTTTTATTTTTAAATCATACTGTATTAAAACAAGAGGAAAAAAAAGAACCTCTCCAAATTCTCTCCAACAAACTCTCCAAAATATCCAAGGGATAAATCACTAAATTGGCTAATAGAAATTATGCTTCATAAATAAATGTGACATTAAAAATGAATCATCAAAATAGCATTTTTTTGTCCTGAAATAAAATGTCTTTAATTCAGAAATATATTATTCAAAATTTTTACACTTACTCAATTGAAAAATTGAAAAATGTCATTAACAATTTATCACTGAGGCTATCTTTTCTAAATATAATTCAATTTAGCTATTATTGATAAAAACATAAAATATGTTTACTTATCTTCCAATATAGTCATGAGGAACAATTATTGATGTTTCAAATGCTTTAGGAGAATTCTCATATGAATAAAACATAGGTGGCTCAGTGGTATAGAATCTGCCTGCAATGCTGGGGATGTGGTAGGAGCCATGGGTTCAAACCCTGGTTTGGAAAGATCCCCTGGAGGAGGAAATGGCAAGTCCATTTTCTTGTCTTCTTGCCTGGGAAATCCCATGGACAAACGAGCCTGGCACGCTATAATCCATAGAATTGAAAGGAGTTGAACACGACTGAGCACACGTCGGTATTGCTGCTTAGCTTCTCAATTACAATACAGCTCATAAAAATTAACAAAGCAGAATTATCTTCAACATCCACTTGCCCTAGTTTGAATGTGGGTCATTAAAAATGTTAATTTTGCACATTCAGGTGATATTTATATCTAGCCAGTTTCTCAGATGTAAGAATATTAGATATAAAAAGTTCAAACGTTTTCACAGCTCCTACTGCTGGGAGAAATATCAATAACCTCAGATATGCAGATGACACCACCCTTATGGCAGAAAGTGAAGAGGAACTAAAAAGCCTCTTGATGAAAGTGAAAGAGGAGAGTGAAAAAGTTGGCTTAAAGCTCATCATTCAGAAAACTAAGATCGTGGCATCTGGTCCCATCACTTCATGGGAAATAGATGGGGAAACAGTGGAAGCAGTGTCAGACTTTATTTTTTGGGCTCCAAAATCACTGCAGATGGTTACTGCAGCCATGAAATTAAAAGACGCTTACTCCTTGGAAGGAAAGTTATGACCAACCTAGATAACATATTAAAAAGCAGAGAGATTACTTTGCTAACAAAGGTCCGTTTAGTCAAGGCTATGGTTTTTCCAGTGGTCATGTATGGATGTGAGAGTTGGACTGTGAAGAAAGCTGAGTGCCGAAAAATTGATGCTTTTGAACTGTGGTGTTGGAGAAGACTCTTAAGAGCCCCTTGGACTGCAAGGAGATCAAAGCAGTCCATCCTAAAGGAGATCAGTCCTGCGTGTTCATTGGAAGGACTGATGCTGAAGCTGAAACTCCAGTACTTTGGCCACCTCATGCGAAGAGTTGACTCATTGGAAAAGACCCTGATGCTGGGAGGGATTGGGGGCAGGAAGAGAAGGGAATGACAGAGGATGCAATGGCTGGATGGCATCACCGACTCGATGGGCATGAGTATGAGTAAACTCTGGGAATTGGTGATGGACAGGGAGGCCTGGTGTGCTGCGATTCATGGGTTCGCAAAGAGTCAGACACGACTGAGCAACTGAACTGAACTGAACTGACTGATTGAATTGTGTCCCCAAATCCATATGTTGAAGTCCTAACTCAGTATCTCAAAATATCCTCTTATTTGAAAATAGGGTGTCTTACGCGGCTTAGACTGCTATAACAAAACACCACAGACTGGGTGGCTTAAATAAGGAGTATATATTTCCCATAGTTCTGGGGGCAAAAGAATCTCAAGGTAGTAGCAGATCCAGTGTCTAGTAATTTCTGGGCTTGTAGATAGCTACCTTCCCTCTGTGTCCCCACATGGCAGAGAGAGAAGATGAAACCTCTCTCATGATTCCTCTTATAAGCACATACATCTCATCAGGAGAGCTGTACCCTCATGATTTAATTACCTGTTAAAGACTCAATCTTGGTAAAACATCGCTTTGGGAATTAGAATTTCCCAATGTGAATTTTGGATGAAGACAGACACGCAGCTGAGAGAGTTTAGGGTCTTTATAGAGGTTTTCAAGTTAAAATGATGTCATTAGGATAGGCCCTAATACAATGACTATTGTACTTATAAATAGGGGAAATTTGAAGACAAACGTGTATGAGGAGAAAGTCAAATTAAAACAAAGGCACACATTAGGGTGATACAACTATAGGCCAAGAAATTCCAAAGACTGCTAGCAAAACACCAAAGGCTAGGTGAGAGGCAAAGAATATACTCTTCCTCACAGCTTTCATAGGGAGCCACCCCTGAACACACTTTCATTTAGGATTTTAACTTCCAGAACTGTGAGACAATACATTTCTGTTATTAAACTGTTAGTTTTTGGTACTAAAGTTAGCCTTAGCAAATTAATGTAATAGTACCATGTAATGTATATAAACCTATATATGCAAGTTGGTAATTTCTTATATATTTCTGTCTTACATGTACTACATATGTGTGTACGAATATATATAAAAGCAAAGGCTTGGAGACATACAAAGAAACTTCATATCAGTGGTAATGAGGGCATTAGAGAGGGATTCTTAAAGGATTGGTTTTATCCTCAACATTTTAATTTATTAAAGGGAAACAAATTAATAGTCCCCAATGTTACTAAAAGTTACTTATAGAGAAAAAAATAAGTTATAACTTCAAACTTCTGTTGAAAGTGTCATTGTATCTCATCTGGACAACTGCAATAGATTCTTACTATAATAGGTTTTCTTTGTTTAAAATTTCTATATTTATCATTTATCTGCTTATAGAAATCCTACTAACCCTCTAAAAACCAGTCTTTTACACCAAATTGCCAGGTTAAATTTAGTTATTTCCTCCTGTGTCAACATATAACACCATGCTTCGATTTCCATTATGGCCCCTTAAGAACTTGATCTTTTACAGAGAAAGTTTGATATATTTTATGTTAGTAGAGTGTCAGCTTCCTGATATGAGACTTTACTGCATATACAACATATATCATTCTGTTTTGTATAGAGTGGGAACTTTGCAGTTATTTGAGGAATTGTTCCATATACTGGCTAAATGGTCATAATACTATCACATTCAGGAGCATAAATTTTGAAGTCAAACATAGATTTTTTGTTTTTAATTTCAGCTCTGATACTTATTTGTTACATTACCTTGAAGTGAATAACCTAAACACCTACCATTTAAATAATAACACTTATACCGAAGGGATATTGTGTATACTTAAGAAGCACATGTGAAGGTTTTTAATACCCTAGCTGGAATTTAGTGCTCAATAATTGGTTTATTGTTTTATTATATAGTTTTTGTTTTTATGTAAATATATTTGGGCTCCTCACTGAATTTTTAAAATCTATCAATTTTGACTGGTTATTACAAACAAAAACTCCATAGCAGTATGTTAAGATCCATGATAAAGCTATCAGTCTGGACATGAGAGAAGCAATTTATAATGCACGGGGTAGCAGTTATCTGGGGATCCAGAGGCTCCTCTTTCACAGCGGTCACCCACATAATCATAACCTATGTGTTCCTCAGTCTCTCAGTTTACTCCACTGATACTGACCTCATTCTACTTCCAGCGCGCCTGACATTTCTATTTTCCGTTAGTTTATACCAAATCCTGATTCTGTTTCCCTGATCTCCACAGGTAATCTGAATATTCCTCCTTCACTTTTTATTGACGGTTTGGCTGTGTATTTGTCCCTGGAAGATCTTTTATTTTATAAAACCCAGCCAGAGAAAGATATGTGGAAAGAGATCTGAGAAAGATGACAAGGATGGTAAGTTGCCTGGAAGCACTTTTAAATGAAAAACAGTTGTTAAAGAAACTAGAGAAGAAATAAAATACTAAGAGGTGATGATAATAGTTTTCAAATATTTGAAGAATTGGCATACAGAAGTCAGAGTAAATTTTTTCTGTCTTCTAAGAGATCAAGACTAAAAAGCAACAATTGCAAAATAAAGAACAATTAGAATTCACTTCAATATAAGATTCTTTACACAATTTTAAATACCTTTCTGTACTCTTTCAAGATTGTATTTCACTAAATGCCTACGATTCCCTTATTCCATTAAAGAGGTTAAAACTCTGTGGACAAAGATGACAGAAGCAGTTGGAATATGTCATCTCTATAGACTCTTTTACAGATGCCACCTCTTGTTCCATGGGCTTTTCTGATGGTTCAGTGGTAAGGAATCTGTCTGCCAATGCCGGAGACACAGGAGACATGGGTTTGATTCCTGGGTCTGGAAAATCCCCGCCCTTGAGGAGGAAATGGCAACTCACTTCAGTATTCTTGCCTGGAAAATCCCTTGGACAGCGGAGCCTGGCAGGCTCTAGTCCATGGGGTTGCAGAGTTGGACACGACTCAGCAACTGAGCACACACACTCCTCTTGTTCCAGGCATGATGCATTTGGGCTCAAAAGCAAAATAGCGTCAGCAGTTATGGTGTGGAAACATAAAGTACTATTTGGGTCCTTTTTCAACCAGGGCTGCCGTGTATGCTTCTCTGAGTCCTTCCTTCCTCACTCCTTGCAGGATCTTACCTCCTCAGGCATTTCCTTTCATGTATCTCTTCTGCTGTCAAATCCTCACTTAACAGAACATTTGATTTTAAAGCACTGTTTCTATTCAAAAGACTGAAAATTCCTGAATCTTGAATAATATTCTTTGTTTAATCCCAGTGGCTCATTGAATGATCCATCCTCTAAGCATCTTCTGTAAATCCTCCTGTGGGTACAGCATCTGAATTCCTGGTCTTTATGAGAATGCCCCATAAGTTAGCCAATGGATGATATGATTTTTAGAATCACAAAAAATTGATCACCCTAATTAAGACACTTTAGCAGAAGGTGGTTGCTCAACTGTTAGTTCAGTTTAATTCAGTCTCTCAGTCATGTCTGACTCTTTGCAACCCCATGGACTGCTTGGACTAGGAATATTGCAATTCCTACATTAGCAGGACATGGAAATATGTTACTTATAGTTCTATAGAGAATCTCTTGTGCCCACTTAAAATTCTCTTTACCTCAACTTTTACTAAAGACACTGCTCTATCCCTCTGGGTCTTCCCAGTGCACCAGCCCTGAGCACTTGTCTCATGCATCCAACCTGGGCTGGTGATCTGTTTCACCCTTGACAGTATACTTGTTTCAGTGCTATTCTCTCAGAACATCCCTGAGGGATCGGATGGGGAGGGAGGCAGGAGGGGGGATCGGGATGGGGAACACGTGTAAATCCATGGCTGATTCATGTCAATGTATGGCAAAAACCACTACAATATTGTAAAGTAATTAGCCTCTAACTAATAAAAATAAATGAAAAAAAAAAAAAGACACTGCTCTATTGACAAGCTCCAATAGGATTTATCCAGCTTCATGTAGGTATATATAGAAGTGCCTCATCTTGAAAATCTTGCCCATAGCCTTCTCTGATACTGCTACATGGGATCACCAGGACTTTACCTGTCATTTCTGACAGGATGTATTACTGACTGTGGCCATTATTATTCTTTGGGAAACTCCTGATGCTTAGTCTTCAATATGTTATAGTTACCCCACCCCCACAAAACAGCTCAAGTAGATGACCTCATACTTTCTATCCTGGAAGGACAATTAGGTCATTCTTACCAGAACTGACACCAATACTGCGTATGGGTTTCTTTTCCTATGTTCAGTGCATCTACAAGCATCGCCATCTACATGCTTGTTTTATCAGAATAGTATTTTGCACAATATTGTTTCTTGTCAAGGGGCCTGTTTTGTCAACAGAGGTACAGTAATCTGCATGCGACTATCGGATCACTGGTCCAAGGTATATACACTGTCTCCCAGGAGCAACGGGCCTGGTGAAAGGATGAAACAGCCTGTTAGAGTTTGCTTCTTTTTGTCCTCTGAGATATGGAATGTATCTCTAGAATGGAAGCATGTAACAGCAGGTCCTGCCCTGTACATTTCTGCCCAGGGCTTTTCTGTTTTCATGTCTCTTTCCTATGAAGACGTATCTCTTGGAACAGTCTTTGAACATGGGGGTAGGAACTGACAAATGAATACTGCTTTCTTCTGCCTAGTAAGTGTTCATGAAGTTTCTCATATGGCCTCAAGACATCAAGTACCTTGTTTCCATAGTAATGGCCTGTTTGATAGCATAATGGCTCTATTTTCATTCCTGGTTCTCTTGCCCCACAACTCATTTCTGGTTCCTGGGTTCATAGTCTCAAATGAACTATTCATATGTCATCCTCTGTCTCAGGCACTATTTCAGAGAAACACAGGATAAGACAATATCTAATGTCCCTACAAACTCTGGCAATGTATCAATTTTCCTAAAGGTAATTGCAGTGTAAATCTGACTGACTTTTCCATAATAGCCTAGCAGAAAAATCTTAAGATTCCTGTTTCTGAAATGAGCTGTCACTATCTGCCTTTGTTTGAAAAGCTGGGAGGAAACATTAAGTAACTTTTTCTTAGTTTATGACTTAATGGGTACAGTATTATGATCTCAATCATTTGTAAGGCGAAATAGAGCTGAATCAAAATGACACAATTAACAGAGCCCAGTTTAGACATTAGCATCTGGCAGTAAGAATATGCAATCAAAGTACTTGGCAAAGGCTGTTGCTGTTGATTCATATAGATGAAAACAAACAAGTTTTTCTTTGTGGTCATGAAAACCACAATTTTATTATTATAACATAAATAACTCTAGGCAGAGGGTCTTGGCAGTCATAACTGGCTTACTATTGAGAATCTATCGGTGTTTTTAAACCTTAAGTATTTTTTCTTTCTTTCATTTAGATATAAAAGCATGAGAAATTCTACTACTTAATCCCTTGATGTGATTAGGTTTTGTCTGTTTTGTGAGTGCTACCATTATGGAGGTGAATTAGATTTATATATTTTGGCCACTGGTATACCTAATTGATTTGTAATCAACAGAAATTGATTATGGATTATCCCCTGTGTTCACTCATAATGAATAGCTCATAATGGTATTTGAAATTATGAATGATGCAACAAATTTGTCTCAGTCTTTTGTACTTCAGCCATTCCTACTCTATTTCTTTATAGGACTATATTATATATACATTTTTCACCATCTGTGCTCTTTTAAATATGAATCTGTATAGTACAGAAATCTGTAAATTTTAATAAATTGAATGGCATAGATGTCTTACAGAGAAGTGATTTTTAAAATAAAATCAAATTATTTGCAGACTTCAAGAAAGAATAGTTATAAGAAAATGAAATCATTCATTGTATTGAATATAGTAAATTAAACATGTAAAATAGTAAAATAAACATGTAAAACATGTTTTTCAGTTTCTATATAAGAAAAACACTTTAATAAATAATCAAAAATAGAAATGTGGTGATGGTTCCAGCTTAGATGCTAAGAAGTGTTTCTGCTGCTCAGCGATTCACTGAATATGAAGACTTCTATGAATATTTGCAAAAAAATGTGTTTAGCTTGCTAATTTTATTAATAGCACAGCGCTTATCTTAGTGCAGTATTGCCACTGGTGACCTTTTTGCACTGAAGTTATTGAGAATAAATTAAAATAAACACTTATACATAATTAGAAATTAATACCTGCCTTTGTCAGGCTGTTTTGATGCCAAAGAGGGATGGAAATGAGTGAATTCTGAAAGCATCACTCTTCCATTGGACTGAAAAACTCCTTTGGAATGGAGTTGAAAGTTTTAGTGGTTGCTGTTGGATCACAGAGGTGGTCTACAGTACAGTGATTTGGATGACTAATGCATTAATGCCTGGAAGACAGACAATGGGAATTTTAGCAGAACTAGCTTCCAGGAGGTGATGGGCTCCTCTTATCTCCCCCATGAATGCCACCTCACAATTTTATGAAAGCATTTATACCTATTATTATAAGTTCATGTGGTAATTATTTGCCAGTAAATTCCTTCATTTAAGGGGACAGAACAACAAAGAAAAAAGAGCTGGCAAGAAAGTACAAATGCCATGTATCCTTTTATCTCTTGTGCTCTGGGGACATTCACAGAATAATGCAAGCAAACATGCTTTTACTTGTGTGCCAAAATTTCTCCAAGAGAATATTTCATTCAACACATGGCTTTGGCTTTGCCTGTCAACTAGCTTCCTTATCCCACCATCTTTCTTCCTTTTTTAAAAAAACTAATTATTACATAATTCATAAGGGAATCAGGTTTTTACAGTTAATTCTTTATGTTACTAATCTATTCACAAAATTAATTGCTACCTGTTGATTCTTTTCCTCCTTTCTACTTAACCCTTTGAAAACTTCTTCTACTCCTGCCCTAACTTCATCAGTATTCCTTTCTTCAAGTTCACCATCAGTGTGTTTCCAGGGACCAATCACTGTCCATTCCAAATTGCTATCTTTTTTTTCAACTTTTGTCTCAAATTTTAATTTATGCGTCATTATTCATTTAGGGTCTTTTTCTGCTTTTCTGTCTCTGCTTTTCTTCTCTCCTTTATTTCTCTCTTTTCCACAAAAGTGTGTCTGTTTTCCACAATCACTCAATAATAGTGTTTCCACAAAGCATGAATTCTACTTTATCACTGTTGTCTTCAACATATGCTTCCATGACTTTTTCCATTGTAATTTTGAAATGACTCTAAAATTATATAGTTACTGTTAATCTTATTTTCTAGGCCAAATATGTGTTTTAAAATATATATGATAATTACACATAAATGAACCATAAGTATCTCAAGTTCAGCATGTCCTAAACCAATCTTAACGTTGTCACTTCTTGTGGTAAGCAGGTTTCTAAGATAGGACTGACATCCCCACTCACCTGGCCTACATACTCTTCATATTCTCTGAGGCTGGGTGTATTATGGATTTTAATCATATGATCAAGTCATATTTTATGGCATATTTGGTTTTAAGAAAAGGCAGTTATTCATATGGGCCTAACCTAATAACATGAAACCTATAAATCTGGGTTGAGATGTCTAGAGACAGAGGATGTCTCTAGGGGCATGAGAGGAATTAGGAACTAGGGAGGTTCTTTGTAGCTGGGTCTGAATGTGGAAGGGGCCACTTGACAAGGAATGGAGGCCACCCTTAGGAGCTGAGATTGACCCCTCTTGACAGAGAGCAAGGTAATGGGAATAGCCTTGCAACCACAAGAAACTGACTTCTACCAACGATCTGGATGAGCTTAAAAGTAGAGTTTCCCCCAAATCCTCCAGAGGAGAATTCATCCTAGTGGGCACCTCAATTTTAGCTCAGTTATACCATGAAGATAAAAACCAGCCATGTCTAAACTTTGGACCCATATGACAAATGAGAAAGAGGTGAAGAAGAGGGAGTAAGAGATGTGTAAGGAAATATCAAGTCCTTTGGCAGAATGTTTTCAAGTAAGATTTTGAGTTGGCATGGTGAAGTGATGTATTTTAAGCAGTGAAGTAAAGATTCTGCATTCAGCCTTGAGTTGAATCACACACATTCATCTCATTGCTTTATTTGGAGGCAAGGTACTTTTCTCTCTGGGATTCAGTCCTTTACTTAAAATGAAGATGTTAATACTACAAAGCTCATACAATTATTTGAAAACCAAATGAACTAATAAATTAAATACTTAGGTGTCTGGTTCATACAAAGCATTAAAAAAAAAACGTTAGCTGAGTTTTCTCAGTTTTTAAATTTACTGTAGCAAATGTATCTATGCATGCCAAAAATCACTTAGCCTAGCATCTTGCTTAAATTATGTACTCAATTCCTGATGCTGAATAACTGATGTTGGGATAGACAATTTTCCCGCCAGATATAGCCACTCAGCTATAATCATCCTGTAGTTATAAGTTCTGGGAGATGCTTTAATATTTGACACTTCTTAAAGCGTGGCAAATACGTAAATATATGGTTTCATAGTCTCAAGAAAGTAGTGAATTTTCTCAAATTGCACAGGTCATACTCACATACAACCCCAACACTGCTCTGGTTCTAAGCCCCTCCTCTCACATCCCTCCCCCACCATAAATGACTCTTACTGGTTAATTCAATTCTGACTCACAACAGGCACGTATTCTTGAGAAGTGGCCGGCATAACTCTTACTCTATATGTGCAAACAGACACTATCACATTTGGAATATGATTCAGCTATAGAGATTCACTTATCTTTCTAGCAAAACTTACTTTAGAACATTGAGTTTAACCTTATAATTAATACCTTTAACTTAGCAGAAGAAAAATAGTATCCTCAAATGTCACAGCATGATAAGGATTTCAAAGTAGAAACAGAATACGTCTCCCATATATGATTCAGCTTCCTAATCATCTCTCAGAGCTTAAAAATCATATGGGAAGTAAGACAATTGTATTATTTTACACATCTTGAAATAACTTTTATCTTTAGTGACAGATTTTCACTTTCCATTAAATTTTGGATGCAATTCAATGTGGATGATTATCTGAATTTTTCCTGTGCCATTAATTTAGGTTTCTACTTTTAGATACCTACTTGAAATGTAATAAATGTAAATACCTTGGAATTCTAACAGCGCTAAAATTTTATGCAAAGGTGAATTGTAGATTGAGTATACCTGTTTTTGCCAACAACATATTTGTGGGTGATGTTTTCAATATTTGAAATTATGAAGCCTAAGTCATATGATTTCATACGTAAAAAAAGATATTTTAAAAAGAAAATGGAAGACCACTGAAGCCATGTCTTGTAATCAGTAGTCTTTTATTATTATTATTATTTTACATTGATTAAGCTTGGTCTAACCCCATATTACCTGTGTTCATTATATTTTGAAATAAAATTTCAGCTAAAATGAGCATCATAATTTACTTCCCTTTCATTCTAAAAATCTGTTTCAAGTTACCATATTTGCATAAATAACACAGCCAGAGAATTATGCGTGTCAAATGGACACTCACTCAGGTAATGCCTGTCTGACACACTTTGCCTGCCCACTTGCTAACTGCTGTTGGAGTTCAACTCCAGGTCAAAAAATGAATTATCTGAATTTTCTCTGAATTACATGGAAGCAGTTATCAGTCATCTAGGTTTTACTTCTTTGATAAAAAAGGTGCTATATTTTAAATATCAAGGAAAGAGAAAGAGAATAAGAAACTACAAACAAAAGTAGTTTTGTGATTTTAAGTTAAAAGTTGTAAGGAAAATAGGGCAAAGGTGAATGACAGTGCGTAAAAAAACACAAACTGTTCATTTAGTCATTTTAAGTATCTCAAGTGATATTTTAGCTTATATCACAGTTGATCAGATCATCTGGACTATTTGTATCAAATATAAGTAATATATTACATTTCATGTTCATTTTTTGCTGTACATAACCCACTTTATTATCATCTTGGAAACATATTCACAGTGATAAAAACCAGTTAATTAGAGCCAAACTAATTGGTACACTTTACAAGTACAGATTCTAGTATTTTATTTTCTAGATAATGAAAGCCAAATAATTAACTAAGAATATGTTCAAGTAGAAGATATTTGGAAAAAAAAGAAGGTGAACCCTCAGAAACTAATATCTGACATTAGTGTGAAAATATCTCTGTCTTTGTCTAAACAAGTTAAGTTGTTCTCTCTTGTGTGCGTCTATGGTACAATTTAATAGATTTAAATAATTTAGAATTATTAGAGTGCTAGCTTTTTATGAAAAGACAAATTGTAGCTTGGACACATCTCTCGTTACCAACAGCATGTTAATGGGTCGTGTGTTCAGTGTTTTAAGTTACAAAACCTAAGTCATATAATTTTACACATAAAAAAGGAAGATAGGACAGATTGCTTTTATTTGCTTACATTACTTTTTTTCTCATTAACCTAAGCTCATTGAGAGGGATCGCATTTAAATCTTCATTTATTACTGAAATATTAATCTAGGTTCTAAATTACTATTTCTTCTCAGTAGCTGTTACATCAATGACTTAATCTATGATGAATAGTTTTATTACATAGTAATTATAGTAACATGCTTAATGATACCTGTATAACATAAAACAACATGATATTTGCAAAATTATAAAATAAAAATACCAAAGAAACAAGATGAATTGGAGCCATAGTATTGAATAATACAAATTAATAAAATTTAGAATATTGATATAATAGCAAAACATTAAAAATCAAGAATAAAATGTTAGTAGAGGCTATACTGAGAAGAATGAGAAGAAAATCTCATTCTCTAATTTTAAATATAACTGAAGATAGAAGTCTTTCATATATGATCATTCTTTTGCCAAAAAAAAAAAAAAGGTACGAACAGGAAAGATTGTGTCACATAAATAATGATATACTGATGAGCTTCCCTCCTAAGCTGACAACACATGAGAATTATTAACCCATTTTTCTTTTTATTATATGCCTCTGCCAAGATAACCTGCATGCAGAAACCTGATGATTTTAAGGGAGTTTCCCACTTGATAAGCGTTGTAGTGAATGAGACACATGATAAATATACTTCCAGAACAAGGGAAGAAGTGTGATTTCAGAAATGTGAATGGCTTGGGAATTGTGATGTTTATTGATTAAATATCTAGTTTGGTTATTGACTCCTTTCTGAGTGTGGTTCTCCAATAAACTTCAGTTTATCCATTTGTGTGTAAAAAGTAGTAAAATATGTCTGCCTCATCCTAATTAATATTGGCATTTTTCCATGGGTATTCTCAATGTTAGTGATATTGTTATTTGTATGATTAAGTGTATTGTAACATTCACATGAGGATGAAGCCAACGGAACTAGTATACATCCACTCTCTGGAATTTCCTGTTCATGTTAAATTTAGTTGTATTTTGAAAGAGAAATAAAATGTATTAACTGTCTTTAAAGACCACTGTTTCATCTTTAAGCGGAGTTAGATGCTATGTAATGAAATAAAGGAAAAAATTTATAAGACAAACACCAGTGGCAGCACATACAATTTTCCTGTAATTGGTTTTTAATATTGACTTGAGATCACTTGTTAGTAAAGTAGAAATGTTTAAGTAAACAATTGTGACATTTACTCACTAATTACATATAAATACAAATGAAACAAATATTTTAGCAGTTCATTAAAATTGGCTTTTTGGCTTCATATAAACAAAAACTAGTAAAACACTCTGTGTCATTTTTGTTATTTGACCATAGATTTCATTGTCTGTATAAAATCACAACTTGATTCTAATAAAACAAATTGGAAGTTCCTATTATCTGGGAAAAACTAAGAAGTTTTTATTAAAATAATAAGAGTTATATCGAATTGAATTGTTACAATGTACTTAGATATTAACTTAGGAATCATCTTTTGTTTGATGACAAAACAAAGCTAAGTTTAAAAATTGATTATAGTTTGGACTATAATTTTTGGTAGAATGATCACCTGTGGTATATTTATGGAAAGTGACACAAGGTTTTGCATGGCTGAAGCCTGTCATAGAACTAAAATTACATTTTTATTTCTTATACTTTACATCTTTTCCCCCAATTGCATTGGAAAGTTCTATAGCAAATCAATGCAAATCATTCAATTGCTTGTTATATGTTGTTAAAATACTTAGATCATGAAAGACATCAGTTCTGCTAATGTTAGTGTCCAAATTAATGAATATTAGTTAAATTATTTCTGTCACGATGACTCTATCATTTCAATTAATCTATTCAATAGCAGCATGAGTTATTTCTTCTTAGTCAATACATTAATTCTTTTCACCAGTGTCACAATGCTGAACCTCAAGAACTGACAATCCTTAAATTAACATTTGGTTGAATATATTGAAATAATGTTCAAAATAGCTACCTTAAACATTAAAAATTTTATTTCTTGAATATGTTAGGTATCAAAATTAAAATGTACAAAATGATATATTATCAAAATTAAGTAGTTCTTCCATCTCTGGTCACCGATACACAGTTTTTCTCCCCAGAGGCAATTATTATTCCCAGATTATTGTGTTGATTCCAAAAATTTTCATTTGATTTCTCTCTGTAGTGTATGTGTATGTGTATGTTTTATTTATTATGAATACTGTTTCTCACTTTGCAAATTAAAAAAAAAAAAGACTTTCCACTATTTTCCATTGACCTAGCTGTCTATATGCTCACCTATACCATGCTGTTTAGTTATTATAGTTAAATGCTTTAATATTGGGCTTCCCTGCTGACCTGATATGTGGTTAGAATAGTCTGATGAGAATAATGGCTACACTCAACTTTTGAAACCTTTTAGAATTTCTCTTGCCTTTTTGGTTATTATTTATTTATTTATTTTCTACAAAGTGTGCCTAGTACTTTACTTGTTTTGGGCCACATCATGTGGCATTCAGGACCTTAGTTCCCTGACCAGAAATAAACCCTAGTCCCTTGTATTTGAATCGGGGAGTCCTAATCTCTGGAACACCAGGGAATTCTGTCTACTACTTAAAAAAAAAAAAAAGTACTTTTATAGAAACAATTTTAAATTGGTAAACTCAGTGAGAATCACTACTTTAATATGGTGGAAAATGTTGAAAGTGTTAGTTACTCAGTCGTGTCCAACTGTTTGCAACCCCATAGCCTGCTAGGCTCCTCCATCCATGGAATTCCCGTGGCAAGAATACTGGAGTGGTTGCCATTCCCTTCTCCAGGGGATCTTCCAGACCCAGGGATGGAACCTGGGTCTCCTGCATTGCAGGCAGATTCTTTACCATTTGTGCCACCAGGGAAACCCTTCTAAATATTGTGGAGTCCTTCTAAATAAGCACATGAGTGCAATGTTTTCTCATCTTGCAAAATGTGCTTTTGTATATCTTTCTAAATTTCTTTTATATAGAACTTGACCACTTATTGGGCTTCCCTGGGGGCTCAGAATCTGCCTGCAATGTAGGAGACCAAAGTTCAGTCCTGGGTAGGGAAGATACCCTGGAGAATGGGATGTCGCTCTACTCCAGTATTGTTGCCTGGAGAATTCTTTGGATAGAGAAGCCTGAGGGCTAGAGTTCACGGGGTTGCAAAGAGTCAGACCACTGAGCAACTAACACTTTCACTTTCACTTTCTTTACCACTTATTAAATGTATTACCAAGCATATTTAAGTCGTTCTTGTTCCTATCACGTAATAGCTTTTCTTCCATTTTCTATGCTGACTGATCCTTGCTTGAATTCTATAAATTTTAATCTTGGAATTTTTCAGGTCAAGAACTTTCACCTTCATATAACAATATTGCCCATTTCTCCATCAAATTCTACAGCTTTATTTTTTGTACTGGTTTTGTTTTTATTGCCTAGTACTGTTAAATATTGTTGATTTTCTATCATTATTTTAGTAGCAAATTTTCCACATTGTTGTCTTTTGGGATAAAATATATGTATTTTATTGTGTGAAAGAACTATCCATTCATTCCTACTTCTTGAGAGTTTTAACCAAAACTTTTTCTTAAATGTTATTTTATATCATTAAATATCTTTTCAGATTTGTTTAGATATTTTCATTTTTGTCTATAAATGTGATATATTATATAATTGATTTCCTGATAATCAAGGATCTTTGTATTTTTAGAGTAAACATGATATGTCATGGAATTTTATTATCCTTTAATCAGTTGATGAATTATGCTTGTTAAAGATATATTTTTAATTTCTTCATTGATATTTTTCAGTGAGATTGATCTGGAGATTACATTTTTTAATTTATAATTTACATTCTTTGTTAAATTTTGATATGCAACTCTCTTCATCAAAATACCTAAATGATTTGCTTGTTCTCCTCTCTTAAGAAAAGATAGTGCTAAATGATTTATGAAAAATTTGTTTCTTAAAGTTTCTTTGAGGTATCTCTGTAGAAAAATGCAGGCCCAGTGCTTTTTCAAGGAGAAAATCTCTGGGGATTTTATTTATTTGTTAAGTCATTTTTTATTCAGTTTAGACTTTCTATATCTTCTGGGACAGTTATGATAATATGTATGTTCATGAAAATTATCTTTTCCCTAGGATCACAAATTTATGTCATGAAGTTCCCAAAGAACTCTCTTAAATGTTTTTTAATTTCTTATATAACTATGGCAACGTTTTTTTTACTTAACATAATTATATATTATCTTCCTTTCTATTTTGATTTATGTAGTTAAGATTTATATATTTTACTGTTTTATCCCTTTAAAAAGTTCTTTACAAAGATGTTAGTTTACTGAGAAGTAATTACATTATTCATACATCTGTTATTGTTAGCTTCAAATAATTTTTTACATGTGCAAAAATGGGGAAATGACATTATCTACAAATTTCTCTTCTCCTTTCCTTGGCATCACTATTTATTCATGAATTTTTCAAGTTTTAAGGTTTATCATGTGTATATGGTATATTGTGAACTTAAGCTCTACATTCAACTTAGTCATAGTCACACATTCCTTTTGCCAGAGTTTCATCATCATCTCAAGGTTGCCTGAAGTTCATCCTCAAGTACTGAAAAAAAAAGCTTGTGAGCAATATATGAACAGTATATCCCCTGGGTTATTGCAAATCTAAATTGTCTGCCTGTTAGCTTTATACTGGATATAATTGAGTTGCATGTTATGTCCTTGGTCACATTTGAGGAACTGCACTGTTCTACTGTCACTCACCATTGAAGGGCTCAAGGTCATTTCCAACATAATGAGAATTATCTTTATGACACGGTTTGTGAGCAAATGAGTTATTTTACTGTTACTTCTCTCAGGCAACCAAATATGGTGCTTCTACTTCAGTCACTGTCCTCCACCCTGCCTCACTGGCAAAATGTTTTATGAAAATATTGCTCATATGTAGGATTAGAAATCAAACCAAATCCAAGAAAGCTCCCACTGCCATTCCAAGGATCTACTTCCCACTTTTGTAAAAACAGATGTGTTGGTTTGCACCTTTGCTTTTGCCTCTTATTTTAGATAAGTGTTAGTTGCTGTTCAGTGTACCCTGGAGTGAGTATCCTGTGTCTTTCTAAATCCCTGTTTGACCATCACTGCATTTGGGATCCTTTCCTGTTCAGTTGAGGCACAAGGTTTGAAGTTTCTGTAAGGTTTATCAAAGATGAAATTTACATTTTTATTTCTCACTCCCTTCAGAATTATTGAGTAAATCCCAAGTAGAGAGAAGAAAAATATAGACTTAACTACATCCTGTAAATATCAAAAATTGTAAAATATATTTTTATTATTCCAAAAGTAATGACACATGTGATGCTAATAAGTTTTATTAGTTTAGAGTCTGACATAGCAGAATACTTGATTATTTAAGAGACAAATATTCCATTCTGTTTGACCTTAAAAGAAAGAAATAGTAGGAGGCAGAGAACAAGGGCAAAAAATGATTTCAAACACATTCATGTTTATATATGTCCCTTTATCAAATTTAAAAACAAAAGTAATTTTAAAAGTTTGTGCATTGATTAATTTGTAAAGAATTAATTGCAGTAGATAGACTGCTTTCTTTTTTTAAAAAGTTGTGGTAGAATTATAGGATGTGGTCCTCTATTGTATACACCTTATCCTGTAAAGAATTCAAATATAAAAGCAATATTCTTCCTTTATCCTTTTCATGTTCTTCCAATAACTGAATATTTATTAGTTTTATGAAAATGAAATTTACATCCCAAATAAAATCTCAGTTCATCACTGCCCAATAAATCTAATTGCTACGATAGTCCAGCAAATTTCTTTTCCAAAATATGTTAACTATTTTGAAATAGTGCATTTCAGGATATATGGATGTAATTTTTTAAAATGTAAACTATTGGTTGTATGCAGCTAATGGAAGACTTACATTTTATCTCTATGAGATCTTGTCATAAAGCCGGTGTTTGATAATAATGTTTTATGGCTACTTGAAACAACTACATATGAATTTAATGTATGTGATCAGCATCACTTATCCACTGCTGTGAAGCACAGTAAATCTTGCAGGAAATGCTGGAGGGCTGTACATTTATGGTACACATTGAAAGAAGTCTCAAGATTTTTGCATGTAGCAACTTGTTTATTGAACACCATTAACCTACCACAAAACTTTAATACTGTGAGAAGGACCACATAAAAGTTGCAACCACATTTTCAAGTTATTAATGCTCTACAACCATAGCACAGCAGATATAACATGAGAAGAAGATAAAAGGCAAGAACATTTTAAAAGATTTTAAACCATACTTTTCCACTATTAATCCTAGTGATGAATTGTCATAGCATATTTTTAAGCATCCTACCTCTGGGGTTATTTCATCAGTCAATAACATCATCTTACACTAAAATATGAGTTGAAATATGAGATTTTATAGTATTTAATTAGAGCTTTACTATTACCTTGGACATGCGCTAATACAGAACAGAGAAAATCAAGGCCTATGAAATTCATTTTGCAAATGTAGTTTAATGGATTTTCTTGCTAAATAATAAAGAGTTGTAATATGTGAAATTAAAAGCCATTATTTAGTAAAATATTTAGCCATCACTGTACTTCATCCTTTGTTTACATTCAAAAATATTTATTTAGCATCTACAATATATGAGGAACCACACTCCCTAGGAGATTTAAAAGGCAAAAGCATGATATCTGATATTTTTGAAAGTTAAAAAAGAAAATATTTTGTTTATAATTCCTATTTGAAAAAATTATTCAGCTATAATATACATGCAGTAGAGTGATATGTTCATCTTAATGCCCTTTTACTTCTGCTTACCTAAGGGTAACCGTTCTTCACATCAGGATGTAGACTATTTCTACCATCACAGGAATCTCTCTCTTAAACTGTCAATGCCATTGACATTCAACTACAATTCTGTCCTCTGTCACCAAGGAATAATTTTCCCCGTTGAAAACTTGCTTCCACTCCTGACAACACACTTAATGAACATAATGAAGAAGGTATAGGAAGGCTATTTGATTGCCGCTGGCACACGAGTCACCTGTTGCTACACCCTCGTATCCCACTCAGTAATCCAAGTCTGTGCCCAAGCACTGTCACTGAAGAAGCTGAAGTTGAATGGTTCTATCAAGACCTTCTAGAACTAACACCAAAGAAAAAAAAGATGTCCTTTTCATCATAGGGGACTAGTATACAAAAGTAGGAAATCAAGAGATACTTGGAGTAACAGACAAGTTTGGCCTTGGAGTACAAACTGAAGCAGGGCAAAGGCTAATGGTGTTTTACCAAGAGAACACACTGGTCATAGCAAACACCCTCTTCCAACAGCACAAGAGATGACTCTACACATGGACATCACCAGATGGCCAATACCAAAATCAGATTGATAATATTTTTTGCATTGAAGATGGAGTAACTTCTATATAGTCTATAACTTTCTATACAGTCAGCAAAAAAAAAAAAAAAACAAACCAGGAGTTGACCGTGGCTCATATCATGAACTCCCTGTTGCAAAATTCAGATTTAAATTAAAGAAAGTACATAAAACCACTAGACCATTCAGGCATGACCTAAATCAAATTCTTTATGATTATACAATGGAAGTGACAAGTAGATTCAAGGGATTAGATCATTAGGTAGAGTGCCTGAAGATCTGTGAATGGAGGTTCAAACATTGTATAGGAGGCCATGATCAAAACCACCCCCAAGAGAAAGGAAACATAAAGGCAAAATGGTTGTCTGAGGAGCCCTTACATATAACAGAAAAAAAGAGAACTGAAAGGCAGAGGAGAAAAGGAAATATATACCCAAAGCTGTATGGAGAGTTCTAGAGAATAGTAAAGAGATATAAGAAGGACTTCTTAAGTGAGCAATGCAAAGAAATAGAGAAAAACAATATAATGGGAAGGACTAGAGATCTCTTCAAGAAAATTATTGATACCAAGGGAACATTTCATGCAAAGATGGGTACAACAAAGGACAGAAATAGTATTGACCTAACAGAAGCAGAAGAGATCAAGAAGAGGTGACAGGAATACACAAAACTATACAGAAAATATCTTCATGACCCAGACAACCATGGCGTGATCACTCAACTAGAGCCAGACATCTTGAAATGCGAAGTTAAGTGGGCCTTAGGAAACATTACTATGAAAAAAGCTAGTGGAGGTGATGGAATACCAGTTGAGCTATTTCAAATCTTAAAAGCACTGCACTTAATATGTCAGCAAATTTGGAAAACTCAGCAGTGGCCACAGGACTGGAAAAGGTCAGTTTTCATTCCAATCCCAAAGAAAGGTAATGCCAAAGAATGTTCAAAATACCACACAATTGCACTCACCTCCCATGCCAGGGCTTCCCTGGTAGCTCAGATGGTAAAGCGTCTGCCTACAGTGTGGGAGACCTGGGTTCGATCCCTGGGTCGGGAAGATCCCTTGGAGAAGGAAATGGCAACCCACTCCAGTATTCATGCCTGGAAATTCCCATGGACTGAAGAGCCTGGTGGGTTACAGTCCATGGGATTGCAAAGAGTCAGACACAACTGAGCGACCTCACACCTCACATTGTCACATGCTAGCAGTGTAATGCTCAAAATTCTCCAAGCTAGGCTTCAACAGTACATGAAACTGAGAACCTGCAGATGTTCAACCTGGATTTAGAAAAGGCAGAGGAACCAGAGATCGAATTGCCAACATCTTTTGAATCATAGAAAAAGCAAGAAAATTCCAGAAAAACATCTACTTCTGCTTCATTGATGACGCTAAAGCCTTTGACTGTGTGGATCACAATAAATTGTGGAAAATTCTTCAAGAGATGGGAACAGCAGACCACCTGACCTGCCTCCTGAGAAATTTGAATGCTGGTCAAGAAGCAACAGTTAGAACCAGACATAGAACAATGGAGTGGTTCCAAATTGGGAAAGGAGTAGTCAAGTCACCCTGCTTAAATAACTTCTACACAGAGTACATCATGCAAAATGCCAGATTGGATGAAGCACAAGCTGGAATCAAGATTGCAGGAAGAAATATAAATAAGCACAGATATACAGATGACACTACCCTTGTGGCAGAAAGCAAAGAGGAACTAAAGAGCCTCTTGATGAAAGTGAAAGAGGAGAGTTAAAAAACTGGCTTAAAACTCACATTCAAAATATGAAGATCACTGCATCCAGTCCCATCACTTCATGGCAAATAGATGGGGAAACCAATGGAAACCATGAAAAATTTTATTTTTGCTGGCTTCAAAATCTCTGCAGATGGTGATTGTGGCCATGAAATTAAAAGACACTTGCTTTCTTGCAAGAAAAGCTATGACCAACCTAGACAGCATATTAAAAAGCAGAGACATTACTTTGCCAACAAAAGTCTGTATAGTCCAAGCAATGGTTTCTCCAGTAATCATGCATGGATGTGAGAAATGGATCATAAAGAAGGCTGAGCACCAAAGAATTGATGCTTTTTAACTGTGGTGCTTGAGAAGATTCTTGAGAGTCCCTTGGACAGCAAGGAGATCAAACCACCCTATCCTAAGGGAAATTTGTCCTGAATGAGAAGAAGTGACTCATTGGAAAAGACCCTGATGCTGGCAAAGATTGAGGGCAGGTAGAGAAGGCAACAACAGCAGATGAGATAGTTGGATGGCATGACCGACTGGATGGACATAAGTTTGCACAGGCCCTGGGAGCTCATGATAGACGGGGAAGCCTGGCGTGCTACAGTGCATGATGTCTCAAAGAGTCAGACACCACTGAGTGACTGAACTGAACTGATTATTACCTTGTCTCTCTTTTTTTTTTATCTTTTATTTTTTATTTTTTCATTTATTTTTATTAGTTGGAGGCTAATTACAATATTGTAGTGGTTTTTGTCATACATTGACATGAATCAGCCATGGGTTTACATGTATTCCCCATCCCGGTCCCCCCTCCCACCTCCCTCTCCACCCGATCCCTCTGGGTCTTCCCAGTGCACCAGGCCCGAGCACTTGTCTCATGCATCCAGCCTGGGCTGGTGATCTGTTTCACCCTTGATAATATACATGTTTCGATGCTGTTCTCTAGAAACATCCCACCCTCGCCTTCTCCCATAGAGTCCAAAATTCTGTTCTGTACATTTGTGTCTCTTTTTCTGTTTTGCATATAGGGTCTCTTAAAGCTGTGCTGAACTCTGGGGGAACTTTCACATCCCTTCCTCACCTGGTCTCTGACCAATCCTTCAGCTACAGAAATTTGTTCTATTATCATACCCTCTCCTGTTTCTCCCATTTCTCTTGTTCACATATTAAGTTTATATACCAGATAGAATATTTATTTACTGTCATCACATTCGTGTCCTGGGAGGAAGTTTTAGCAATTATCTGAGATGTCTGTGATGTTTATTGGAAGCTTTACACTATGTTCTAATCAAGATTATTGAGATATAATTTACATACAGTGAAATTCAACCTTTTTAGGGCAAAATTCTATGTGTTTTGACATACATATATAGCTGTGCAACCTATACCACAATCAAGATATAGAAAATTTCCACAAAGACAAAATCTTCTCTGTACCACTTTATACACTAACACACCCTAATCCTCTGATCTTGGCAAGCACTCAGCAATTCCCTTTTATGATAATTTCACTTTTTCCAGAATGTCATACAAATAAATGTACATGATAATCTGGTTTGCTTAGTCCCCGGTGGCAAGTTTTCACTAATCCTTATCTCTGTTCCTCTGTGTATCTTTTGTTCTTTGACTTCATGATTTTCTCTTTGAGTTTTCATAAATTAGAGTATAAAGCACTTAGATTTTATTTTCTATTATTATTTGTCCTACTTGGATATCTTTCTTAGATATTATTTGTCCTGCTCTGTATATCTTGGATATATAGTTGATATTGACATCTTTTAGTGTTTTTGAAAAATTCTTGGGTATTTGCTCTTCAACTATTTCTTCTTCTTTATTGCTTTCTTCTCTCTGGAATTATAATTGAATATTCTTTTTTTCAGGGGCATCCCAGTTGTACATACAAGACTATTTCTTAGTTTCTTTTCCTATAGAAGCAAATCCTAATGATGTGTAACCCCAAATTCATAGTGAAAGTTTTCTTCTTAACATATCATATTACAGAGGATGGAAAGCCAAACACTTTTCCAATCTTACGTCATAACTAGTGGTGACTACAAAGCTTTATTTCAGTCTGTGACTTTAAGTGGAAATCTGATACAAAAGCTTCTGGAATTTTTTTTTTTTCATTTTAGAAGAAATAGGAAAATGTAACTAGAGATACTTTCCTGCCTATTTTATGCCTTGAAGACAAAGTTTTTGTCACTAAAACCACCATCTTGGATTCAAAGACCCATAAAGGAATATGCTAAGGACTGTAGCTGAAATGCAGATGAAACTTGAATCATTGATATTTTTGAAGCACTGAATCAACCCTGAAATTTCTATATATAGTTAATTTTTTTCTTTATAGTGCTGAAACAAATTAGTCAAATCTAAATTTTAAATTTCATAAAAATGTGCTTCTAAAAAGAGCATGAAAAAAGACATTTTCAGACAAGTGAAAGCTCAGAGACCATGTCACTGGCAGAGCAAACTACAAGGAAGCCTTTAGGATGTTCTTCAGAATGAAGGGATGTAATACTGAATAGATTAAAGACTGAAAGAATGAAGAGCACTATAAATGGCAAATAATTCTATACATATAAAAACTATGTTTAATTCTTAGCAAAATTTCTTTCAAAGAGAAATTTTATTTTAAGCAAAACATAAGAATGCAGATTTTACATCCAAAGTAGCCAACCATTGTAATGAACTTTACATAAAATAAATATACTTATGTACATGGGAAATAAACAATTGGAAAATAGTAAAAATAGAAAAGATTATAATTGAATTAAAGTAAAAGACTGAAGAATGATTTTTTAAAGTTGATTATAAAACCTGTACTTTGAAAACAATAAAATCTTTCTAAGAGGAATTTAGAAACCCTAAGTAAATTGTAGGATATACTGGTTCATAAACTGGAAAACTTAATATTGTTATGGTATTAAATTTTCCCAAATTGATCTGTAAATTCACTATACTCTCATTAAAGACCCAAGCAATACTGTTTTGTAGATATTGACAAGCTAATCTAAAATTTATGTGAAAGAGCAAAGAACACAGAAGGGAAAAACAGTATTGAGAAAGAAAAAGAAACTGTATGATTTATACCACTTTGATCATTGAGACCTACTATAGGGCAACAGTGATAACAAAAGTACAGTAGTTCATAAGGACAGACATACAGGTAAATGAAATAGAATAGAGTCTATAAATAGATTCATAAAGATATGGCCAACTGATTTCCAATAAATATGCCAAGATTATTCATTTGAGAAAGGATTCTTTCTCTCACTGAAAAGGATTCTTTTCAGTGAATGCTCCTGGAACAATGGGATGTCTGTGTGTACAATGTGAACTTTGATGCCTATATTATTCTTACTAGAAATGCAAAATAAATATTACTCATAGACATAAGAACTACAAATATAAATCTTCCAGAGGAAAATATAGAGAAAAACTTGGCAAATTTGGGGTAGGAAAAGGTTTCTTGGAGACAGAAAAAGTATTAATCACAAATGAATTAATTGTTAAGTTCGATTTCATAACAAATTTGTGTTTGCTTTTGAAAAACTCACATTGGAGGAAAAGTGTGTTTAAAAATATATGGCAAGGAGCTTATATGTAGAACATAAATAGACCTGTTACAAATTAACACTAAAAGACTAAGCAAAAGTTTTTTTAAAAATTAATGTAATTTTTAAAGATTACTTTCCATGCAGTTATTACAAAATATTGGCTATATGCCCCATGTTATACAATACATCCTTGAGCCTGTGTTACACCCAATAGTTTGTACCTCTTCCTCCTGCACCCTTATAATGCCCTTCTGCTCCTCACTGGTAGCCACAAGCGGTTCTCTGTATCTGTGAGTCTGTTTCTTTTTTTTTTTTTTTATTCACTAGCATGTTGTATTTTTCAGATTCCACATATAAGTGATATTATACAGTGTTTGTCTTTCTCTGTCTTGCTTATTTCCCTTAGCATAATGCCCTCCCATGTTGCTGCAAATGGCAACATTCATTATTTTTCATGGCTGAATAGTATTCCATTTATACATCTTCTTTATCCATTTATCTATTAATGGACTCAGGTTGCTTCCATATCTTGGCAATTGTAAATTGGCAGAAGTCTCAAATAGATACCACACAAAATAAAGTATACAGGTGACCAATAAGATCATGAAAGATGTTCTAAGTAAGTCAAGAGCTTAAAATTAAAAGCACAGTGAGATTCCATTTCACATTCACTAGAATGATCGAAACCTAAAGTTATTATAATACTAAGTATTGATTGAGATATGAGCTATTTGAACTCTCATAAATAATGAGGGTGTGACTTTGAAAAATATTTTGATGTTTCCTATAATATTTAACCCCTTTTGATATTTTCCCTAGAGAAATGAAAACCTATGTCCATCAATTATATAAACAAGTGTTCATTGCTGATTTATTGATTTTACTCACTGAATGAAACAACCCAAATATACAAAAACATGTGAGTGGGAAACAAACTGATATATGTATATGCTAAAATATTGTGCTATGCTCATTCACTTCAGTTGTTTCTGACTCTTTGCAACCACATTGACAATAGCCCACCAGACTCCTCTGTCCATGGAATTCTCCTGATAAGAAGACTCGAGTGGGTTGCCATGCCCTCCTCCAGGGGATCTTCCTGACCCAGGGATCAAACATACATTTCTGGAGTGTCCTGCATTGCAGATGGATTCTTTACCACTGAGCCACCAGCCAATGTGTGGGCTTCCCACAAGCCCAAACTCACACATTAACAAGAACAACTTCCAATACAGCCACAACACACATAACTCTCAAAATGCTAATCTTAGTAATAGAAGCCAGATGTATAATATTTCTTTTTATATGAGATCCTAGGAAAGGTTAAAAATCTAGTTATTTTGATAGAAATCAGCTTAATTGTTGCCATGGGTCAGATTTTGGGAGAGAATTGAATGAATAGGGACATGAACATATTTTCTGGAGTGACAGAACTTTTTGATGTCTTAATTGTGTTGATAATTTAAAGGTACATAACAGTTGTCACAGCAGCATACTGCACATGTGAAATGTGGTCATTATTATAATATATAAATGATAATTCGCAAAAGTTGACTCCAAATGTTACATTTAGAGCTATGCTTCAGATAGATAATTTGCTATGATGTTCATATGGAATGAGAAGTAGGAGGGTTAGAAAGATTGAAGGTAGCCAGATGGCTTAGTAGGTAAGGAATCTGGCTGCAATGCAGGAGACACTGAGGATGCGAGTTGGACCCCTTGGCTGGGAAGATTCCCTGGATCCCCTGGGGTAGGAAGTGACAGCCCACTCCTGTATTCTTACCTGGAAAATGTCATGGACAGAAGAGCCTGGCAGGCTACAATCCATGGGGTTTCAAAGAGGCAGGCACAACTGAGCATGTGGCACGAAGACAGATCAGATAAGACAGTGTTGTCATATCCTAGATAAGAGGTCAGGCAGACCTGTGATGGAAAAGATAAAGGAAATTTAAGAAAAGAAAGACAAAAAGATAATTGAAGACTTTAGTTTTCTGCTTTGCTAAATTTCTGATGTTGCAAAGCCAAATTCTTGACAAACGTAGCCACTATATTTTTTTTGTTTGAAGCTATTCTAATAATGGTGTACTTCACAAAAGAGTGACAGATAAATAAGGGGACACTGAAACTAACTTCAGCTTCAAATTGCACACTTAATATACTATGGTCAATTTCTTGTTTTAAATGGGTAGGAATATGCTAAAAACCAATGAAAACAATATTTGTGAAGTATTCACTCAATATACCCAGGAACTTCATCAAAAACTATCACACTTTGGTTGAAAGTGCTGTGGATCTTTGGCTCAATTATTTTTAAAAGTTTTGGGATGCAAATTTGAAAAATATAGGATATGTGGGGAAAATTTATACAACTTCTTTGTTAAAGTTTTCAACTGTCATCTTTGTAGCAATAATGAAATAGAAAGTTCATGGCCTACTGAAGGCATTTAAATATGTTAAATGATGCATTTAATTATGCTAAGAAAAACTAGCCTAATTACCTTTTAAAGATAGAATGAAAATAGTATTTTTTCACAATACAAAATTTTTATGAGGAAAAATTCCTCTTACTTTGTCTAAGTTGTGTGGTCTTTCAGTAAAAACAAAACTCTTACAAAAAAGAAGCAGCTGGAATTTCTCTAAAAGGTGAAATAGAAGTATTTTGACAAGATCGCAATGGATTAAGGTTAACTATGCAGGGAAGGCCAGAAGTAGCTAACACAAAGAGATTAATATTTTGATAAAAAGAGAAAATGTCTTAGAGAAAGGAAAGGTTAAAGGTTAAATGCCCTAGTATTTGACTGCTGGCCAAACAATACTCTGTGGTTTACATCTTAGTTCAAGATCTGAGATGTAAACCTTTGCTTTTGCACAAAAACATAATAACAAATAGGTTGTGCTAATATATATTTAAAGTGAGGAATCTGGAGGGGGATAGATTTGAATTTTTCAAAGGCAGAGAAACACTGGGACTTGGAATAGCTTTGGCTCTGATTTTAGCAAAGGTGACATCTTTAGGGAAATATATATGAAAGTGTCTCTCTCAGAAAGCATTATTTCTTGAGTTTAACAATTCCCAAGTCATTAACATTTGAATTATTAGTCAGTATATCTTAAGAGATCATATTTATAAAATAAAATTATGATAAGAGTAAGAAGTTTGTAAGCAGTTTTTAAATTTTAGGAGAATAAATGTGCTATGCAAAACTTGAGTATAGTCCTGATTTAATTTAACCTTTCTTATATCTGATGTGAAAATGCACATTTGCAAAGCTGTGCCATTCAAATAATTTTGATTGGACTATATCTCTATGTGTACTTTTTGTGATTTTTTTCCCCAAAAGGCTGCTTGGGTTACATACAATTCTTGTATTTGCATTATGCCGAGTCAGAGGACCATCTCAGTATCCCTAGACTAGTTTTGATGCCCTACACATAGTGCTTCCTTAGTGACAGTATTTTAAACATCTTAATACCTTTGAATAAACTCAGCAATAATTAAGTAATAAGGCAATGGTTCTGAAATATGAAATTATGAATTAAATTGTGTTTGAATGTGTGGTGAATACTTCATTCCCATTTTTTTGAGTGGGGGCAGTATCTGGTCTGACGCCAGTAGGTCTCTGTGAGTCTTTCAAAGAAGGAGAACACTGTTCTTATACTAGTCACATCACTGAGGCTTATGGGCTTTCAATCAAACCCGGAAAACTGTTTTATGTAGAAGAACGGATAGAAAGAGATGTTTTTCCTGATAATGCTCTAGGCATAGGCATCATATCCTGACCAAATGAGAAGGCAGAAAATAAAAGAGCCACGGTGAATTTTATATTTTCTCTCACTTCCATTGCTTTAAAAACATTCATGAACTTCAGTTAAGCTTCAAAAGAGACATTTGTCGTTCATTGTTTAGTCTCTAAGTCATGACCTACTCTTGCAACCCCATAGATTGTACCCTGCCAACTCTGTCCATGGGATCTCCCTGGCAAGAATACTGAAGTGGGTTGCCATTTCCTTCTCCAGAAAGAGACATTGCAGATATAAAACAATATTCTAGTATTGAACTACTTTTTCCTCAATTTCTGCAAAGTAATTGAGAATCTTGACATTTCCTCCTGTGTCTAAGAGAAATTTAATCTTTGACTAACTTGGGAATGCATTTTGTAAATGTGTTTTATCTTTTGATGACATGAAAAGTCTTTTTTCCTGAAACAGATCTTCAGTGTTAACCTGTCCATATTTTCACATTTGAAGAGACTCAGACATAAAAATAGTAAGGTTACCTGACCTGGCACAGTGGTTATAAACCTGGCTGTGGAACCAGACTGCTGGGTTGGCATTCTGGATCTGCACTAAGGAACCATGTGGCACAAGGCAACGTAGTGGAACTCTAGTTCTTGTTTTTCTTTTTTTATAAAGTGGGGTTATTAGGGAAGCCTAATCATAGCAGCTTTATGTTAAATGAATGTGGGTCACCTAGAGCAATGCCTGACACAAAGTGAGCACTCATTAAGAACCAAATATCTATTCTGGAAATTCCAAGTCCCACTGAAGACAGTGTTCACATCCATCTTCTTAATCCACTGTAGCATGCACTGTTTCTTTCAATGTTTAATGAAAACAGTGATGATATTTTCAAAATAGGCACTTTGTGAGGAACAGAATTATCTTTTATTACATGTTGCAGTAAACATTATATGGTGACATGTATTTGAGAAAAATGGGGCAGACAATATAGTGGAAATATATAGATTAAAATTAATTTATATGATTGATCTAAATTATAAATTATAAATAATAAAATTTTAGTATCTTTGGTTTTTCATCTTTAACTAGCTTTTATTACTTAGTCATTAGTAAAAGAAAGAGTATTGAATCAGATACTGGTTTCCTTAGGGTAACAATTCTGATGAAAAAAAATTGCTTAATTAGTTCATGAGATTAGGAGATAGTTATTTCTTTTGAACTAATATTTTTTTCCAGTAATGCATAACTCAAATTAGGCACTCCATTTTGTTATTGTTAATGACATTTTGGAAGGTTTTGTCACAACCTATTTAATATTTAAGAAATACTGTGCTTCTCTCATTATCTAAGAATGAGAAGAAAAGTGGACTTGCATATGATTAGGTCCAGTGGTCTTGTTATGTGGCTAAAAATCTTCTCGCTACCTCAGATTACATTAATCTGTTTTATTTTGGGGAGGAGGCTAATGATATTTTAATAAGTGTCTAGGATGAATTCAATTTCATTAATCCATAAATCTATCATATATAAAAGGTGAAGTATGTGGCCAAAAATTGCATAAATTGGAGTTATATCAAACCAAGTCACAATCATTTTTTAACATAAAACCATGGCTATATAGGATTTTGATAAATATACAGTTCATGTAATTTAATTATTTTGATAAATAATATTGAAGCTTAATATAATGTGATTGGTTCAGGAGCATGCAGTCAGTTAATAGACAAATGGTCTAGAAACAAGAATCTTGGCACCCAATCTAAACACCTTTGCTCTATAGAATGCTCAAGTCAAGCATTTCAACTTAACTCATTCAACCAAATAACCAGATATACACAGACAAAACTGAACAAAATAAGCAGGGTAAATGTCAATATGTAATTAAGGATTACATATAAACCTTATTTCTAACTGGCAAGAATTTATGTGTCCACTTCTATTGCTTCCTTTTTTCTGTGACAGGTCTCTGAAGATCACAATACTTTGGAAGAGCAGAGTTACATTAAAAGTCCTTCCAGGCTGTGTTACCTTCACCAATATTCTGGAATACTGTGGAGCACTAGATAACCTTGGAACAAAGCAGAATATAAAATCCTATTTTGGACCTCAAAGATGGCAGATAAAGACATAAATTGAGAAGGTAAGCTTTGTAACATATTTGTTAACCTTGAACACTAATGTATTTGGGGTAAGGCTTAAGAAAAAAGTATTAAGGAGAAATTTTTCAAAAATATAAAAAATTAAGGTATTGTGAAGAAATTTTAAAAAATTTTTTTAAAGTATGAAGAAGAAAATATTAAGAAGGAATCTGATGTAAGTCTGAAGAAGAAAGCCCAAGGAGAAGAATGCTGAAAGGATGAGAACCTGTCCAGGGAGGATAAATAACACATTGCTTACTTGAAATGGTAAAGTCACTGAAATAGACCTGGCCTGAGTAGCACTCTCCATTCACAAGCCCAGACACCAGTGCGGTCAAGTCTGACTTTCATGTGCTGCCTGGTATGGCTAATCCAAAGTAAAATGCCCCACAAAGTGTTCACTAAAGTGGCTTATGATGTTTGTTAGTCTTATCTTTACCCTGTGCCCTATGCTCCACCCACCCTTCCCTGCTGGCACCCAGGGACATCACACCGCCCCCACTGCCCCCCCACCACACACACACACAGAGGCTCCAGGCCATGTGACAAGCCATACTTAGGGTGGTCATGTGTATCTCCCCCAAGGACTTTTGAGATTGTCATTCTGCAAGATCAGTAAGTCCTTCTGATTGACATGCTCCTTAGTCTGTAGAAGGTGAGCGTGCAGACATCATTGAAAAAGATCACTTTCTAGGGATCCAGTGGTTATTGCCTAGTGATTCCAGGAAAATGACATGGATAGAAGATGTGTTGCTTGGCATTTATGTCAATAATTTTTAAAGATAAGTTAACCAGAAAATGAGTTATTGTTTAGATGCTTATTTTTATTATAGCTCTCACATTTACTATCATTGTTAACAAAATACAGTGATATTAACAACCATTCAGAGGGTCCTTGGAAATGAACATTCATGGGGAACACTACAGAAAATGCAGGACCATGAGTGGTGATACAATCAATGTGAAATAAATGATATTCAGAAACTATAGAGGCAAGACTTCCTATGTTGTTTCATGAGTAATAATAGCATTGCTACTGTTTTTTAGACTTTTAAAAATTAATAAATGTTTTAATTGAGATATATTGACATTCAAGCTTATGTTAGTCTTAAATGTACAACATGATGATTTGATATTTGTATATATTGGAAAATAATCACTGCAGTAATTCTAGTTAACATCTTCCACCATACATAGTTATAGAATATTTTTCTTGCATTGAGAACTTTTAAGATCTACTATCCTAGCAACCTTCAAATACATGATACAGTATAATTACATCCCTATGGCTTATTAGTTTTAAAACTAGAAGTTTTGTACCTTTTGACCTTCTTTACCCATTTTGCCCACTTTCCACCCCATCTCTAGTCTTGGCGACCATCAATCTGTTATCTATATCTATGAACTTGGCTTTTTTGTTTTTTAGATTCCACATACATATAAGTGAGGTCATACTATATCCTCTTCTCATAGTGGAAGATGTGCAATTAGCCAGGGTGGTGCTTTTAACAATAACCATAAAGAGATAGTTCTAGGGCATTAACAGGAAGAAATAAAACCTGGACACTGAAAAAAGTGTGAAAGTGAAAGTCTCTCAGTCATGTCCAACTCTTTGCGACCCCATGGACTATACAGTCCATGGAATTCTCAGGCCAGAATACAGGAGTGGGTAGCCTTTCCCTTCTCCAGGGGATCTTCCCAACCCAAGGACTGAACCCAGGTCTCCCACATTGAAGACAAATTCTTTACCAGCTGGGCCACCAGGGAAGCCCAAAGAAAGCAACCAGAAAGCCTCGTTGCACACTGATTGGACAATGAACTGAAATACAGAAAGTTCCCACATAGAAATACCTCTCCACCCATTACCCTGAGTGTTCATCGGTACTTCTCTGTACTCAACATGGCATTATTTATTTTGTAATCAAACTGTTCCTATAGACGAGTGTTGTGTTAGTCACTTAATCGTGTCTGACTCTCTGTGAACCCATGGACTATAACCTACCAGACTCCTTGGTCCATGGGATTCTTCAGGCAATAATACTGGGGTGGGTTGCCATTTCCTTCTCCAGGGGATCTTCCCAACCGAGGGATTGAACCCAGGTCTCCCACACGGCAGGCAGATTATTTATCTTCTGAGCCACCAGGGAAGCCCACATGGGCATATTTTGTCCTGTAGACAGAAGTGTTCTCAGAAAGACAAGCTTCATCACTCCAGTGTCTTGATACCACTGCCACATCTGACATCTCAGTGCAATAAAGGCTGATTGGACTCAGCTGCTGGCTGTTGCCAATCACCTCTCTTACCCAGGGTTCTGTGCATAAGGCAGGAGGCAGGAAGGTTAATATGCTGAAACTATTTGGCAGTGAAACAACAGCTTTAAAACAGTTTGGTAGTGAAACAGCAGCTTTCAAAACCTAACTCTACTTGAGACATGTCTATATGACAATGAGATCAACAGACTACAATCATACCACTCAAACTATGCACCAGTGTATTCTCTCAGGAGCTACAGCAAACACATAGAGGAGCTGCATAACTTAAAATTTCAAGAAAAACATGGCAATACTCAACAGCCCTCAGACAAAAAGTGAAAAATATCAGCAATTTCAACATTGCATAGGGCTACATTCCTTTGGATGACATCATAACTTGCCGAATGGTGTTTCCTGCAGTTGCATGATAAAAAGTAAGTACCATATGAAAATCACTGTGAAACAGAAAATGAGTGTGTGTGTTTGATTTGATTTAAAAAGCATACACAGCTAAACAGGTGCACACACCCAATTTGTAAATAATTGTGGTTATTTAAGAATGAACTAAAATTTTTAGATTGTTCTCTCGATTTATGTGTATTTTTTTCCAAAAGCCTACTAAGTTGTTAGAACATACATACTACTTGTTAAGCTGTTTGGAATTAGCTACTAAGTAATGGGAACTGTGAGGTATTTCTTTTGGCCTAGGCTATGCCAAGAAAAAAATTACTAAGATACTCTGAGTATTATGAATTCAAATGTTTGTGAACCTCCCAAGCTTTGGTGGAAGAGGAACTGTTTTGGATAATATTTTAAAATGATGACTTACATTTTCTTGAGCCATTACTTCTTGGGAGATCTGAATGTACAAGTGAAAATTTTAAGGATAGTCTGTCCCGTCTAAATCATATTGACATTTAAAAATTTAAATGTGTATTTAGACATCTATGTAGTGATTCCCATATGGCTAAGTTTTTATCAAAATAGGAAAACTTTAATCAAAGTTTTTAATCAAAACTTTAATCAAAATAGGAATTTGAGCAATCTGAAATAAGTTTATATATAAATTTGGTTCATTTTTACATTGATATGTGTCCCAGATTTGAAATTGATATTATGAAATTTGTATCTCGGTAGCTCCTAAGAACTAATATGTCAATATAAAAAAAAAAAAAGAAATGTGATGTAATTAAACTGCCTTTCTTAAGAAGGACAGGTTTTAACCAAGTTTGTGACAATTCTTAAACTATTACAGCCTGTTTCTGCCAAATTCCCTGTTCCCAAGTGGATCATCTGACTTCGACAAACTAGACTAGTAGTTTCAGTTTTGGCACCTTGCAGGTTTTGCTTTCATGTACCATACGTCACTCTGCTTATTGTCTGGGGGTGAATAAATCATTCTTTCAAAGAGGCATATGAACAGTACAACCAAAATGAACTAATATCAATGGATAAAAATAGGAAAGAAGCCCAGGAGGAAAGTTGCTCTCTTGGCTGTATTTGTCCCTTCGAGGATTTTTAGCACATTTTTCATGTGAGATAAACTGGCCACTCATATTTCTGAATATGCTGAAGAACAATTTTGTTAATTAAACCATATTTCCTTGACTCTGATTACAAAATAACATCTCACGTATTTGTAACTAAACTGCACTTCTTTATACTTTCAAGTTTTTGGTAACTATCCATAAAAGTGACATAAAAAGAATATAAAACCAATCTGTGTTTCTTTTAAAAATTGTTTTATTTTCTATTGGAGTATAGTTTATTTACAATGTGTTGGTTATAAGTGTACAAGAAAAATGATTTATTTACACACACACAGAAACACACACATATATATATATTACATATATATTATTTTTCAGATTCTTTTCCTATATATAGGTTATTACAGGGTACTGAGTAGAATTCTTTGTGCCATACAGTAGATCTATTTTTTTATATAGTAATGTATATATGTTAATCCCAACTTAGTGGCTGTACCAACTTACATTTCTACCAAAAGTGTAGGAGGGTTCTCTTTTCTCTACACCCTCTCCAGCATTTATTGTTTTTAGGCATTTTAATAATGGCCACTGTAGCTGGTATGAAGTTATACGTCATTGCTTTCATTTGCATTTCTCTAAAAATTAGTGATGCTGAACATCTCGTGCTTTTTGGACATCTGTACGTCTTCTGTGGAGAAATGTCTGTTTAGATCTGTCCATTTTTCAACTGGGTTTTTTTTTAATTTTGAGGTTCACGAGCTGTTTGTTTATTTTGGAGATTAACCCCTTGTCCATCATGTTTGCAAATGCTTTCTCATTCTGTGGGTTGTCTTTCCTTTTTATTGATGGTTTCCTTTGCTATGCAATCTTTTTTAATTTAATTTGGTCTCATTTGCTTAGTTTTGTTTTTATTCTTATTACTCTAGATCCAAAAAAACATATCATTGCAATTTATGTCAAAGTGTGTTCTGCCTGTGTTTTCCTATAATAGTTTTATAGTATCTGGTCTTATATTTAGGTCTTTATTGTCTGACTGGCAATGGAAGGTTCTATCATTACTGTACTGTAACATATTGATGAAAGATTAGAGAGAAGATCTAGAAGATAGAGATAGAAACATGACAAATAGTCACCACACTTCAATGAGGTCATGACCATAGTGTTGTTAACATTGTTAATATACATGATGCTTGGTGTAAAGTGCATCTAAAAATATTTTAGTCCCTCCTGACAGAGTACAGTGGACCCTCCATGGTTTGAAAACTCTGATCAAAAATATTGGAAAAAAAGAAAAACTCCAGAAATTTTCCAAAAGGCAAAATTTGAATCTGCCAGCTCCACCAACTATTTATATGTACAGAGTATTAATATTTACATTGGTTAGGTATTTTAAGTAACATAAAGATGATTTCAGGTACATTGAACCATCAACATTGAGAGATGAATGTTATATACAAATACTATGCCATCTTATCTATGGGACTTGACCACACTCAGATTTTCATGTCTTTGGAGGTCCTGGTACCAATCTTCTGTGGATACTGAGAGATGATTGTAGCTTCCTTTTCTTTTTCTCCTCCTAACCCTCCTACTCCTTCTTCTGATAAATATGCCAAATGAAATGTAACATTAACAGAGAGATGGTGGTCTTTGGAGTCAAACCTGAGTGTAAATCAGAATCCCATGGTATGTGGTCTTGGAGAAGATATTTAACCTGATGATGATTTAAACATAACAATATGGGTATAAAATCATTCTTTGAGGATTTGCATGTAGATTAATTCAGTTGCTATATATAGATTTCTAGTATGATGAGTCTTTTTTACCTCCCATGCATTTATTTCCTAGCTCTATAAGACTGCCCAAGGTCTTGGTATTATTATCTTGTCCAAGCCTCAGTGTCTTCAACTATTATACTGAGGCTAAAAACAATGCCTATTTATAAGGTTGTTTTAACAGTTAAATATAGCCCAGGTAAAATGCAAAGTACAGTGCCTCTTCAGGGAAAGTAATATATATTGATCACTGTTACTATTATACTACTTACTATTATTAGTAGTAGTGTAACTCCACTTCTGCGTGACTCATACTCAGTGTAGAGTATATGTGATCCTTCTTTTTGTGCTTGGCAAAATTAATTCATTATAAAATTAATTGCTTAGTGAACAGAAGAAAGGATCACACACGGGACCATTAACATGTCTAAAAATTGCAAAAGAATGTTCATGAGATAAATTTCATTTTACTGCAGAGCCTGTGGTTGGAATGTGTTTTCTCCAAAGAACTGAATGTGTCACAGCAGCTGTTCTCCTACGTGAAAGGGGAAGATCCCAACGAGAACAAGTAAGGGCAGGGCACTCCGTATGTCTACAAAGGCGGCCAGGGTAATTTAAGAGTGGTTCTCTACCCACTGGGAGATTTCATATACTCATCACTTTCTTTTAGTCTGATATACGTGCAGTTCCTTCTACTACTCTTATTCTTGGCTCTCTTGAATGATTGCTTTGCCAGAAATAAGGCCACGACTCAGGCTTGCCAGATGGGCCATGCTTTGCAGGCACTCAGAGGAGGCCTGAAGCGTGTTTATGAGACACGTCATGTCTGAGGTGAGTTAGAGATTTCCCTGGAATTTCACAAGAAACAAAGTCCTTAGTGGTATTCTGCAGTAGTTTGAAGTGAAAAATAAAACTATAGCTTGCTTTTCCTAATGTCAGATGACAGGACACAGTGCAATGCCTGAAAATGTAGGGCACAGAATGAAAGAAATAAAAATGAAGAATTTACTATGAAAACCATTTTCTAATTCAAGAAAGCATATAGTCAAAACTCTGAAGTTGAACATTTAGAAAGGAGTTAGCTCTAAACTTTGGACCCTTCTGCTTGATTTATTTATTTTTTAAGTAAAAATTTATTAACACAGTGAATCTTACAGTGATTAATAAATAATAGCAGATGTTTTGCCTGGATTTTGTCTAGGCTTCTCTGGAACAGTAAGAATTAGAAAATGCAGTATAAACCTTTTGATGGTATTTTGACAGTTCTGTGTCAGACACATCATTGGTATAGCTGTCTGCATTTCAAAATCAATTTCATTCAACAAAAGTTATGAGGTTTCCTATTAACATTTTCCCTGAAATTTTAAGACTGAAGAATATTTCTATAACCTACTTCTCTAAACCAAAATTTGAAATAAAGCAATTGTGATGCCTCTGGGCACTGGGAAGGTATTCCTGAATCAGCTTCTCAGACTTCATCAGCTGAAGCGATAAGATGAACAGTTAGAAGGTAAATACATAAAACAGAATTTTATATCTGAAATCCAAAAAAGCATTTCAAAATACACTGTTGACACACTTGCTTCAGAAATCTAGAAATGTAACTGAGATCATGAAAGGTTTGTTTTGAAATTACTTCTCAGTGGTGTATTTCATATGAGGATGGAAATTATTGCAGTTGTTTTGCTTGCGGGGTCTAGAGATTTCAACTTGATAATATGTGATAGTAAACTAGTATATTAAATGTGAGTTCCTTGAAGATAGAAACCATCTTTTCTTCATATGTGCACACACAGCACATAGCAAAACGGATAACAGACTCAAGACAAATCTATAGAATTTGAGTCACACCACTTCACCACAAGGTAAAAGGAATACTAGATTAGAAATCTAGGGCAATGACACTTAAACTAGTGTCTGCTATGCCTGTTAAACTAGTGTCTAAGAGAATCTTAAGAATTTGTCAGAATGTAGTTCCCTCTCTCAATCTCTGTCTTTCTCTCCAAACTAAACACATATATACAAATTTCATTAGAGCCACAATAATAATGCAAAAGGAAAATTCAGAGAATTTTTCAGTAATAAAGATAAAAGAAGGGGGGAAAAAGAAATGGTCAAGAAAACTGTAAGCACTGTGAAGAAGTAGGTCATGTATTAAGGACAAGAAAGTATTTTCATATCCAATTTATTTAGACTTGAATATAAGAAGTTGCTAAATATAAAGAAGAGGAAACTGCTGGTAAGCCCTCCTATAATTAGCCATGCTACTTTTTGTTCTGGATATTTCACCCTAATTCAAAATATTGTTATAAAATAATTCCATTTTTCTGTTGCTGGAGAAATTAGTTCACGTTTCAATTCCTTCTTAGGAGTCTTCTCTCTCAGTCATCAGATAGAGACAACATTAGTGAATATTTTATGCATGCAAAAGGTGGGGAGTTAACAGTCAAAGGTTCACAATACAACACCCACCTTCCTGGTAGCTTCCAGGACCCACACATGACACATGCATTTTAAAAATAAATTTATATTCTGTATAGTTGATTTACAATGCGCTTTGTTAGTTTCAGGTGTTCAGCAAAGTGAACACATGTACATATATCCACTCTTTTTTAGATTCTATTCCCATATCGTTCATATATAATATTGAGTAGAGTTCCCTGTGCTATACAGTAGGTCCTTATTAGTTACTATATATTTTATATAGAGTAGTATGTATATGTCAATTCCAGTATCTTAATGTATCCCTCCTCCCCATCCCCTTTGGTAACCATAAATTTGTTTTCTATATCTGTGACTCTATTTCTGTTTTGTCAATAAGGTTACTTTTATCACTTTTTAGATTCCATATATAAGTTATATCATATGATATTTGTCTTCCTCCTATGCATTTTTGCACCTAAGAATATGACTTGGTCATGAACTGATATTATTTTGCAGAAACTAAACTTCCCATGCTTTGTTTGGTTTGCTGTTTATGTGATTGGCGGCTTAGAACACATCATGTTTATTTTCCAGATTTTGTAATACAGTGTACCCTGTAGGGATTTGCACTTCATTCTGATGACTGTGGTTTTAGAAATGCTTGTAAATCCTGGGCTTACCAAATAGGACATCCCAGACCGGTCTGCTGTCGGCTGCTCCAAACTAGTCCTGAGGTGTAGTTACTGTTTAAAGAAACTGCTAATAGAATGTGAGTCAAAGTTGACTTTTGGTTATGTTTCCTGTGATTTAACTATTAGTTCCAAACTTATCAAGTGAATAACTCATCCATATGCATGTATATATTTATATTTGGCTGAATTTAATTAGCTACAATGTTTAATGGCACATTTCATTATCAAGATTCATTTTTTATTAAAAATTCTGTTAAACAGGCATTCTCTACATCAGTATATACAAGTTATCTGTACCATAGTAGTTCATTTCAGCTGCCTTCCCTTCTTTCATAGCTGATGTAACTTCAATATTAACCTCACCTGATAAAACCAATATGATTACACTGAAGACAGGTATTAGACTAACAGGGAAGTGAAGTTAATGGAAAACAATGCCATTGCAAAGAGAGGCATTTTGGGATGAACTTCTTCCTCAGTTCAGTTCAGTCACTCAGTTGTGTTTGACCCTGCGACCCCATGGACTGTAGCATCCCAGATGTCCCTGTCCATCACGAACTCCCGGAGCTTGCTCAAACTCATGTCCATCAAGTTGGTGATGCCTTTCGACCATCTCATCCTCTGTCGTCCCCTTCTCTTCCTGCCTTCAATCTTTGCCAGCGTCAGGGTCTTTTCCAATGAGTCAATTATTCACATCAGGTGAGCAAAGTATTGGAGTTTCAGTTCTTCCAATGAATATTCAGGACTGATTTGCTTTAGGATTGAATGATTTGATCTCCTTGCAGTTCAAGGGACTCTCAAGAGTCTTCTCCAACACCACAGTTCAGAAGCATCAATTCTTCAGTGCTCAGCTTTCTTAATAATCCAACTCTCACATCCATACATGACTACTGGAAAAAAACATAGCTTTGACTAGATGGACCTTTGTTAGTAAATAATGTCTCTGCTTTTTAATATGCTGTCTAGGTTGGTCATAGTTTTTCTTTCAAGGAGTAAGCATCTTTTAATTTCATGGCTGCAGTCACCATCTGCAGTGATTTTGAGCCCAGAAAAATAGTCTCTTCCATTATTTCCCTATCTCTTTCCTGTGAAGTGATGGGACCGGATGCCATGATCTTAGTTTTTTGAATGTTGAGTTTTAAGCCAGCTTTTTCACTCTCCTCTTTCACTTTCAAAAACAGGCTGTTTAATTCTTTCTGCCATAAGGGTGGTGTCATCTGCATATCTAAGGTTATTGATATTTCTCCCAGCAATCTTAATTCCAGCTGTGCTTCATCCAGCCTGGCATGTCATATGATGTAATCTGCATATAAGTTAAATAAGCAAGGTGACAATATACAGCCTTGATGTACTCCTTTCCCACTTTGGAACCACTCCATTGTTCCATGTCTGATTTTAACTGTTGCTTCCTGACCTACATACAGATTTCTCAGGAGGCAGGTAAGGTAGTCTGGTATTCCCATCTCTTGAAGACTTTTCCACAGTTTATTGTGATCCATGTAGTCAAAGGCTTTGGTGTAGTCAATAAAGCAGAAGTAGATGTTTTTCTGGAACTCTTGATTTTTTGATGATCAAACAGATGTTGGCCATTTGATCCCTGGCTCCTCTGCTTTTTCTAAATCCCACTTGAGCATCTGGAAGTTCACAGTTCAAGTATTGTTGATGCCTAGCTTGGAGAATTTTGAGCATTCCTTTGCTAGCTTGTGAGATGAGTGCAGTTGTGTGGTAGTTTGAGCATTCTTTGGCATTGCCTTTCTTTGGATTTGGAGTGAAAACTGACCTTTTCCAGGCCTGTGGCCACTGCTGAGTTTTCTGATTTTGCTGACATATTGAGTGCAGCACTTTAATAGCATCACCTTTAAGATCTGAAATAGTTCAACTGGAATTCCATCACCTCCACTAGCTTTGTTTGTAGTGATGCTTCCTAAGGCCCACTTGATTTTGCGTTTCAGGATGTCTGGCTCTAAGGCGAGTGATCACACCATTGTGGTTTTCTGGGTCATGAAGGTCTTTTTTTGTATAGTTCTTCTGTGTATTCTTGCCGCCTCTTCTTAATATCTTCTGCTTATGTTAGGTCCATACCATTTCTGTCCTTTATTGTGCCCATCTTTGCATGAAATATTCCTTTGGTATCTCTGGTTTTCTTGAAGACATCTCTAGTCTTTCCCATTCTATCATTTCCCATTCAATTCTCTTCCTTAATGGAGAAAAAAATAATGACTTTATTTTTTTTAAATAATGACTTTAAATTAATTTTATATTTAACTAGTCTCTGAGTGGAAGTTGTATTTAAAATCTAAACATAAACCATTGAAAATTTCAGCATCTATTTCTATCCAATTTTTAATAAAAGAAGTAGTATGTGGAAAGGATCATTCCAAAGTAGTTCAGAAATGCTGTGAGCTATTTGAGACATGGGAGAAGAGGAGTCAGAGAGGATAAGGCAGATTATAGCTGCTCACTGCTGTGTAAAGATTTCCCTAGCTCTGGATGAGGAAAAAATGAGTGAAATTTTAACCAGAGAAACACAGCATATAGTATTTATTATGGTATACACCATTACTTTAATGACCTTAACTGTATAATATCCTACATAATTTTCTTGGTTTTTAATTGTAATTTTTATACCAAATTCCAGTAACTATGTAAAGCAGTTCAGATATTTTTGTAGCTTGATCTCTGGGCCAATTGGACCACAACCCAATGTGGAAATCCCAAATTTTATTGTGGGAATTAAGAAGATGAGAGAAGCAGCATCCTTTGCTGTGGGTTTGGCTCAGTTGATGTGTGCTCTGTATTGAATAAGAGTTGAGAAGGCACTAGCCTGGGAGTCAGGAAATCTGTCTTCACCTCTTAGTGCTGCTTGCAAGCACATCTGGATGATGTAGACCGGGGTACAGAGACTAGGTGGATACGTTTTCTTCTATTATTAAAGTCACTGATATTTTCCCCTGCTTTAACATGTAGATTTAGGCAAATTATATACTTCCAGGTACCAGTTTCCTCATTTATAAAGTAAGTATAATAGTGGTACCTAATTAACAGAGTTGAGGAAAGATTAATTAAATTTGTACATGTAAAGAGTTGTGAATGGTTCTTGGCACATAATATACACATAAGAACCATTGTAGGGCAGAAAAACAGGGTCATCAAGAGTACAAGTCTACTGGAACTTGACTGTGTGCGTTCAAATTCAAGATCTCCCACCTGCTAATGGTGTGACCTGGCTTCTCAGAGCTTCAGTTTTCTTACATGAAAAAGGAGACAGAAATAATATTTTATTCATCAAGACATTTTAGGGGATTGATTGAGAATGTATACATAAAACTGTAGGACAGCTTTCAAAAATGTAGCTATTTTGTTTAATTATTATGAGATAATTATATTTCATGTTAACTTATGAGGAAAATCATTAAAAAGGAAAATTGGGGTTTTTCACTTATTCAAAAGAGAGAAACTAAAGAAACTAAAGTCTTCAGAAAGTTTAAAGTATAAACAAAAGCATCTACATGGCATATTATTATTACTATGTCATGGTATTATGATGTTACACATTGTCTGAAAGTAAAACCTCCTTTAGGTTTCCCTGGTGGTTTCAGATGGTAAAGCATCTGCCTGCAATACAGGAGACCTGAGTTGGATCCCTGAGTTGGGAAGATCCCCTGGAGAACAGAATGGCAACCCACTTCAGTATTCTTGCCTTGAGAATTCCATGGACAGAGGAGCCTAGAGGGCTACAGTGCATGGGGTCACAAACAGTTGGACACAACTGAGTGACTAACACACAAAACCTCCTTCTAGAAAGAACATACAATAATATGCTTTAGAAAACATATCCTGATTTATGAAGGAAAGAGAATTCTGCAAGCCAGGTTAAGCATACAAAATGTGTAAAAAATAAGGTGATTGCTCATTGAGAAATTTTCTTTTGTATTGATTACAACTCTGACATTACATATATTGCAAAATTGAAATACTTTACTTCTCTAAAGGAAGGTGGTTACAAGCATGATTTCTATGGTTCTAGACACTGTGAACAAAAACTGACTAGCCATTTGTTAGTCATTATGCAGAGTGAAGTATGAGGCTTCCCAGATGGTGGTAGTGGTAAAGAACCTACATGCTAATGCAGGAGACAAGAGATGTGGGTTCGATCCCTGGGTCAGGAAGATCCCCTGGAGGAGGGCATGGCAACCCACTCCATCATTCTTGCTGGAGAGTCCCATGGACAGAGGAGCCTGCCAAGCTACAGGGCACAGGGCTTCACAGAGTGGGACACAGCTGCATGCACTGAGTGAAATAGATTTTATCAAGTGTGGCCACAAGATACAAAGTTGAAGAAAGAATCATGTAAATTCTATCCTGTTTCTCCACTTTCTCCACCTCCTTCTGTGATCTGAAGGCAATGAATTAATTTTGGGCTTCTGGGCATTCTCCCCTAACTTCTCAGTATAGTCTCCTCTTTCCCTTTCCTGCTATCCCCACTCCACACTCAGCAACGGCCACTCACCATTAGAGTCCTTAATCCCATTACTTCCTCATGGCTACTCGGTAGCTTTATGCATATTTTATATATTTGGTTGGGCCTTTCCAATGCACTTTATATCTTAAAGAGGAAATATGTTCCATTGCTAAACTATAATAATGGTGTCAAATAGCATTTTCCAATGGAGGAAGGGTGTATTCATGGAAATTTTTTGGAAGGTTTTTATTTTCCAAAGTTTGAAAATGTAAATCTCTTAGCAGCATATGCATGATAAATATCTAACAAGACTATAAATAATAACAAATAATAATGTGTCCTATTCCCAGTAGTTTTCCTCACAATGCCTTGTGTCTCTTGCCCATCTGTTCTCCATTTTATGATGCTGATTCAGATGGTTCTCTAATACATGGGAGTGCAGAAATTTATAGATGGAGGAGAGTATAAGGAAGCCTGTTACATTAATCAGATTTTATGTTGGTTTCAAAATGAGAAGAATATTTTGAAAAGCCATGAAGAATCTCTCCCTATAAAAAGACCAAATGGCTATTGAAAACCGCTTAACCAGCTTTAAGCCCATTTTTCTGTGAGTGATTTCAATTTGGGGAAAGTTTTTCCTAATGCAGTGTGTCTGTGATAAAGCAGTGAGTTTACTGACAGAAGGAAATTGGGATGCAGGTTCTTGACAACTGATCCTCACTATCATATATAGTATTCAGCCTATTTATATTGTGAGGTACATTATACCTCCTGGCTTTTTCCATACTGTTTTAACTTCTCCAAAGTGCAAAATGGCCCTAATTGACTTTTCAAAGCAATAGTTAATTGAACATTTGAAATTCATGTTAGCACACAAAAGTATATTCATTTGGCCCTATGTTTTGGCTTGTTTTAAGCACACGTGACTGACCCGATGGACATGAGTTTAAGCAATCTCCAGGTGTTGGTGATGGACAGGGAGGCCTGACATGCTGTAGTCCATGGGGTCGCAAAGAGTAGGACACACCTGAGCAACTAAACTGAATTGAACTGAATACACTAATGATGATGCCTTGTTGCAAATTATATTCTAATCTCTTATTAGGAAATGCATGTAGAGTACATCATTTGACAAATGCACTCAATTTGCTTTGGGAGAAGATATTTTTGCATGAGAAAGTTGCCCCAACACCTGAATTTTAATGCTGTTGGCAAAATTATATTACTTTGTGCAAACCATAAACTTTTATTGAGCCGCTATTTTCTTCTGTGGTCAGTACTCTGAATTTAATATATTTAATCACAACTAATATTAAATTATGTATCTTGAATGATTTATACCTAATCAAAATGATCTCAGGAACTATTGTTTGATAATCAATTTTAATAATTTATTTCCCCTATTTAGTAATACTTTGATGTCACTGAAGTAATTACTATTTTATATGTAGGAAAAAGTAACCCTAGCTTGTAAAATTCTTTAATCATTCTTCAGTTCATATAGTTCAGTTCAGTCACTCAGTTGTGTCTGACTCTTTGCAACCCCATGAATCGCAGCATGCCAGGCCTCCCTGTCCATCACCAACTCCCAGAGTTTACTCAAACTCATGTCCATCGAGTTGGTGATGTCATCCAGCCATCTCATCCTCTGTTGTCCCCTTCTCCTCCTGCCCCCAATCCCTCCCAGCATCAGGGTCTTTTCCAATGAGTCAACTCTGCACATGAGGTGGCCAAAGTACTGGAGTTTCAGCTTCAGCATCAGTCCTTCCAATGAACACCCAGGACTGATCTCCTTTAGGATAGACTGGTTGGATCTCCTTGCAGTCCAAGGGACTCTCAAGAGTCTTCTCCAACACCACAGTTCAAAAGCATCAATTTTTTCGGCACTCAGCTTTCTTCACAGTCCAACTGTCACATCCATACTGGAAAAACCATAGCCTTGACTAGACGAACCTTTGTTGGCAAAGTAATCTCTCTGCTTTTTAATATGATATCTAGGTTGGTCATTTTTAAAGAATCACAAATATTTTTTACCTATAACCTAATATGATTTTTTTAAATAAAAAATTCATAACCCTAGATTTTGGAGACTGAAACACCTATTATAAGCATGAGACTTGTGTAAAAGTTATTAACATGTACATCCTAAAAAGATGTCATTATACCTCAAAATATATCTATGTTTTTCCATACTAAAAAATAAATAGCATTTAGACTTCTTGTTAATTAGCTGATGTATTTTCCCCAAAAACTTCAAGTGAAATTGAAAGAAATGTATACTTTAGTTATTTTATAAGAAAACATGTACTTTTTCTTGCATTTATAATCCATATTATCTTTTGCAGCAGTTGGTGCTGAATTAGTGCAGATTTTCAAAATATATTTAATTCTTACTTCCAAAATTTAGCAAACATGAAGATCAGAGTTTAAACTCTTCATCTTTTAACTTGCATAAGCTCCTTTCAGAACCCTGGCAGAAACCCTAGCAATGTATTCTATTGGTTTCACATTTTAACTGAAATTTACCAGAATAAGTAATTTCAGTTAAAGTCAGTTGAGATTATCATCTCTTTACTTGAACTTCTGTGTCATATGGCTTTAATGTATTCCTGGGCATTTTTATGGAGTCTGTCTAAGGGGAAGCTTGGAAGCTTGGGACACATTTTGTCTGGGTTTTAGTAGGTTATCTGGTTGGCAATCACTTTGTGATTTGGCAATGACTTCTGCACATAGTTAATGTATTGCTCACTATCCCCTTGTAGGAGAGATTTTCAGAAGTTCTTTGCCAATTTGTAACATTGTAACATAAAGGTATGAAGACAAAGGTTGTGTTGCAGTATGAACTTTCTGTCCCATGGCACCCTAATCTTGATGGATATGGGAAATGAGGAAAGTATGAGGTGACAAATATATCAAGCCAGTTAATGATTCATATATATATATATATATATATATATATATATAGTTTTTTTTCTGTTTTATTGACTGACGCTCAGGTTAAAACAATGTCCTTTCCTTTGGGCATATATTTAGCTTGCCTTCAAATCTTAGAACTAAATAAAAGTAACAAATTTTTCTATCAGCCATGCTAAAAGACAATTTCAACTATTTCTCTACAGTAAACTGTTACAAAAACATTATCATATGAAAAGTTAGAATGTTAAGCCAAAACTATCTGGCAATATATGTCATAAAACCATGTCAGTTAAGATAACTAAGTTAAAAAGAAATTTACACTATTTTTCTGGATTTTCTGATGTGAGTGGTATATGCCAGCCTTTGATAATTTAATTAGTGTGTCAACAATTAAATTATCAAAGGCTGGCATATATATATTTAAAATCCTCTAAGTTGTATAAGCCACAGACCTCATAAAACTATAAACTTAGTATTTAATTGATATCTCTCTTAGTTACTTTATGACTGAAAACATATATCAACACACATATTTTATATATAAAATGTAAAAGTTATATCTGTGATGTCACTAACAATTTATACCTGAAGAAAGCTTAGTCAATGAAACCTCACAACAATCACACAAGACAAAATCTAATTCTAATAATAAGGACTATTTCCCATGTTCAGTTTCACAAGATTCTATAAGGGTATCATTTCTATTAAATTAGTGAGAATATTGATAACACAGAAATAATCCATATTCTTCACCATTGTCCATACACTTCTCAAAGCACCTTCTTTCATCAAGTGCAGATCCTCAGATTTTAGACATAGTGAGAAGGATTTAACTGGCTTAGTATGTATTTTTTTATTTTTCTCCAAGGTTTAGTAAGGTGATCACATAAAGCAATTCAGAAACATTTAAGGAGCTTGGGCTGAGGTCTTCTCACCATGTGGGACTAGAGGCAGGATTTTTACCCATATTTATATTTTGAAAAATTGCCCAAATGCTGCTGCTAGACGTTTAAGTGACAGTGGCTCAGACAGCAAAGGATCCACCTGCAATGCAGGAAACACAGATTTGACCCCTGGGTGAGGAAGATCCCCTGAAGAATGAAATGGCAACACACTCCAGTATTCTTGCCTGGAGAATATCCCATGGACAGAAGAGCCTGGCAGACTATAGTCCATGAGGTCACAAAGGGTCGGACGCAACTGAGTGACTAAGCACATGCACACTCAGAGTAATAATATGATCACAGAATTGACTATGAAAATGGAAGAGAATTAAAGATTCTTCTTACACTGAATCGGCCTTTTCCTTTCTGCCAGTCCCTCCCTTGGTGCCCTACAAACTGACGTGTTCATAATAATTAGAAAGAGATGAACTTACACCTATCATTCTAGAGAAGATATTAACACCACTTTAAACATTCTTGACTAGATAGCAAGTACATAATTCAAATAGTACCTGCTCAGCCTTTGAAACATAGATCATGTTTTAAGATTCATAACTTTAAAGCAAGCAGCACCATGTTGCATAGTATTTAGGTATATGTGTTTATTTTGAAAGAATTAAGAACTTGGAAATAATCATGAAGTTCAGAGTGATAGTTATTTCTGTGATGACTAGTGGGGAAGGATAGAAGAAAGAAAGAGAGAGAAGTAGATAGATATGAACCAGCAATAATACATATGCCAGTTTGCTTTAGTTTTAGGTTAAATGATAGGTTCCTGATTGTTCATTATTTCAGTACAAGCAAGTGAAATTGAAAGTTAAATTAAAACAAAACCAAAGACAATGTTTTCTTTCTTTTTTTATTGAGATATAGTTGATTGACAGTGTTGTGCTAGTTTCAGGTATATAGCACTGAAGACAATATTAGATAGGCATAGGCATTATGCTTGTGATATAAAATGATTCTAAAGAGAACTATGCATAGATCCATGATGACAGTGACTTATGAACCCAGGGCTATTTTGGACAATTGATACTCCTCTGATTTCGGCCAATCCCTGCTGAATATTCTCACTTAGTTATTTACAGTGATGGCTTCCCTGATAGCTCAGAAGGTAAAGAATCTGCCTACAATGCAGGAGACTAGGGTCTGATTCCTGAGTTGGGAGATTTATTTCTATGTTGTTCTTTAATAGCCTTAATGAGATATCATTGACATACAAAAATTGTACATATTTAAGTTATATAACTTGATGCTATTTTTAAATTGGAGCATAGTTGATTTACAATGTCGTGCCAGTCCCAGGTGTACAGTATAGTGATTCAGTTATATAAATAGATGTTAATATGTATTTATGTATTCTTTTTCAAGTTCTTTTCCCTTATAAGTTATTATAACATATTGAGTATAGTTCTCTGGGCTAGATGGTAGGTCCTTGTTGGTTATCTATTTTATATATAGTAGTGTGAATATGTTAATCCCAAATTTAATTTATCCCCCGCCCCATACCTTTCCTTTTTGGTAGCTATATTTTCTCTGTCTGTGGTTCTGTTTCTGGTTTATAAATAAGTTCGTTTGTATCTCTTTTTTCCTTAAGATTCCACACATAAGCAATATAATATGATCCCCCAATGTTCTTAGTGCTAATCCAGGCCTTAGATTCTTTACTTGATTAACCCACAGTTTAGGACAGCTCCTTGAAAGAAAACATTTGTTTCTGTCTGCATCCTTATGCCTCAGACAGTACATGAAAGAAAACAAGCAGGCAGTCCCTGTTTAATCAATGAGTGAATACTGGCTATTGTGTTCATTAGTATTATCATTTATTATTTAGTAACTCAAGTCTCTCTCAGGGTATATAATCACTGTAACATATTTACCATGGAGTAACATGTAGAGCTTGTAATAAATGTGGTCTGCTCTTTCAGTCTGAAAATTTTTTTTCAAATTTCCACTATGCTATTAAAATTACATAGAACTTAATAAGCTCTTCAGTTATATTTAGATCAAAGAGACATAGTTTAGTACAGAAATGACTACTGCAGAAATTAATAGCCACATGGTTAGGTAGACCAATATGAAGAAAACCAGTTCATTGAATTTCCAAATCCTGTTACTCTCCTTTCTTTTCCATTTTCCAGTTCTTTTGCTTTGAACAATACCTTTCTATTGTTAGTACACGTTGGTAACAAATCCTGGGTCTGTGTCAAAAGCTTTGTGAGGACAGGGTAAAATTCTGTAACCCCATGAAAGCATGTTTAGACTATTGGTTTTGGATACTCTCATTAAAATTCTATGTTAGGGTTATCAGATGAATGAGTATGTTGGTATTAAGAATTTATGATTATAAGGTTTTCTTTTTACTGAAAGTTTTTGACTTCTGATCAACTTGGATATGCTTCAGTAATTTTCTCTTGTATGACTGAGTATCAACTTTCTCTTGCGCATTTAATTAAAACTTTGGCATTGTGCTTTAAAATTCAACTTCCCTTCTGTAATCAGAAAGATGGTAATTATTGGAAAGTCTATCAAGGCTATGCTTAGGCACATATGGAGGCCACAATGTTCTTTAATCATCATTTATTAATACCCTGAGTCCAAATATTATCAAGTAATCATATGTGTGCATATAAATCAACATCTCAGTCAAAACCTTTGAAATTTTGCAAGGCTCCATATTACATAGAGGGTATGCCATAGGCAAAATGTGTTTTCCATTTCTTCCCAATCCTTGACTTTCTTCTGCATGTTCAGAGTCTTTCAGAACTCTTTCCACTTGTTCCTTGATCCAGTGCCTCAGGGGCCCACTGTTGTTGGCTAATCATACTTTTCCTTTTGTGTTAATGTTTTATAGGTGGTAACTCTCAAAATCTTGCACCCTTTCAGCTAACAAATTTCAAACTTTTTTTTTTTTCTCCTGTAAGTCAAAGGAAAAATTAATGTACTTTCAAGCATTCTGAGCATGCCACCTTAGAAAATAATTCTCTGGTCAAAAGGTCCTTGGTATTTAAGATAATTAAGACAATTCTGTATGGTTATATGATGAGGAAGGAGAAAGAGGATAATAGGGGGTATTCTGAGAGTGAATTTCTCTTTGTCAAAATATATGTTTCGGTGTGATGTACAAAAGGTTATGATAATAGAGCCCAGCTCTCATGGTCCTTAACTCAGGTCTGTATGGTAGGCAAAGTACAGGAAGTGTTAAAATACAGACCAGCCTGTATTCCCCACTGAATTAAGTTGGTTTTAGAGATACAGAAACAAAAAAGGAAAAGTCAGAGGTTAAATATACAAATGCTGAGACTTTCAGACTGTAAAAGTGAAAGCAATTGTGGAAAGACCGCCATGTGAATCATTTAACAGAAGGAAGCATTGGGCAGTACTCTTAGGGGAGTTATACTTCATGTGCAGAAGCACTGGGGGAGAAAATGGGCCAGCGGGCACTTTGCAGTTTTAGGTTCTGTAATACCACGGTTCATTGCTAACTTCTTTTAGAAATAAAAATGGTTTATTTCAGGGCTCACAGAGCTTTATCCTAGAGTTGAGTTTCATGCTTCTCAATGTTTTCAGACAGTGACTGTCTGGTACATAATACACTTAAGTGAAATAACAGAATGACTATAGTTGTGTGACCTCATTAAGTCAGGAGGTCAATCAAAATTTCTTTTCCCTTAGGTTATTTGATACCTGTATAACCAAGCACACCATTGTCTATCATTTGAATTTCTAGATATGCTTTTATGGAGTTGCGATTAATTCCTTAAATTTATTTTAGAAAGATGTTATCATTAGAGATGTACTGGAATAGAGTAGAAACAAAGCAGTATTATTCTTCCTCATCACATCATATGTCAGAAGACAGTTTAACAAAATACTACTCTCTAAAGAAGGTCTACAATCCACTCAGCTCATATATGGACTTTATTTATTATTTAAAACCTCACATTTAGCACTTTGTAGTATAGTTCACTCATATTTCATGAAGCCTTGACATGAGGGTCCTAATTTACTAGATGAGATCATTGTATCACATGTTAAGCCTGCACATCTGATAAAGAGATGCTTAGGCATTTGAAGTTAAAATATTAATAGAAAGGCAGAAAAAGAAAATGAGTAAAAGATGGGGTTGTGATATGTGTATACACACAAAGGACACAGAGCTATTTCTGTCTACCAGGGAATGGGAAACATGGTATAATCACGGTGTGAATATAAATCTGAGACTAGGAATATATTACACACTATTATGTGTAATGTCCGTACCTGGAAATCTGTTTCTTTAGTTTCAGTAATATTTTAGTCTCATAATTTCATCAAATATACTTTTGAACACTTTTTCTCTCTCTTCTCTTCTGGGATCTCTATCATATAAATATTGATATGCCTTATATTGTCTCATTAAATTATCCTCATTAAAAAAAAATATTTCTTTTTGCTGTTCAATTGGGTGATTTCCATTATTCTGTCTTCCAGATCACATATGTGTTCTGTATTATTTAGTCTGCTGTTAAGCCCTTCTAGTTTGTTTTTCATTTCAGTTATTTCATTCTGCTCTGAATGGTTCTTTTTTAAAAAAATATTTTCTGATCCTTGTTGGGTTTCCCAAGTGGCTCATAGATGAAGAATCCGCCTGCAATGCAGTAGACACAGGTTCAACCCTTGGGTCAAGAAGATGCCTTGGAGTAGGAAATGGCACTCCACTCCAGTATTCTTGGCGGGAACTTCCATGGGCAAAGGAGCCTGGCTGGCTATAGTCCACAGGGCTGCAAAGAGTCAGACATGACTCACTGAACACAATTCCTTGTTAAAATTCAGTTTATCTAACTTATCTCCAGTTCGATTAGCATTCTTATTCTTAAAGCTTTCAGTCTTTTAACTGGTAAGTTATTTATCTCTGTTTCATTTGGGATTTTTCATGGTGTTTTTCTCCTCTTTGATTTGAAACACATTCCTGTCTTCTCATTCTGTTTATCTTTCTGTGTCTGTCTGATAGGTGAGAAGTTCTGTGTTCCAGTCTTGAAGGGGTGTCTTTGCAGGAATGTCCCTACGCAGTCTGTGTGTGTCCAGTGGGTTTGGTGGGAGAGTTGTATCTGTTGTGAGCATGGGTCTTCCCTTAGGTGTCCCTTAGGTCCAGGCAAATGGTTCAGAGCCCAAGGCTGTTTTCAGTCTGCTGCCTCTGCAGAACGCTAATAATACTGTCTTCATCCTGGTCAGAGGCAGAGTCAGGTCTGAGCTCTTCTCTCTGTCTGCACTCTCCTTGGCAAAGCTCCTCCCCCTGGTGGAGAGATGCATCAGAACAGGAATGGCTGACGCAGAGGACATGCAGTCTGGGGTGTACTCTGGTGTGCTGGTGGAAACTGGCCAGAGCCCCAGGCAGTCTGTCTGCTGCCCTCACCACGTTCCCAGTTATTAGCAAGTGAGCTGTTAATGAGCTGAGCTTAAGTTTCCTACAGCCCACCTGTTAGTCCCACTGGTTTTCAAACCTGCAGAGGGGACTCATCTCATGTCAAACATCAGAGCTGGGGTGCCCATTATATGACGCAAACCCCTCATTCTGCAAGGAGGATCCCTGAGCTCATGATAACACTTATGTCCCCTCCTAGGGACCTGAGTCCTGACCAAATTGCTCCTCCTCCCTTTCTACCAAACTCAACATCGGTCTTTCTTTATAGCCTTGTGTGTAAAGGACCTTCTTGCAAATCTCCAGTCCATTTTCAGCAAGAGTTGCTCAACATGTAGAATTAGTTTTCATGTGTTCCTGCAGGAAGGTAAGCTCAGCATCCTTCTACTTAACCATCTTGACCTCCAGTTTACATTAATTTTTCTATTTATTATTATAGATAAAATATTATACTTATTTTTCTATTTTCAATTTTTCTTGAGCTATAGTTGACATGTAAATATATTAGTTTTAATTGTGAAACATGGTTTGATGATGTACATATTGGGAAATGATCAGCATGCTCTCTTGTTAACATTCATTGATATACATAGTTAGAGCTATTTTTTTTTCTTGTGATGAGAACTTTTAAGATCTACTCTCTTAGCAACTTTTGAATATACAATACAGTATTATGAACTATAGTTACCCTGGTGTACATACTATCCATAGGACTTATTCATCTTATAACTGAAGGTTATCACCTTTTGACCATCATCTGTTTAACCCATCCTACCCTGAAATCCCTACCTTGGTCTCTGGTAACCACTAATCTGTTCTCTCTGAGATCAATTTTTTTTTTTTAGATTTTATATGTAAGTAAGGTTGTATGGTATATGTTTTGTCCTATCATAATGCCCTCTAGATCAATCTGTGTTGTTACAAATAGCAGAATTTTATTCTTTTCATGGCTGAATAATATGGAATATTATTTTATCTAATAAATATTGTATTAAACTACTATTATTATAAATATTGGAACATATCATATCATATCTAATATATAGTATTACATATAATATATCATATATTAATTTGTTCATGTTATTCAGTCGCTAAGTCATGTTGGACTATTTGTGACCCAATGAACAGAAGCATGCCATGCTTCCATGTCCTTCACCATCTCCAAGAGCTTGTTCAAACACATGAACCTTCAGTCAGTGATGCCATCCAACCATCTCATCCTCTGTCGTCCCCTTCTCTTCCTGCCTTCAGTCATTCCCAGCATCAGGGTCTTTTCCAATAAGTCAGCTTGTCACATCAGGTGGTCAAACTATTGGAGCTTCAGCTCAGCATCAGTCCTTCCAATGAATGTTCAGGACTGATTTCCTTTAGGATTGACTGGTTCGATCTCCTTACAGTTCAAGGAACTCTCAAGAGTCTTCTCCAGCATTGCAGATCAAAAGCATCAATTCTTTGGCACTCAGCCCTCCAACTCTCACATCTATACATGACTACTCGAAAAACCATAGCTTTGACCATACATACCTTTGTCAGAAAAGTGATGTCTCTGCTTTTTAATATGCTGTCTAGGTTGGTCATAGCTTTTCTTCTAAGGAGCAAGTATCTTTTAATTTCATGGCTGTTTTCACAGTCTACAGTGATTTTGGAGCCCAAGGAAATGAAGTCTGTCACTGTTTCCATTTTTTCCTCATCTATTTGTCATGAAGTGATGGGACTGGATGCCATGATCTTCATTTTTTGAATGTTGAGTTTTAAGCCAGCTTTTTCATTCTCCTCTTTCACATTCATCAAGAAGCTTTTTAGTTCCTTTTCACTTTCTGCCATTAGGGAAGTATCATCTAAGGTTGTTGATATTTCTACTGGCAATCTTGAACATCTGGAAGTTTTTGGTTCACATACTGTTGAAGCATAGCTTGAAGGATTTTGAGCATTACCTTGCCAGCATGTGAAATGAGTGCAATTGAACTGTATTTTGAACATTCTTTGGCATTGCCCTTCCTTGGAATTGAAATAAAAACTGACCTTTTCCAGTCCTGTGGCCAATGCTGAGAGTTCTAAAATTGATAGCATATTGTGTGTAGCACTTTAACAGCATGATCTTTTAGGACTTGAAATAGACCAGCTGGAATTCCATCACTTCCACTAACTTTGTTTATAGTGATGCTTCCTAAGGCCCACTTGACTTCACACTCCAGGACGTCTGACTCTGAGTGACCACAGCATTGTGGTTATCTGGGTCATTAAGACCTTTTTTTGTACTATTCTTCTGGGTATTCTTGCCACCTCTTCTTAATCTCTTCGCTTCTGTTAGGTCCTTACCATTTCTATCCTTTATTGTGCCTATCTTTGCGTGAAATATTCCTTTGATTTTGACGAGATCTTTAGTCTTTCCCATTCTATTGTTTACCTCTGTTTCTTTGCATTGTTCATGTAAGAAGCCTTTCTTATCTCCACCTGCTGTTCTTTGGAAATATGAATTCAGTTAAATATGTGTTTCCCTTTCTCTTCTCTTCTTTTTCAGCTATTTGTAAGTCCTCCTCAAACAACTGTTTTGCGTTCTAGCATTTCTGTTTTCTTAGGGATGATATTGGTTACAGTGTTAGCAACCTCCATCCGTTGTTCTTCAGTCACTTTGTCTATGAGATCTAATCTCTTGAATCTATTTGTCACTTCCACTATATAATCATAAGGGATTTGATTTAGGTCATATCTGAATGGCCTAGTGGTTTTCCCTACTTTCTTCAATTTAAGTCAGTTTAATGACATAATATATTTATGTTTATATGCTTATATTTAAGCAATATTCTAAGCACACACATAATATAATTATATATAAAATAATAGCAGAGTGGGTAGCCATTCCCTTCTTCAGGGTATCTTCCTGATCCAGTGGTTGAACCAAGGTCTCCTGCATGGCAGGCAATTCTTTACCACCTGAGCCACCTGGGAAGTATCAATATTACTGGTATAATATAATTATATGTAACATATAGTTATATAATGCTTACTGTAATATATAATGGTGTATATATGAAACATTATATATATGGCATATATTATATGTATGTAATGGGCTTTCCTTATGGCTCAGATGGTAAAGAATCTGCCTGTGATGTGGGAGACTTGGGTTTGATCACTGGGTTCAGAAGATTCCCTGGGGAAGCAAATGGCTATCCGCTCCAGAATTCTGGCCTGGAGAATTCCACTGTCAGAGGAACCTGGCAGGCTACACTCTGTGGCGTCACAAAGAGTCAGACACAACTGAATGACTAACAATTTCACTTTTTCATACTACAAATATTATATGACTATATTATATGTAATTATATTAAAATATACTGTTTATGTTATGTTATTAATATGACTTAAATTGAAGAAAGTTGGGAAAACCACAAGGCCATTCAAGTATGATCTAAATCACATCCATTATGACTCTACAGTGGAAGTGACAAACAGATTCAAGGGTTTTTGAATAAAAATGGATGGAGGTTGCTAATACTGTGACCAATACCATCCCCCAAAAAAAGAAATGCAAGGAGGCAAATGGTTGTCTATATTATATACTTTGTGTCTATAATATATATACATAAATATTACATTTTCGTTATCCACTCATTTGATGATAGACAATTAGGCTGTTTCCACGTCTTGTCCATTTCAAACAATGCAGCAGCGAACCTGAAGGTGAAGATATATTTTTTAAATTACTAGTGTCCTTTTTCATTTTGTTTGTTTTTGGATAAATACCAGAAGTAGAACTGCTGAATCATATTTTAGTTCTTTTTTTAAATTTTTGACGTAACGTCATACTGTTTTCCATAGTAACTGTACCAATTTGCTTTCTACCAGCAGTGTACAAAGGTTCTGTTTTGTCCACTTCCTCACAAGTATTTGCCATATCTTATCTTTTTGATGATAGCCATTCTAGCAAGTGTGAGATATATCTCACTATGGTTTTGATTTCCATTTTCCTGATGATTCCCAGAGCAGGAAATGGCAACATACACCAGTATGTTTGCCTGGAGAATACCATGAACAGAGGAGCTTGGAGGGCTACTGTCCTTAGGGTCACAAAGAGTCAGACACGACTGGAGCTACTTAGCGCACACATACCACGATCAGTGATACTGAACGCTGTTTTGTGCACCTGTCCATCATTTGTATGTTTCCTTTGGAAAACTGTCTACCCAGACCCTCTGAACATCTTAAAATTAGACTATTTGACTTTTGCTATTGAGCTGTTTAAATTCTTTTGAATATATTTTGCAGATTAATGCCTTAATAGATATATGATTTTGCAAGTATTTTCTCCCTTTTGATAGGTGGTATTTTTATTTTGTTGATGGTTTCTTTTGCTGTTCAGCAGCTTTTAGTTTGATTTAGTCCCACTTGGTTTTTTATTTTGTTGCCTTTGCTTTTATTCTTAAATCCAAAAAACAATTGCCAATACTGATGTCAAGGAAATTACTGCCTATTTTCTTCTAGGAAATGTATGGTTTCAGGTCTTATGTTCAAGTCTTCAATTTATTTTGACTTATTTTTGTGTGTATGTTGTAAGATAGTACTCCAAGTTTATTGTTTTACCTGTGGCTATCCTGTTTTCTGAGCTACATTTATTGTCCTTTCCCCTCTTTATATTCTTGGCTCTTTTGTCATAATATGTTTTTTATTTTGTATTTATTTTTGTGCTTGTGTTCATTTGTCCTCATTTTAATCTTATATCATTGATTTTCTAGTCTTTTATCTTAAAACATTTAAAAATGTTTAATTTTGAGGTCCTCAAAGTGGAGAGATAGCATAGTAAAAACAAAAAAGTAATAATGACAGCAGATACTTTAAAATGCCTACTGCTTATTATAACCTATTTTAAGCATAGTTAACAGAGAGTTAATCTGCAATCAGTCCTTTGAAGTAGGTGTTATTATTTTCTTTCAGATGAAAACATTGTTATTGAGAGGTTCAATAACTTGTGCAAGTCACATAGGTTTTTTGTGGCTGAAGCTTAACTCAAGCCCAGAATCCTTCTACACCTACTCTTTTGGTGTTTCCTAATATATATATATATATATTCTGTGGTTCTCTAGACAGTTCTAAAAAATTACCATAAGAATTTCTGGAGACCCAAATGTTGATTCTTATCAGAATAATAAATACTCACTGTACATTTATTATGCTTGAGTTATTGGACTAGAACTAAATCTTTGCATCTCATATCATCTTGCCCTTATAGGAAGGAACTTATGTCTTAAGTTTCTGGCATATATAGTTTGTAACGTTTTGGGTAAAAAACAAAAACAGAAATAAATGGGAAATAGTAGACAGGAGACCAGTTTAAGGGAAGGTCTTTTAGGCAATGCCATTTCCCTAACTTTGGTTAGAAATGAGGAATTGTGAACATTTTAAGAATCAAGCAAATAACTCAGTAGAAAGTTTATGGTCCCTGCCTCTGACATCACAAGTATGCAAGCCTACTATTAAAAGAATTAATTATCATTTTTCTCCTCTACTAAAATTCTTCTCAGTCTTATATGAATACTCTGATTTTTATGTGAAATCCCTCAACATTTTCCTCCTTGTGTGTAATCAGAAGAAGCTATTCTGAGAAGTTATCCCTAAAAGGCTGCTTGTTCATTTTTTTTTTTTTTAATGAGAAATCAGCAGTGAACTTTATTTATGGTGCAACCCATTTTAGTTCAATCTGGGGCTCTATTAAATGTGAGTCCACAGAATTTGATAGGCACAACTATTCATTGTTAATACTTGTGATTCTCCTCTGGAAACATGGTGCTTGAACTTTTTTAATATGCCAGATGTTTGCAAGTGAATTTCTTTAGGCATAAAACATAAGTGACTTTTAGATGTATTATATTATGTAATACAATATTCCTAAGATTTAGATAATATTATTACCCTCATTTAGAGATTTAAAGACAATCTTGCAGTTAAAAAAAAACTGCCCTAAAATCATAGAGCCAGGAACATTTCATGTAAAGATGGGCACAATAAAGGACAAAAATGGTATGGACCTAACAGAAGCAGAAGATGTTAAGAGGTGGCAAGAATACACAGAATTATACATAAAAGCTCCTCCCGGTCGCCGCCCCTGACCTGGGGCGAGGGGTAACTCCTCACCACCACCGGCAGCGCTGAGAGGACCTACCCCACGCCCGAGGTCAGAGGCTGCGGCCAAGAGGAGCAGCCCGCATCCAAGGAGGAGCGGCTGCGCAGGCGCAGGAGGACCGAGGGGAGCTACTCCATGTTCAAGGTCAGGAGGGGTGGCCCTGAGGAGATAACCCTCATCCAAGGTAAGGAACAGCAGCTGCGCTTTGCTGGTGGAGCCATAAAGAGATACCCCACGTCCAAGGTAAGAGAAACCCAAGTAAGACGGTAGGTGTAGCCAGAGGGCATCAGAGGGCAAACACACTAAAACCATAATCACAGAAAACTAGCCATTCTGATCACTCGGACCATAACCTTGTCTAACTCAATGAAACTAAGCCATGCCGTGTGGAGCCACCCAAGATGGATGGGTTATGGTGGACAGGTCTGACAGAATGTGGTCCACTGGAGAAGGGAATGGCAAACCACTTCAGTATTCTTGCCTTGAGGACCCCATGAACAGTATGAAAAGGCAAAGTGATAGGATACAGAAAGAGGAACTCCCCAGGTCAGTACATGTCCAATATGCTACTGGAGATCAGTGGAGAAATAACTCCAGAGAGAATGAAGGGATGGAGCCAAAGCAAAAACAATACTCAGTTGTGGCTGTGACTGGTGATAGAAGCAAGGTCTGATGCTGTAAAGAGCAATATTGCATAGGAACCTGGAATGTTAGGTCCATGAATCAAGGAAAAGTGGAAGTGGTCAAACAGGAGATGGCAAGAGTGAATGTCGACATTCTAGGAGTCAGCGAACTAAAATGGACTGGAATGGGTGAGTTTAACTGAGATGGCCATTATATCTACTACTATGGGCAGGAATCCCTTAGAAGAAATGAAGTAGCCATCATGGTCAAAAAAAGAGTCCAAAGTGCAGTACTTGGAGGCAATCTCACAAACGACAGAATGATCTCTGTTCGTTTCCAAGGCAAACCATTCAATATCACGGTAATCCAAGCCTATGCCCCAACCAGTAACGCTGAAGAAGCTGAATGGTTCTATGAAGACCTACAAGACCTTTTAGAACTAACACCCAAAAAAAGATGTCCTTTTCATTATAGGGGACTGGAATGCAAAAGTAGGAAGTCAAGAAACACCTGGAGTAACAGACAAATTTGGCCTTGGAGTACAGAATGAAGCAGGGCAAAGGCTAATAGAGTTTTGCCAAGAGAAGGCAGTGGTCATAGAAAACACCCTCTTCCAACAACACAAGAGAAGACTCTACACATGGACATCACCAGATGGTCAACACCGAAATCAGATTGATTATATTCTTTGCAGCCAAAGATGGAGAAGCTCTATAAAGTCAGCAAAAACAAGACTGGGAGCTGACTGTGGCTCAGATCATGAACTCTTTATTGCCAAATTCAGACTTGAAGAAAGTAGGGAAAACCACTTGACCATTCAAGTATGACCTAAATCAAATCCCTTATGATTATACAGTGGAAGTGAAAAATAGATTTAAGGGACTAGATCTTATAGACAGAGTGCCTGATGAACTGTGGACGGAAGTTCATGACACTGTACAGGAGACAGGAAACAAGACCAACCCCATGGAAAAGAAATGCAAAAAGGAAAAATGGCTGTCTGAGGAGGTGTTACAAATAGCTGTGAAAAGAAGAGAAGTGAAAAGCAAAGGAGAAAGGGAAAGATATTCCCATTTGAATGCAGAGTTCCAAAGAATAGCAAGGAGAGATAAGAAGGCTTCCTCAGCAATCAATGCAAAGAAATAGAGTAAAACAACAGAATGGGAAAGACTAGAAATCTCTTCAAGAAAATTAGAGATACCAAGGGAACATTTCATACATGGTGGCCAGCTGCATGTAGCAGTGCCTGCACGGGACCTTTAGAAGGAGGTCAACATTATCTTCATTACCTCCACCATAGTTTGGCCCCAGGTGCCTCTTGAGAAATCTATATGCAGGTCAGGAAGCAACAGTTATAATTGGACATGGAACAACAGACTGGTTCCAAGGAAAAGGAGTACGTCAAGGTTGTATATTGTCACCCTGCTTATTAACTTATACGCAGAGTACATCATGAGAAATGCTGGGCTGGAAGAAGGACAAGCTGGAATCAAGATTGCCGGGAGAAATATCAATAACCTCAGATATGCAGATAACACCACCCTTATGGCAGAAAGTGAAGAGGAACTAAAAAGCCTCTTGATGAAAGTGAAAGAGGAGAGTAAAAAAGTTGGCTTAAAGCTCAACATTCAGAAAACTAAGATCATGGCATCTGGTCCCATCACTTCATGGCAAATAGATGGGGAAACAGTGGAAACAGTGTCAGACTTTATTTTTGGGGGCTCCAAAGTCACTGCAGATGGTGATTGCAGCCATGAAATTAAAAGATGCTTACTCCTTGGAAGGAAAGTTATGACCAACCTAGATAGCATATTAAAAAGCAGAGACATTACTTTGCCAACAAAGGTTCATCTAGTCAAGGCTGTGGTTTTTCTAGTGCTCATGTATGGATGTGAGAATTGGACTGTAAAGAAAGCTGAGTGCTGAAAAATTGATGCTTTTGAACTGTGGTGTTGGAGAAGACTCTTGAGAGTCCCTTGAACTTAAGGGGATCCAACCAATCAATCCTAAAGGAAATCAGTCCTGAATAATCATTGGGAGGACTGATGCTGAAGCTTAAATGCCAATGCTTTGGCCACTTGATGAGAAGACCTGATTCACTGGGAAAGACCCTGATGCTGGGAAAGATTGAAGGCAGGAGGAGAAGGGGATGACAGAGGATGAGATGGTTGGTTGGCATCACTGACTCTATGGACATGAGTTTGAGCAGCTCTAGGAGGAGTTGGTGATGGACAGGGAAGCCTGGCATGCTGCAGTCCATGGGGTTGCAAACAGTTGGTCATGACTGAGCAACTGAACTTAAAGAAGTAAAAGCCCATTCAAATCTATATCTGCTTGAATTTGGACATCAAGATGTTAAGAATACTTACACATGTGATAAATTTACTATCTCCAGATACATATTTGAGTCACTTGTGGAACCTAAATGAAGAATTCTCTATGACAAGAACTGCTTTCTAACTTTTGAGTCATAGAGATGATAATCTGTCTTAGTTGGTTTTGCTTGATTTTTGAATCCTTAAAAAGTAACTCAATTTATTTTTTATTCTTTGTTTCAACATTTTTTTTCTTTTTAAATAATTTCCTTATTGACTTAATGACTCATTTACATCATAGTGAATAAACACAAATACTTTTTTGAGCATGGTGTAGTAAAAGTATTATGTATAATGTATAGTTACTTGTTATTTCAGTGCTTGTATCAGGTCCATTATTAAATAGACATAAATACATATGTGGATCTGTATTTAACTCTTTTAAATAAAGTAGAATTCAAAAGTATTACTTTCTATCTATAAATGATTATAAACATGATGTTCTTGAAAGTTAAATTTTAAATAGCAATCAACTTTTAAATGTACTTATTTAAATAATTTTAAAAAGAACTTGTAAAATAACTCATGTTTAAAATGACTTTTAAAATAATTCCCTTTGAAGTACAAGGAACCAAGAATATAAAGAACTCATTCATGTTTCCCAAAATGTAGAATTCAAAAACACACAACTATAAAAGTTAAAATAGAATATGACGGGCAAGGAAAAGAAGTAGCTAAAATCCAATCCAAGAATTATTGTCATTGTAGAGTAGGGAACAAGAAACGGGAACTGGATCCATAGTCAAAGCAGTGTTTGTAGAAACTTTTCTGAGTTGAAATGCATGTTGGTATATACTACGGAGCATTCATTTAATTTGATTTTTAAAAAATTGCACTTGCGAGCATCTTAGGAAATGATTGAATTATTTTTTTATGAAATTTTTTTAATGAAAATGTTCAAATATACATGAAACTTGTAAGAATAGTAAAATGAAGCCTGTAGACATCTTATCTAGATTTCAGAATTATAATTAATTTACCATAATTGGTTTTTATATGTATGAGAGTGTGTGTTAATGTGTGTGTGTGTGTGTGTACTTATCTGCACAAGAATTCAGCTGGAAAAATATTTTATTACAAAGGAACAAAACACTAGTTGGCTTCGGAATTCTCCTTTGTAAATCAAATTGCCATAAGAAAAAGGAACAGTCTACAGTGTTTTAAGAGCAAAAGGACATGATGCAGTTATTTTATGCCCAACTGAGTGCTTTTTAAAGTGAAAAGTGAAAAAGAGAAAGACATTTTTATGTATATCAGGAAATATAGCATTTGTGTGCCTATTAAAAAGCAATGTTTCTTCAAAAATATGTTAACATACATTTAAGAGTTAAATAATATTAAAAATCTAAGAGTAAAACTTAAATGAAAAAATGGACTGAGATAAGCATGGGAATCACACATATGTAAAGTTAATGCTCACGTAAATCTGTCAAAACTATTCTTTAAAGAGAATGTAGGTTCCAAAAATATTGTATTTTGGAGATAAGGATTTATAATATATGAAAACTTATTAGCAAAAAGATTGAATAAAAAGTTTGAAAGAGGTCAAGCAGGCTACAGTACTGTGTTAAAAAGAACAAGCTACAACTTAATTTTCATATAATTGAAAATAGAAGTTGAAGAATTCATAGAGAGTAACTAAAAACATAAACAACAAAGACCATTCAAAAGTAACAGAAAACATAAAATAGTCAAATGTGAATCTCTAGAATATTGAGTCAGCATCAAGAAGAAAAGGTTGAAGTGCCTGAATAGGCAAAGGTACAGAGAAGGACTGGCTAAAGAGGCCTTCCGATCGCCAGCCACACGAGGCTTGGGAAAGGCTCCGATAGGCCCGTACCGCCTGCGGCGGAGGCAGTCCGTGTCCCTGCGCATTTGGCGCCCCGTGGGTCCCTGCAAGCCAGCAGCGGTGCCACCTTCACGCTCAACTCTCACTGGGGCAGAGCTGCCATAGGCACAAAAAGTCTTGCGTCTGTGTGTGTAGGGACGCTTCAGTCATGCCGGACTCTTTACAACCCTGTAGACTGCGGTCTTCCAGGCTTCTTTGTCAGGGAAGGGGTTCTACAGGCAAGAATACTGGAGCATATAGGCCAATAGTGGTTGCCATACCCTTCTAGAGCACTATATTTCCTTCTGCCTTAGCCACCAACTCCCCCGAGTCCCTGATGCTGCCAGAACCCCTGTGACCCAAGCAGCTGCACCAACTCCACAGCTGGCCCTCACAGGGGCAAACCCAAGTGCTCCAGGCCAGCCTCCCAGTTTGTTCCACTGGGAACAAGCCCCAGTGGACGACCCACATGTAAAGGTGGAAATAAAACACAGTTGAAACCCACGGGCAGTGTGGCTAAACAAGAAGACCCGGAACCTTCCCACCAGCTCTATAAGCTGCATATTAAATCCACATGATCAACTAGGCAGACTCTGTCTATGGAATATATAAAAGGCCATTGAGAGCTCCCACAGAACACACACTAGTTCTGATAGCTGTGGACACTGGGGGCAAGAACTCACAGGAGAAGGACCAGATTGGAATCTGAGCCGCCTGCACAGCAGGTCCAGAGATCAGCACCATGTTGGAGGGCATTCTCAGGAGGAGACGTGGACTGAGACTTGCAGTGAGGGAAAGGACTCTGACACAGTGACTCAAGAAAAACATGTATTGTTCTTATTTTTTAATTTTTTCTGTAGATTCTTTTGGATTTTTTTCTTTTTTTTTTTTTTCCTTTTCCCCCCTTCTGTTGCAGTTGTTGATTTTCTTGGCACTAAGAAATCCAATTAAGTTTTTGAGCTTTTTTTTCCTCTCAGTCAAATTTTTTATTGTTGTTATAAACCTCTGCCTCTACATTGGGCTTTTGCAGTTCTGTAGAGTTTTCCTTCTTTTCCTCTCTCTTTTTTTAATTTTAATTTTTAATTTTTAAACCTATTATTATTTTTTCTAAATTTATCCCCTTGCTTGCTTTTCCTACTGTTCTTTCCCCTTGCAGTTAGTCTTTAATGTATATAAATCTTCTTTATCTACCTCTATTTAACTTTGCACATCTATTCTTTCTTTCTTTCCTTTCTCTCCTTTTCTCTCAACATATTCATTAGTTTTACTTTTACTGCTTTATTCCCCAGTTGGCACCTTGCTTTAGTTTTGTGTTCCAGTTTGTGCTTTAGTTAGTATTGTTCTGGTAGATATAATTATTGGTTTCTTTTGTTCACCAGGTCAATCTATTGGACTTTATTTTTGTTGGACTGTTTTGATTTTGCTTATGAGTGTATATGTATATGTGCATATTCTGTTACACTTTTTATTGTTTAAAGTTCTGCTTCTACATTGGGCTTTTGCAGTTCTTTAGAGTTTTGCTTTTTTTCTTTCATTTTTTGTTTTCTTCCTTTTTTTCTCTTTTTTATAATTTTAATTTTTAAAAACTTATTATATTTTTATACATTCCTTTGTTTTCCTTTCCTATTGTCCTTTTCCCCTTGCAGTTAATCTTTAATATATACAAATCTTCATCTGCCTCTATTTACCTTTGCATATCTATTCTTTCTTTCTTTTCTTTCTTTCCTTTCCTCTCTAAATATATGTTAGTTTTGTTTTCATTGCTTTATTCCCCACTTGACACCTTGCTTTAGTTTTGTTTTCCAGTTTGTGCTTTAATTAGTTTTGTTCTTAACTGATAAATATAATTTTTTATTTCCTTTGTTCACTGGGTCAATTTATTGTACTTTATTTTGTTGGACTATTTTGACTTTGCTCATGGGTGTATTTGCATATGTGTCTATTCCATTATTTTAATAATTATTTGCCTGATTTTGTAACTGTCATTTGTCTGGGGTTAATCATTGGTTTCTCATTGTTGGATATTTGTTTTAATCTTACTTAATGCCATAACAAACCACTTGTGAAATCCTCGTTTCTGACCAGAGACCAAACCCTGAGCCTTTGGAGTGTGAGAACTGACTCCAAGACCCTAGACACCAGAGAACTAACCCTCAGTTCAGTTCAGTTCAGTCGCTCCGTCGGGAAACTAAGATCATGGCATCTGGTCCCATCACCTCATGGGAAATAGATGGGGAGACAGTGGAAACGTGTCAGAGAACTAACCCTAGAGAGTATCAAATAGTGAGAACTCACACAAAGGAAATCACTTGAATAGAAGACCTGGCATCACCCAACCACCACAGCAGCCTGTGAAGTATACCTCATCTAAATAACAAACAGAACAAAGATACAGACCCAATCACCAGCAGATAGGATTGCCGCCTCACTCAGCCTTGTCCCTCACAGGGAAAACAAACAAACAAACAAACAAAAACTCAGCACAGATCTCACCCTATATGAAGCTTACACAAACCCCTGGACCAAACTTATGGGGGCAGAAACCAAAAGGAAGAAAGAATTCAACCTTCTTCAAGGAAAGGATTCAACTTTCCTTGAAGCCTGGGAAAGTGAAAGTGAAGTCGCTCAGTCGTGTCCGACTCTTTGCGACCCTGTGGACTGTAGCCCACCAGGCTCCTCCATCCACGGGATTCTCCAGGCAAGAGTACTGGAGTGGGATGCCATTTCCTTCTCCAGGGGATCTGAAGCCTGGGAAAAGGAGACCTCAAACACAATAAGTTTTAAAAAAATAATGAAAAGGCAGAGAAATACTGCACAAATGAAGGAAAAAATTAGAAACACGGAGGTCCAAATAAATGAAGAGGAAATAGGTAAACTACCTGAATGAGAATTCAGAGTAATGATAGTAAAGATGGCAAAAGGCTTGAAAACAAAATGGAGAAGATGCAAGAATCAATTAACAAAGACCTAGAAGAATTAAAGAATAAACACACAGAGACAAACAACACAATTATTGAAATTAAAAATACCCTAGAAGGAATCAATAGCAGAATATCTGAAGCTGAAGAATGAATCAGGGAGCTGGAAAGTTTTGCCAAAACAGCTGGTTATCCATGTACTAAAATTTCACGTATACCAAAAATGTTTTATATGTAAATCAATCATAGACCTAAGGATTGAAGCTGGGTCTCCTGCATGCAGGTAGATTCTTTACCATCTGAGCCACCAGGGAAACTATAGAATGTAAACTAAGAGCTAAAAATATATATTTTCTAGAAGACAACATGGGTGAAGATGTTTGCTACTTTGGATTGGCAAGGATTTCCTAAACATGACACAAATAACATAAATAATAAGATTTTTTTAATGATAAATAAAAATTTAATCGAAATTAAAACATTTGTGGTTTGAAATATATCCAATAAAGACAAAAATCACAAGCCATTCACATTAACAAATATTACAAAACATATAAGTTTAAAAGAAAATCATAATATAATTTATTCTTAAAAGCTATAATAGTAAGACAAAAATACCAAGTTTTGTCTTAAAATGACAAACAACTTGAGCAAACACTATTTTTTTTATTTTTTTATGCCACACCACACAGTTTGTAGGATCATCCTCAACCAGGGATTGAACCTAGGCTGCTGCAGTGTAAGCCCAGTAACCTACCACTAGGTTAAGTCTTGAACAGATACTTTAAAAACAAAGATATTCACATGGCAAAATAACACATGAAAAATTTTCAACACTATTCATTATTATTATTAGGATCATACAAATTATTTCAAATGCACTAGAACTGCTAGAATTACAAACAGATTGATAGTATCATTGTGGTGAAGCCATTGAAAATTTCATATAACACTGGTAGATATTTAGGAAAATAATTCATCAATTTCTTATGCAGATGAATATACAATTATTTTATAACCTAAAAATCTTTCTCCTAGCTATTTACTGAAGAGGAAAAATATATGTTCACACAAAGAATTGCTTCAACAGTACGTGAACCGTGAACTTCCAGATGTTCAAGTTGGATTTAGAAAAGGCAGAGGAATCAGAGATCAAATTGCCAACATCTGTTGAATCATCAAAAAAAGAAGAGAGCTCAATAAAAACATCTACTTCTGCTTTATTAACTATACCAAACCTTTTGACTGTGCGGATCACAATAAACTGTGGAAAATCCTTAAAGAGATTAGAATACCAGACCACCTGACCTGCCTCCTGAGAAATCTGTATGCAGGTCAGGAAGCAACAGTTAGAATTGGAGATGGAACAACAGACTGGTTCCAAATAGGAAAAGGAGTACATCAAGGCTGTATATTGTCACCTTGCTTCTTTAACTTATATGTAGAGATTATCATGAGAAACGCTGGACTGGATGAAGCACAAACTGGAACCAAGATTGCCTGGAGAAATATCAATAAACTCGGATATGCAGACGACACCACCCTTATGGCAGAAAGTGAAGAACTAAAGAATCTCTTGATGAAAGTGAAAGAGGAAAGTAAAAAGTTGGCTTAAAACTCAACATTCAGAAAACTAAGATCATGGCATCAGGTCCCATCACTTCACAGCAAATAGATGGGGAAACAGTGGAAACAGTGGCTGACTTTATTTTGGGGGGCTCCAAAATCACTGCAGATGGTGATTACAGCCATGAAATTAAAAGACACTTGCTCCTTGAAAGAAAAGTTATAACCAACCTAGACAGCATATTAAAAAGTAGAGACATTACTTTGCCAACAATGGTCCATATAGTCAAAGCTATGATTTTTCCAGTAGTCATGTATGGATGTGAGAATTGGGCTATAAAGAAAGCCAAAGAATTGATGCTTTTGAACTGTAGCATTGGAAGAGACTCTTGAGAGTCCCTTGGACTGCAAGGAGATCCAACCAGTCAATCCGAAAGGAAATCAGTCCTGAATATTCCCTGGAAGGACTGATGTTGAAGCTGAAACTCCAATACTTTAGCCACCTGATGCAAAGAAGTGACTTATTTGAAAAGACCCTGATGCTGGGAAAGATTGAAGGCAGGAGAAGAAGGGGACAACAGAGAATGAGATGGTTGGATGACATCACCGACTCAATGGATATGAGTTTGAGTAAACTCCGGGAGTTGATGATGGACAGGGAGGCCTGGCATGCTGCAGTCCATGGGGTCGCAAAGAGTTGGACACGACTGAGCGACTGAACTAAAAGAATTACTATTGAATGTTCATAGCAGCTATGCCCCTGATAACCAAAAACTAAAAGCAATGCAGATGTCCCTCAATTGGGGAGAGGATAAAAAAATTGTGATATATCCCCTACAATGGCATAGTACTCAGGAATTGAATGAATAAATTGGTATTAGCATAAATAGATTTCAGTGTAATTGCATTAAAGTGAAAAAAGCCAGACCAAAATGGCTATATTCTATATGCCATTTGTATGAAATTCTATAAAAGGCAAAGCTATAGTGTTATTTTAAGAAGCAGATGGATATTTGCCTGAGAATAGGAAAACAGTGGTGACTGAAAAGAGCCATGAGGAGACTTTGTTGGGATGAAAGAAATTTCCATGTCATTATCGTGGTTAGTATTTTTTGAATACACTTGTCAAAACTCATAGATTCATACACTTAAAATGGCAATTTAAAAAAAATATTTTATTGAACTATAGTTGATTTGCAATATTGTGTTAATTAATGCTGTACAGAAAAGTGATTTAGTTATACATATATATTCATCCTTTTTTGTATTATTTTCCGTTATGATTATCACAGGATATTGAATATAGCACCCTGTACTATACAGTAGGACCTTGTTGTTTATCCATCGTATGTAGAATGGTTTGCATCTGCTAATCCCAACCTCTTAATCCATCCACTCCCATCTCACCCCATCTTGGCAGCCACAGTCTGTTCTCTATATCCTGTGAGTCTGTATCTGTTTTATAGATAAGAGAATTGGAGTTGTATTTTAGATTCCACATATCATAAGTTATATCATATAGTATTTGCCTTTCTTTTTCTGACTTCATTTAGTGTGGTAATATCTAGGTCCATCTGTATTGCTACACATGGTATTATCTCATTGTTCTTGATGTCTGAGTAATATTCCATTGTGTATGTGTATCACATCTTTATCCATTTATCTGTCAATGGACATTTAGATTGTTTCCATGTCTTGGCTATTTTGATAGTGCTTCTATGAACTTAAGGGTGCATATCTTTTGAATTATAGTTTTGTCTGCATTTATGTAAAATGATGGTTTTTATATGTGAGTTATACTTTAATGAAGTTGATAAATATAAAAAAATTCATATCAATCAATTAATATTCAATGATAAGCATCTAACTGCTTTCTCCCATGGCTTTTCATTTGATTCCTTTAATAACATGTTTACATCTCACTTTCATCTTATTGAACTTTAGGGCATCTACAATTTTATTTATCATTTTTCTAATAAGGAAAAGAAGTTATCTAAACACATAGCCTTATAACTTGATTACTGCCGCCAAATTGATACTCATTTTAATAAGTATTTCAAGTAATAAGTCAGTTCAATTTTGCTATATATTTCAATTACTTTACCCTATTATTCAAGAAAGAGAGTCTGTATAATACACTATATAAACCGCAATTTAAAAATATTCTATTTGAAATATAATTTCATTTTATTGATCATCTCATCATAATATTGGCTAATTCATTTACAAATTATGAAAGCATGTTCAAAAGATATGATCTAAAAACCAGAATTTAGAGACACAATGAAACTTTCTATTTGTTCCTTCTTTTCATCTGTTTTCTATTGTTCTTTTACTCAATGTACTTTTGCCTTAGTCAGTAGAGCTACCTTAAAAAATTAATGGACTTTTCCAAAAAGTCATCTTGAAACCATAAGAAACCATGTTCTTTGGATCAGTTTTTATTATTTCACATTTTATACATATATTTCCAAAACCACAGATTATAGGCATATTTCCCTTTCTGAAACGTAACAGTTTGTGCAAATCCAGTGTTACTGGTAGGTAGTGCCACTAGTAGATGAGTCGTTAGAATATGAGCGTAGCTCAAGTTTGCTTTAGAAACCACAGATCTGGCTTGGATTGGAAATAGCAGAATCAGCCTGCTGTGTTCTGTTAAGCTGGTCCAATTTCTTCATTTTCTGCAGAATTCAGAATTCCATAGTATTATTAATCATGATCTAAAATTATCTGTAAACTTTAGTCAATTTATTGGACATATTTTCACAGGATAACTATTTCAAATGCTAATATTCATTTTATTTATCAGGAAATTGTAACTGAGAGAGGCTGAATGGTTTGCCAGAGGTCATTAGGAGAGAGAGAGAGAAAGAAGGAAAAGAGGGGACAGGTAGGGGGTGGACAGAAAGAGAGAGAGAGAGACAGAGTGTGTGTGTGTGTGTGTGTGTGTGTGTTCAGAAAAAGAAAAATGACAAATACTAGGTTTCCTGAGTCCTTAGTGGGTGTTCTTTGCATTTCACATTACTGCTGATTAATATATGAGAGATTTTTGGTTCATGGATAAAATATGCAAGTAAATACTCAAGTGTATATTCCGCAAACATGGAGCAAATTTTTTATATGTGCTTCTATAAGACTAAATTATTTGACTCCCTACCCATACTGGTAAACTTATAACATGTGTGAAATAAAAACTCATATGTGCTATAAAAATACAATTTACTAATAAATTTTCCTTAGAAATAAACAGATCTCCTAATAGAAAGAAAATACTTTCAATTTTTATGAGCTTTATTGCCCAAATCATGTGTGGTGCCCGTGAAAATACACAGCTAAGATTTCTGGCTGGGGGAAGCACAGTTGACGGAAGGTCCCACCTACTGATGGTGGCGGATTCCCCACCATCATCATGCCAAGTCCATACTCTTCCCAGGTAGCTCTCAGCTGGTAACTGAACATGGTAATAGTAATGTGCTATGGCAGGCCCGTTATGGTGAGATGGGAACTCCTCCAACAGGAGACTTAGGCTCCTGACTTCCCACCATCCTAGCAGCAGGAATAGGCTCTTTCAAAACCATCCTTCTTAATCCTCTTTCTCCTCCACAGCAGTCAGATCAGCATCAGGATCTGAAGTCTTTTCTCCTGCCTTTTCCTGCCTCTTCCCCTGTTACCTCTTTTTCATGTCTAATTCTATCTTGGCATCTCTTCTGGAAGGCATGATCTGATACACATTTGCTCTTAATAGCTCTGATCTTGAATTTCTGTATTTCTAAAATACAGAAAAAAAAAATCTTCATTTTGCTGAGTGAGTAGGATTTCAGTTTGCGTTCACAAAAAAGACACTTTGAAAGCATTATTCAAGCACATTTATGTATTTTAATCTAAGACATTATTTATTTCCTGTACAAAAACCACCACTATCAATAAACTGTGAATTACTCTCAATTGTAAAGTGTATCTTAATCCCAGAGATATTAAAATCATGTATTTTAGAATCAGTGAAAATGACCTTTATTATTACCATTATAAATAAATATTTCTCAATATGAATAGGGCTTCCCAGGTGGCTCATTGGTAAAGAATCCGCCCACAATGCAGGAGATAAGAGTTTGATCCCTGGGTTGGGAAGATCCCCTGGAGAAGGAAATGGCAACCCACTCCAGTATTCTTGCTGGGAAATTTCCATGGACAGAGGAGCCTGGTGGACTATAGTCCTTAGGGTTGCAAGAGTCAGAGACAACTTAGCAACTAAACTACTCTCACAATATGGATAATCATGCAGCGTTTCCTATAGCTACTTTTGTGATGAAAATCCTTTTTTGTCTTGAGTGATATACATTAATAAAAATTCACTCCTTAGTTCCAAGTGTTTACTTACACATCTGGTTGCACATAAGAAGACACATAACAGTTTGATTATACATGTGTTTAATTGCTAAATCCTGTCCTACTCTGCGATGCCGTGGACTGCAGTCTGCCAGTCTCTTCTGAGCATGGGATTTCCCAGGCAAAAATTCTGAAGTGGGTTGCATTTCCTTCTCCAGGGTGGACCTTCCCAATCCACGTATTGAACTCATGTCTTCTGCATTGGGATGCAGATTCTTTACCACTGAGCTGCCTGGGAAGCCCATGTTATATCTAGTTTAGTGCAAATGCCCTTGAGAAAGAAAAAATAAAGCTCTGAAAGTACAACTGACAATTTTATGAAGTACTTTTATAATTTTCAGATTAAGTTTTTTTTAATTTGTTAACTGACTTCCACCAGAGTTTTAGGGGTAAATTGGTGTTTTTGTCATCTTTTGGTGGATGAGGAAATTGAAAGTAACTACTTAGGGTCACACGGAAAAACAACCCAGGCCAGGTATATGCAGTCCAAGATTTTGACTATTTGAGAAGCATGCTTTATATTAGCTTTGCAAAAACTTATTTTTAAAAGGTAATTAGTTACAGAAAACTAGGTGGAGACAACTTCAAGAATCTTACCAGTAACGTGGACATTTTTATTCTTTTTGCTTTTAAGGCCTTGAGGAAATTAAGAATGTTAGTTCTGGATAAGTTTTCCGGACTTTGAGTCTCTTGGCTTTTACTCCATTTGTAAAATGTCATACTGATTATTTAAACTCAGCAGGTATATTTTTGACAGCTGTGCTATGGCAACCCTCTTGGGAAAAACTTTAGTAACATTAACAAGTTCTGGACAACCAGGATGACGTTAAAACCTTGTAAATAGTGAAATTGCCACCAGGAAGCATCTATTCAACTGGCATATGGCTTAGAAAAGTACATTATATGTGTGGGCTTGGGCAATGTTAGGTTTGGTAGAAGCTAATTCATCTTTTTATTAACAAGGTTTTATTTCTTTAATTTGTTTTTTCCTTTCTGTCAATCATCTCAAATATTGTAATGGAGACTCTTTCATAAGACTTTACAGAAAATCTTGTGTTTTGTTTTTTTTTTTAATTCCTCCCTATGCCCTGCTTCATCCTCATCCCTCTCTTTATAAATTTTCAGGAAATAATGATATTTTCTTTTCTAGCTCATTTTCAGATATATGTGGAAACAGTTCTGCAGCAAAAGGATTCTATTGCTGAGATTGGACAATAGTCAAACAGGACATTGTTGTCATTCTTTCAGAGATTCTTTGGAAATGTCAAATCTTCTTAAGGCATTTGCATGCTTCCTCTCAGTGCAATACTATTGAAAACTTTGCTATTTAGGTTTAAGAACAAATGATACTTTCTAATCCTTTGTCTAGTTCCTCAATTTCCAACCCTTGATATAGCTATCCTTCAATTAAAGAAACAAAGAAAAACATGCATACTGAGAACTTACTATGTTCACAATGTCGTGAGAAGTCTTTATTTCTAGGCTTTGAGTAGACTGAGTGTTGACCTGTTTGCTAAAAATTTGCAAACTCAATATATCATACTCTTATTTCGCTTCCAAATCTTTTCTATGTAACTGCTCAGTTAATGGTGTGTTTATCTGTACAGATGCTAGAAATTAGAAACTAAAACCCTAACCCTCCTTTCACTAATCCTCCTATTTATAATCAATTACCTAACCCCTTCAAATTGCCTTGTTAATCATCATTAGATTGAAACTTTTTACTTCTGTGTCTCTGCTTTTGTTCAGTGTCTTATTTTTTTTCCCCAGACTAATGTAAAAGATTTTTTAACTTATCTGTCAAACTACTTTTATAATATTCTTCATTCTGCCACCAGATTAACCTTTTTAAGAAACACAAACCAGACCATAGCTTTGACTCCCTTTAAAAATCAGTGCCTGATTTTTGACCATAAGATTTTAATTTCTTTTTAATGATGTAGAGAATCTTGCTTATCTCTCCTACCCTGTCTATCAATTTATGACTATCAAATTTTAGAGTATTGTAGAATGTTTCAGAACTGCATGTCTTCATATACATATATACTCTCTTCTATGACTATGCTACTTGATACTAGAGTTTGTGACTCACCTGTAAAAAATCTTAGACAATTTTTTATTCTCAGTTCCAAGCTATAATATTTCACTAAATTGACCTAATTATTTTTCTCTGATACAGCCAAGGTAGGATATGTTAGCTGCCACAGCAAACACATGAAAACCTCAGTGGCTCGACAAGACAGAGTTTATTTCTCAATCCTGCCAAGACCTCTTCTAGAAGTAGACTCAGAGTTCCAGGCTGCCTCTGTCCTGTGGCTTTGCAGTCTCCACAAGACCTTCCTGGCCATTACCGATGGGAAAGAGGGAGGGAGAAACTGTCTCTCACGTAGCTACAGTCCGTAAGCAGGCATGGTCTGTTTGAAAGCACGTGGACTATTATCTGCCATCCCTGCTGACTTGCCTCAATAAGACTTACAACCCTGCCTGTCTGTGTTTCTTCTCCTTGCCTGAGCCTGTAGAGTTGTGTGTGTTGTATTGTATTGTAGTGGTGTCTTTACATTTCTCTCTCTCCCTTCCACTTGAATATGAGCTTCCTGACCGCAGAGGGAGTTCCTATGTACTGTTGTCTCTACAGAATAACTTAATGATGATAGCAGGTGATTGTGTTTTCAGAATGAACTAATATATGCTGATTTGATGTTTGGGTATGAATGGGACCAAATGCACTGATGTATTGAATGTGTGGAAAACAGTTCGTCAAATATAAGGATAATGACTTGGATGCAAGTATTACAGAGGATTTTTATTTCTTATAGATGAAATATGACTTGAAATTTTTGGTCTATGCCAGTGTGCCTTACTGCAAGCTTATTGGTGAAAACATAGTCAACATACGAATGTACAGTAACAGATGTAGTAAGTCTTTATGCAGGGGAGAATAACATTTCTTCTTCATTGTATTTTTTGCATTCATGCTGTTTGTGTGCATCTTTACTATAGTTTTAAGCTTAGTCATTTGCCATGTGTGATACTGTCTTACATGTCAAGAGAGGCCTCCTTTTTTAAATGAAAGCACAGATCATTGAATAATCCCTACTAGACCTACTGACCTTTCTTAGGGCATCGGGAACTAGAGAATGGTTGGCTTCATGACCTTCTCTCTAGGAGGCAACGAAGCAGTAGCTCTTTATCTCCAAACTGTACCACATATGAGACTTCCCAGGTGGCACTAGTGGTGAAGAACCTGCCTGCCAATGCAGGAGATATAAGAGATGTGAATCTGATCCCTGGAATGGGAAGATCCCCTGGAAAAGGGCATAGCAATCCACTCCAGTATCCTTGCCTGGAGAATCCCATGGAGAGAGGAGCCTGGTGGGCTACAGTCCATAGGGTCTCAAAGAGTCAGACATGACTGAAGAGACAGCAGATCACATGCAACGTGTGACCGTAGGTTTTTCTCTTTGAGGGGTGAAAGACTTCGTGCTTCTGGTTCTCCTAATGTCATCATAGAGACAAATCAGTGATTGCTGCTGCCAGTATACTGGATATGAAATGGACTTTTGTATCATTAACCCTTTAGGGTAAATTGCTGTTGACCTGTATATTATTAAGTTGCAAGTACATTTTCATAAACACTTTAATTCTGCATTCTAGAATGCCATTGTTTGTATACCAGAATGACAGAAATCACTAAAATCCTTTAACCAGGGCATGATGAATCTGTTAGAATTATTCAATGCTGAGAAGACACTGTAGGTAGACCAATATAAGACCTCTGCTGTGGTTTAAAAGAAATCACATGGACTATAATAGGCTGTCAGCAATATAAGTATTTCACTGAAGCATTTGAATCCTTCACAGACAAGAGTTCTAAGGAGAGAATTTGGGAGAAAATAATTTTCCTGATTCTCCAAATAAACCAATCATGAAACCAATAGGAAGTAATCCACAACTTAGGGTTTAAATACTGTCATGAGAAACCTGGCTCCAGTAACAACTAGCTAGATTAATAGAAATCTAATCTCTCTATTAAACACACATACATAATTCCTCTATCTTCACCAAATTGCCCAATATATGGGAGCCCTTGTACATCAACATCCTTAGTGGTAGGAATGGATCTCATATTGTTCAGTTGACCTTAGCCATTGCACTCAGAGCATACGCACCATGTTAGAGAGGCTGTTGGACCTGAAATACAGGCAGTTAGTCTCGACATCATTGCTTCATAATGGGCCTTCTCATTCTGAATTCTATGTCTTGACTTTTTATCCCATCACAGTGTGTTCCATTTGAGAGTGTGCTTCTTGATATTCTTTCCTTTTCCTACCAACAGATACTGGTTGGAGATATATAAATCCATGAAATAGGTTAGCCATTGATCCTCTTCTTAGAATGCTTCTGACCTTTCAGCTCATTTACCTCCAACTTAAAAGGACTTGCATATCCCTAATGATGGATATGGGAGCTGGGTTGGCCATCTAAAAGGTTCTGTTACTTTTTTTATGGGACAAGGAGTATAGTTTAATTTACATGTTTATAAGTAAGAGTGATAATTCTAATGATTTTTCCTTAATGAATGTCTGCTAAAAGTATCTTGCTTTTTCAGTATAGAAGAGGGATCTCTAAAAGGTGCAGTGTCAGGACAGAAAATAGATATCTTTCTATTTATTTCAAACAACAACAAAATGACTGTAGAGAAATAAATCTTCCCTTACAACATCATGGAATGACAGGAGGGCCAGATTCAGGAGACTGCCATCACAATAGTTGGTTCATAATCACCATCCAGAGCTCATCAAGCTCCTGTTGCAAACATGTAGGCAACGACAGCAATCTCTTGACAGCAGTTACGAGACCTGGAATTCTGGGTCCACCCGTGTAACCACTACTAAACACTCACATCTCCAAGGACACGACTAGAAACAGAAATACCTCACGTCTATCTTCTGAAACTAATCTGAGTTTATCAATTACTAGAACCAAAGACACATCCAGAATTTTGGTGCTAAGGATCTATGAGAAAGTTGATTTGAGCTTCCCAGCTTCCTTACATGTAAGAAAGTATGGGAAAGTAAATTAAAAAATTTTTTCAGCCAATAAAGTTAAAGAAAAAAAGAGAAAAAAGAAAAGCACCATGCTGAGTTCTGACTGAGTACAGAAATGAAAAAATCAAGTACAAGAATGGTGAGAAATATAAGGAAGCATATTCTGAAGAGGAGTTGATTTTTACAAAATATGAAAAATTCATTCATGAAAAAGCACCTATTTTAAAGTATATATTAAATGATATTTAAAAAATAAATAACTAGATCTGGCTCAGGGTTTTTTTGTTTCTTTACCTACAACTTAGATGTATTTATAATGGGTCATCAGCAATAGATAGAGAAATACTTATTACTGACTTTCATTTTTATGATTGAAATGTTTATTGCTGATGTGGATCTAAATGGAAATATATACTGTTTCCCTCATCTTGCTTTACTTAACAGTGCATATTATTTTCTATAAAATTATTGTGATGCTTTCAGGATTTGCCTTGTCATGAAATATTTTAGAAAGTTAATTACACCTTTCCTCTACCTGATTTTTTCTCAATTACAAATGTATATCACATCACATAATTAGTTGTATTCATGTAAAGAGTAATATCTGAAAGTTGAGGCCTCAAAGAAGTGACAGCACAAGAGTTTCACAAGTCTTATTATAGACTATTGTGAGATGTTGGAACTAACTAAAGTGTGCGGCAAGATGATCTTTCTACTGCCCTGGTGTTGTTTGAATAGGCTTTGGAGATTGTCAGGCTCTGGCTTGGTGGCTATGTCATGGAGTTTCAGCAAAAACATGACTCGTATCATGAATGTAATTGGAACCAGTGACCAAACAGCACGTGCTTTGAAAGGATATTCCATTGCAGAATTTCTGAACCATTTCAGTCCTCCACAGATTTTATTAATGGGATTTATATGTTCCTGGCTGTATTTTTTAATAGATTTTAAAATAATGACAAATGTAATATCAATCAGTTTCTTTCAAACAGATAAAGTCTTTCAGGCTTGTTGGAACACCTGCAATTTTTAATTTTATACTGGGTGTTGGATCTGGAGCCAAACACAGACTTTTTGGCAGTCATCTCTGTACTCATCTCACCTACAAAGATTTGAAACAGGTATTAGATATTTGATATTTTTTTTTTACCAGGAAATGTATGCTGACTTTGCCTTTTCAGATGTATGACATTGAATCTACCCTTCCTTTCATTTAGTGCAATAAAAGATTAGGAAAGACTTAAGCAAAGAAATGTAACTTAAGCTCCATGATTGTAGGATCATTAAGTATTTGAAAAGAACTCAAAAAAATGCACATCAATTAATCTGTCCATTCATGTATATATTCTTCACTATATCCTATTGAGGGCAAAATCTGAGTCCCTCTATGGGCAAGATCTTTTATAGGACTAAAGAACTATATAGTTTAAAATCCAAATTGGGATTTTTTTTTTGAGAGTGGAATGAAATTCAACTTGTAATTATGCCAGGATAACAGACCTGACCTGGATCTGTTCCTAGCAAACTTCGAGGTAAGCCTTTCCACGTATGATCCATGTTAGGATAATGAAAAGATTTATGTTTCCTTCCAAGTTGACCTTAAAACAATCTTATTTTTATCCAGAATTATAGAGGTTGTGTCCTTGAATAGATTTTTCAACTGCCAAGAGAAGAAAATCTCATTGGGGAAGTTAAAGTGCTTTTTGTTTCTTATGCTGAAATGTAAGTGAAATCATTCGCTCCTATCCTGAGAGCATTTCTTGAGAGAATATCTAAAGGTTGAGTAAGCAAGAGAGGTAAACATAGAGAAAGTAGGAGCTAGTGAACTAAAAATAAATTTTATTTCTTCAATATATCTGAGTTTACTGTATCGATGAACTCTGACAACTAAAATGGAGATGAAAATCACAGGTCATATGAAGGACTGGAAAACACAATGTGAATGGATTGAGTCAAATCTATTACCACTACCAGGAAAACAAAGGAATGTCCATGTATGTCTAATGATGTATCAAAAAATCAAGGTTACAAACCTAAGGTGGCATCATGATGCTATTGATTTTATATCTATGTTAAGTCCCATTACAGGCAAATTGACCAGTATTATTGTGAGTCATAACGATTCTCATATAACAAAAATAGCTCAAATTAAGTTAAAAGCTTAGAGATATTACAGCACTTAACATTAACATAAAATCATTTGCTTTTGTGAGAAACAAGGTCATGTTTTCATACTGCACAAGAAGCCAAATGGTAATGTGGTCCATCTGGATTCTTGAGACTCTGCAAGTGTAAACTCCTTAGGCATTTTACTGATAGAAAATGGACGGCAGGGTGTTAGTTAAAATGTAGTTAAATGTTCATAAAGCCTTTTTAATCCTATATTTATAGTACCCAACCACAAAGTGACATGCACAGTATTTCAGCTGTTCACAGAACCTTCTGTTAATGGATTTCTAAATGCTTAGTGACAAAAGCAGATCCCATAATTGATTTATAATTACTCTTACAAATACACTGTACTTTTGAATATTCACCTAACCCTCTTATCAAAGCAATTATTACATTAGTTTTCATAACTCTGTTTAACACAGTCAATGTAATTGAATATCTGAGGACTATATTAAGATAAAATTTTCCTATCTGAAACATGACAGATGACATTATAAACAAGTCTAAGAAAATGTCGGTTATAAGTCCTTATTTCTTGAAAAAAGTTAGTAATTTTACAAGTCTAACAGGAGTTTGTAGAATTATGTTCTGATGGAGACCTATGACCTATACTACCCACTACCATTGAAATGTTAAAATATTTCCAACTTTATTGAGTCTCTTGCTAATTAGATGCTATTCACATCCAGAATAAAGCAAATTGCATATCACTATTTTTAACAAAAGTATTTTAGTATTATAAAGAAAAATATTTATTGCATCTATCTTTTATCTCTGTATCTAAATTTTTGTTATAAAGAGAAATATTTGTTTACATATATTTTTTCAAGATTATCCTTAAAATAAGCAATATTGACCTATAGATAGTATACATTTTTGTTTCATAATAAAAAGTTGTATAACATGATGAAGTATTTCTGAACCACTAAGTATTCTTCATGTTGGCCAAGTAGCGTGCATTTCCTCCTTCCTTTGGCCCCCTATCTGCTTTCTGTACATATCCATATGAAAGAGTGTCCTACTCTTTTTGTAGTCAGAACTACTAACCTAATTAGATGTGAACATGCAGAAGGCAGCAGCTATTTTGACTTTTCTTTCCTGGCTACTCCTCCCCCCAGTATATGCCCGCTCATGCTTTCTCAGTCACTTCAGTCATGTCTGACTCTGTGATACTATAGACTGTAGCCTGCTAGGCTCCTCTGTTCATGGGATTCTCCAGGCAAGAATACCAGAGTGGGTTGCTGTGCCCCCCTCCAGGGGATCTTCCCCACCCAGGGACTGGACCCTTGTCTCCTGCATAGCTGGCAGATTCTTTACTGCTGAGCCACAGAAGAAGCACCATAGCACATGCTAGGTACTCAATAAAGCATTTTTTTTAATTAAAAAAAACCCTCAAAATATGCATAAAAATTGAGAAGATGATCCAAGGAGTTTCTGTACATCTTCTGTTGCAGGAAGGGGGACCCCTTCTAGGGCCCAAAAGTGGGCTTTTGTCTAACACTCAGAAATTAATTGTCTGAGAAGACATATGTACTGACAAAACAAGAGATTTTATTGGGAAAGGGCGCCCAGGCAGAGAGCACTAGGGTAAGAGAACCCGGGGAAACTGCTCTGCCATGTGGCTCCCAGGTTTTATGGTGATGGGATTAGTTTCCAAGTTGCCTTGAGTCAATCATTCTGACTCAGAGACCTTCCTGGTGGTGCACACCTTGTTCAGTCAAGATGGATGCCAGCAAGAAGGATTCTGGGAGGTGGTCAGACATGTGGTGTCTCCTTTTGACCTTTCCTGAGCTCTTCCTGTTGGTGGCAGCTTATTAGTTCTGTTTCTTACCAGGACCTCCTGTCCTAAAGCAACTCATGCAAATGGTTACCATAGTGCCTGGCCAGGGTCGGCGGTTTCAGTCAGTTTGCTTCCCCTAACACTTCCACTTGGTTTTCCCTAATGCTGATAGATGCCATGGAGCTTTAGTCAATACTAAACCACTAGCCTTGGTAATATATTAATTAAACTAAATATTTATTTTGAATTTTATGTTTTCCCTCTAATGTTTTTGTTGTCATTGTTCCAAGATCGAATTCAGGATAACACAGGACATTTACTCATGTTTCCAAAATATCCTCTGATCTATGTCAGTTTCTCAGTCTTCTTGTTTTTCATGGCCTGGATGAAAAATAAAGAATTTTGCTTAACTAGGTGAATGAATTACTTTGTTGAAAACCAATCAGTCTACTTTATTATGTGTTTGTATTAGAGAGAATTGTGTGGATGTAAAATATGTGCTTATTCTGTGGTTGCATTTTAATTGTTTTCTCAAAATTTCTGAAACATATCATGTAATGTAGCTTAAGTATTGATATAAAGGCAAAGTTTAAATAGGGTTATTTTCCTTCTGATTTTAAATTTCAAATGTGAAAATTATTTTCAAAGAAGAATGATCATGAGCTTCTTTAAGCAATAAGAATTTAGAACTAATAAACATATAATGCCAGCGAGACAAAGGCAGAATGGATTAAGGTTAAGAATATCTACTTTGGATTCAGAAATGCTTGTATCTTATTAATGACTTGGCCATTTGCTCACTATGTGGTCTTTGGTGAGTTATCTTAACTTTGTATTTAGTTAAATAAAGATAATATTACTTTATGGGCTTATTGTGAAGATAAAAATGATTAAATTAATGTACTTTATTAAATTAAATTAGCTCTTAATAAATATAATTAATGAACCATAAGAAAAAAAAAGCAGGAAAGGAGATTAAAAGAAATAATCATTCAACAATATAAAACGTCTTACTAAAATTGAACAAGCTAAAAGAGATCTAATTAATAGATAACTAATGGAAAGTTACGTGTACTCTCCCAAGCAGAAACCCAAGACCATTAATTCACTTGTTATCTATTGGCATTTGGTGTCTCAGACTGGAAAGAATCTGCCTGCAATATGGGAGACCCTAGTTTTATCCCTGGGTCCAAAAGATCGCCTGGAGAAGTGAATGGCTACCCACTCCAGTGTTCTTGCCTGAAGAATTCCATGGATAGAGGAGCCTGGTGGGCTACAGTACAGTTAATGGGGTTTCAAAGAGTCAGATACAACTGAAAGACTATTATGTTCACTAAAACTGAACAAACTAGAAGAAATAGAATTAATAGAAAAGTTATGTGTACTCTCCCAAGAAGAAACTCTTACAATTAATTCACTTGCTATCTGCTAACATTTTTGTTTAATATTTATCAGAAAATTATATAGTTGAAGTCATGTATAAATTTTAGAATTTCTTTATAAATTAATATATCTTAGTAAGAAATGTATTGTTAATGCATCACACACTAATGGACACTCCCACATGTTTTAACAGTCTTCTCTGACACTGAGGAGCTCAGTAAGAAATAAGACTTCCCCACCACTGCAACCATTGGCTCATGTGTTCCAGACACATGCTTCAGCAAATTTACCCATTGTAGAAAAGTCATGTTTTATGACCCCAAAATTAAAAGTATACTATATTAGAGAGATTTTATGAAACTGTCGTCTTCAGAAAGTAAAAGAGTATTTTTTTAAAATAGGAAAGTAATCCTTTTTTACATATGTCCCTTTTAATTTATTTTTAATTTTGTATTGGAGCATAGTTGACTTACAGTGTCATGTTAGTTTCAGGAGTACAGCAAAGTGATCCACTTATACACATGCGTTTATCCCTTTCCTTTCAGGTTGCTTTCCCATATAACTTATTACAGAATATTAAGCAGAATTCCCTGTGCTATACAGTAGATCATTATTAGTTATCTACTCTAAATATAATAGTGTGTGTATGTTAATCCCAATCTCCTAGTTTTTCACTCCCCCCCATTTCCCCTCTAGTAATCATAAATTTGATTTTCAGATCTGTTAGTCAGTTTTCTCTTCTGCAAATCAGCTCATTTGTGTCTTTTTACCCACTTTCTATGTCTGGGAGTTGAGCAAGTTGTGGAATCACTCCAAGCCTTGATTTATTTTCTGCTTAAAAATATAAAGTTGGGCTAGATCAGTGGTTCTCATGCTTTTGTGTTTTTCATAAAGAAGTAAATTAAAAATGGAAATCAGTGGTTCTCACTTTGGCAGCGCATATACTAAAAATGGATATCAGGGTAGAGCCACTCTTCATTGTGTCACATAAAGCATATTTTTAAAACTCAAAAATATTTTAAAACATGTTTTAAAATTATTTAAATTTTTATAACCATGCTGGTTATTTACACAAGTCTCATATTCATTGTTTCTGCCTATAGATATTTTCAGCAAAAGTAGTCTCAATCTCATGTACAATTTTTCTGTTGAAGGAGTTTTTTTTCTACCAAATTTTAAAATAATCTCAACAAGTCTGATTTTCAACTGAAAAACAGTTGAACTGAAGATAGAAAAAGCAAGCTGAAAGTAGTTATATTCTAGCACTTTAAAATGCTTATATTTAATTTTTTTAAAATTCTCATTCTATTTTCAGCTAAACTGTGAAATAAATCAGGAGAATAAGACTGAATTAAAGATGTACTAGGAACGCTGAGCACAAATGTATTAATTTATTGGTTTGTTATCCAAAGACTTCCTGACAAAGTTGGTACTAAGCTCTGGTTCTCCTGAGTCACAATCTTCTCATTCCTTAGAACACATAAAAAAGTCTTTTAGCTAAAATGAAACATCTGGAAAGATAAAATTTCTCTCTACTTGAACACACACAGAGGTCTCACCAAAAACCTTTTTCATAGGCAAAACTAATTCTCAGAAACAATGAAGTATATATAAAATCAAAAATGAAAGGTCCTTCAAATTACTAGCATTACCAACAGGATGCCAAATTCAGTTAAATTTAAATTTAAGAACATATGCAAAAAGACAAAACTGGAGTTTTAACTGTAGATATTTTTTAATTGCACAGATATAATTCCATTGAAAAATGAATTAAGTAAGCAGTCAATCAAGTACTTCTTAAAACTACAATGATAATAACATAAAACTAATAAATACCTAGACTACTACTAAATGCCATTAAGCATACAAAAATACATAGCCATCATCTTTTTTTCTAGAGCATAGTAAGCTACTTGAAGGTACAAAACTAATACACATTCAAAACTATTGTTGAATGGGAAAAAATAGTATATATATATGGCTGTTAGTATGTCCACACACAGCAATCATGGAAGGGTTCTTGTTGGAAATTTGAAGTAAGCTGGGTCTTGGAAAGTAATCAAGACTTGAAAAGAGAAGGAAAGGGAGGGTATTATAAAGCTAATGACAGAACACAAGTATAAAAATATGATGAAAATTGGGATATATCAATGTTTAGAAATAAGTTAAAAGGATCTTAGAATCTTAGAGCTTGAAGAGGCTTCAAACATCACATAGCTCAATCTCCTGCTTTCTCAATTTGGGATCCAAAGAATGAAAAAAACAGAGGAAACTGGCCAAAGACACACAGCTTGTTAATGATTCAATTGGTACATGAATCTAGGTCTCTTGATTTTCACAATCCAATGCTGTTTTAAGTAAACAAGTTAACTTTTACTAGTTCACATTTAATTCAGTATGAATGGGGCAATTAAAATTACAGACTGCAAATAGGAGATTGCCAAAAGAGGGCTTGAAAAATATGCTGTTGTAATTATTGTTAACCTGTGAGAGTTTCATCATGTTCACTTATCTTCCTGTTTCTGGCAAGAGGTAGTATGTCCTTCTGAAATCTAATGTGGCCTCTTGTAGTTTTTTGGCATGAAATTACCTAAATAGTGCCAGAAATATCATGAGTGAGACTCTACAGTGAAGTTTCCACCCCATTTTCAGTGTTAAGACTCAAACACAGTTTGGTTGAAGCTTCTAATGAGAGTACCAGACTTGGGAGATGTAATGGACACATATTAGATGGTGCTTGTGTCAGAAGGGCAGGCACATGTTACAATCTGATGTAGCAGACCTGATTCTTCATTTTGGTGACTTAAATGTATAATTGAAATATAAACTTAAATTCAGAAAATAGTTTATACACTGATGCAATTCAAAGAATTGTATCATAAAAGCTAATATAAAGGCAAATAATAATTTTCATGATTAGATACTTTAAGATCTAATTCAAATTAAATAATTCTAATTGAATAAATTAATTAAAGGAATTAAAATTTTATGAGTTCAATGAATATTTAGTGAGAATTTCTAAGCTTTATAAAGATTTTTTTGGTGATTATGACACATCATGAATGAACAACAAAAGCATTGCCTCATGAAATTTATTGGCTGATGGAAATTTACATTCCAGTTCTTCTAAGTGCTAGAAAGAATATCTAGTACAGACTGTGAAAAGATGAAACATTGTGACTGGTCTATTTACAAGTCCATTATTTTAAAAGAGAAAACAGACATGAATAATAATTAGGAGACAGTAAGGTATCATCTCCAATTGAAAAATGTATTGTGTCAAATACAGCACAAAGGAGTAAGTGAATAACTCCATAAATAGCAGATAGGAATGGTTTTGCTAAGAAATAGGCTCTATGGGTTGTATTAAGAAAGCAGAAGTGAAGCTGGCTAAAATATAATACTTTATAGATATGTATAAAATCTGGCAATTTTGATGTTGAGATGAAAGGTGACTGAAGTAACAAGCCAAATTTCTTATTAATAGATACATGCTTCTTGCTTCCTGTAAAGTGGAATCTGAATATTTTTTCCTCCTATGTATATCTAACAGTTAACTGAAATTGAAACCTTTATAAGAACTATTGATTAACCAGGTTTAATAAATATAAACTAAGGATATTTTTGCTTTTATGTGGTAAAATATAGTTTATTAAATACTATGTTTATATAATAGTTCAATCTGAACTATTATATGTTGAAATTTTGAGTCTTTGTTGATTACTGTTCATTAGCTCTACTTTAAACTTAAGTCATTGAATGAAACTTACTATAGTTACACTAAGTTGAGTTGGAATCAGTTCTCATATTAACATTAATTCTCTCTAATCACTTAATATGTTGACTGGCAATTTTATCCAGTCAGACTGCAAAATAGCCTAAGAAACACAATGTTCAAAAATTGCTAAAATGAACATGAGAATCATATCATCTATTTTCAAAAGTTGATTCAAATAATTGGAAATTTTCTTTCACTAAAAATGCCAGCTGATAAATTATATCAATTTTGGCAGCTAAATATGACTTTAAAATAATTTTGGAACTTTACAAGCCCACCCAGTATTTTCATTTATTTTCAGCGGAAAACTTTCTATTTTTTCCCCTATGAAAGATCCAAGATATTTAAATAAAAGTAAAAGATATCCAGTGACCTTAGGAAACCCCCTTAAATAAAAATAAATGTATCAAATGACCTTAGACATGCCCCATAAGGATGGGGAAGAATGCCTAATGAGAGGGAAAATAAAGAGAATAAGCTTCTAATATCAACTATTGGTGAAGTCTTTAAAATTGTGCTAATCTATAAAATCAACATTGTATCTCCAATTCTCACTAAAAGGACAGTGGTGTTCAGAGAACACTGTAACTTAAACAGAATGCTTGAAAGGCAAAAACTCATATTAAGGGCAGTAATTATAAAAAGACTGAAATAATTTATCAAATCTGTGCATGCTTGAAAGTGAGAGGGAAATGTAGAAACCTGTTAGATGGACATGTGGAAACAAGTCAGCCCACAGATTAGTTGAGCATTTCAAACCACAGGCATTCAAAATTATGAGCTAGCAGGTTGGATGCATGAGACAAGTGATCAGGGCTGGTGCACTGGGAAGACCCAGGGGGATGGGATGGGGAGGGAGGCAGGAGGGGGGATTGGGATGGGGAACACATATAAATCCATGGCTGATTCATGTCAATGTATGGCAAAAACCACTGCATTATTGTAAAGTAATTAGCCTCCAACTAATAAAAATAAATGAAAAATATATATATATAATTTTAATCACTAAAATAAAAGGCATAATTAATAGAATTGGTTCTTATATATACTTTGTATATGATATATTCTGAAATCTACATACTTCACATAAATTGCTGAATATTAAATGCTTTTTGGCTGTTGTATTCTAGTAAATTTATGGTGTTGTTTAAGTAGAAATAAATATATATGTGTGTTTAACAGTTTTTAAAACTTTACATAAACTAAACAAGTCTTGGAAGGAACATATACTATTTTCCATTTGTTTCTTTATCAGTATATTAAATCTCTTTGCTGACAGCATAGGGGAAATTATAAAAAAAAATTATGAGCTAGATCGAAAGAAATGTAGATAGAGGGGGACTTCAGTCCATCACATCTTCATGAGCATGTTTACCAGGTATCATTTTTACTCCAGGGGATGCTGTGTTTCTCTTATAATATGAAGAAACTTTCAGGAAGAGTAAAAGGGAGATTTCTGGGGAGAATGATTTTGTTTTGTTTTCCTCTTTGATTAGATTGCATGGTACATCAGTTTAAATTTTCCTTTTTCATACAGTTATTGTATTATTATATACTTTATTTGAAATAAATTTCTAAGATTTTTATCCTTCCTTTGAAAAATGGATGAACTAATGTGCAAATCCTTCTGGCTTTCTATCATTTCTCACAGTTGGGCTTTAACAGACATTTGAGCTTTAAGATCAAAGCTGTACCTTAACAGTTATGCAACTCGGGTCAAATTATTGTGCCTCTCTAAGCAGTCCTCTCACTTGCAAACTAGATGTTTGTAAGGCTTAAATGAAATAATCATCTTTAAGCCCAGTTACATTTTTACTAATAATTCTACTAAAATAAATGGCACGTTTTAGATGTCCATATGATATTGTTGGGGGCTTCCCAAGTGGCTCAGTGGTAAAGAATATGCCTGCCAATGCAGGAGACACGGGGGACGTGTGTTTGATCCCTGAATCAGAAAGATCCTCTGGAGGAAGAAGTGGCAACCCACTGCAGTATTTTGGATGGAAAATCCCATGGACAGAGGAGCCTGGCAGGCTATAGTCCATAGGGTCACAGAGTCAGACACAACTTAGCTACTGAGCATGCATGCACGATATTGTAGAGGTTTGTTTTGTTTTTCTTTTTGAGACAGATGTCACATAAATTATCAAAAAATAAACAAAAAACAATAAATATCCAGTTTCTACTATATGAAATGCTGGATTCTGTATGAATAGCAATCATGTAGCATGTAAAACTCTACCCTAAAAAAACCCATAACTTACTAAGATATTATAATGAATTTTAGAGATAATAAGCTAGGCTAGATTCTTTGCTATATACTGCAGATTTTAGTTACCAAGGTGCATTTTTGTACGTATGAAATTTATTCTAGTGGTATAATCTGGATTTCTGTATGGGATATGTTTCGATAAATGTGTTTGCCTATGAACCCCTTTAACTTCCAACAATAAACCCCCTTGGGTAGAATCCCGAAAAAAGCCAAACTTATCCACCTTGTACCAGATCACAGTATAGTGAAGTTACATGATGCCCTATGCCCAGCACCTCCTGGTATATAGGAGTTAGTCTGTAGGGAGAGGAAGGTCTTAGGAAATTCAGCGAGCTCTTTTGTGTATTGTTTTGAACATTCAAAGGATCATTTACTAAATAGCACCCTAGTGATTGCTAACATTCCTTTCGGTTCTAAAAACACCATGATTCTATAATTCTGTAATTTAGCCTATAAAAATACTCCAACAAATCATATGAGCCATTCAAGAAATAGCACCACAAGCCCTGTCATGTTTGTGCTTCTGCCTTTTAGATGGACCACTATTTATTTTATAGTTTTCCTCTTGATGGACCTAAATAGGAAAGGGAGATATAAAAATATTATTCTTGTTATTATCAGTTCTCATTTTTGCAAGCTTGGAATTCATTTGGTGGAAAATCACTAGATTTATCCTACTCTAGTTAGTTTGTGTTGGAGCAAGGTTGATAAGTAAAATAATATACTGGAAACAAAGCTCCTAAACAGTTTCCAAACATCATAAACCTTTATTTTCTCTTTTCTTTTTTGAGACATTTTCACCATTTGAGTTGGAGTATTTTTTCTCTATAGATTTGAAAATGCAGTAAAGGGAAATTCTTTTAAGTGTATCTTGTATCATGTTTTTAAAGCTAGAGTTCACAACCAGATAATGGAAGGTTAAACATATTCAAGTAAGTGACATCAGCTCCAATCTATAATTTATTACATCTGCAAGGCCTAAAAGTATAATTATCAAAGATCTTTGAACTTTTGCATTGATGATAAAATTTGTTAAAAAGTTCTACTCAGGTTTTGAATTATTCCTGATAATTTATAATTATTAATTGAGTAAAATTAAAATAACTCTAATGGGTGAGAAAGCTGTATACATTATATTTCTATATTAAATATAGTATTTATTATACATACTATATGAATACCATATATAAATATTTTGCTGTTGTTTAGTCTCAAAGTCGTGTAAGACTCTTTTGCGACCCCATTGAATGTAGCCCACCAGGCTGCTCTGTCTGTGGGATTTTCCAGGCAAGACTAGAGTGGGTTGTCATTTCCTTCCTTCTCTACAGGATCTTCCTGATCTAGGAATCAAACCCTCATTTCCTGCATTTCAGGTGGATCCTTTACTGCTGAGCCATAATACTTTTTAAATGTTTTGAAATTATTTTTATCAAGGTATAGTCTACTTACAATATTTTTTTAGTTTTAGAATACTGTGTTAGTTTTGGGTATACAGCAAAGTAATTGTTATATATGCATTTTTTATTTCATATTATTTTCCATGATAGCCTATTACAAAATATTGAATATTGTTCCCTGTGTTATAAAGTAAATCCTTATTGCTTATCTATTTTATGTATAGTAGTTGTTAACTCCATGCTCCTAATTTATCCCTCTTCTTTCCCTTGGTAACCAGAAATTTGTTTTCTATGTCTGTGAGTCCTGTTTCCATTTTGTATATAGATTTATTTGCAGTATATTTTTAGATTCCACATAAAAGTGATATCATATGATATTTGTCTTTCTCTGTTGAACTTATTTCACTCAGTATCATGTTCTCTACTTCCATCCATGTTGCTGCAAATGGCAATGGTTTCTTCTTTTCCATGGCTGCGTAATATTCTAGTGTGTGTCTATTTATGTGTGTGTGTGTATCACAACTTCTTAAAATAATTGTTTATTGAGTTGTTTCCACATCTTGGCTATTATAAATAGTGCCACACTAAAATTAAAAAAAAAAGCAGGATGTGAACACTTGGATGAATTTATCTTTTTGAATTACAGTTTTCTTTTCTGGGTATATGCCTAGATATGGGATGTTGGATCATATGGTAGATGTTTTTACTTTTTTAAAAGAGTCTCCATTGTGTCTGTATCAATTTGAATTTCTGTCAGCAATGTAGGAAGGTTCTGTTTTCTCCACATCCTCTTTATTATTTGTAGACATTTTGGTTATGGCCATTCTGACCAGTATGAGATGATATCTCATGTGGTTTTGATTTGCATTTCTTTAATAATTAGAAATGTTGAGCATCTTTTCATGTGCCTCCTAGCCATCTGTCTTCTTTGAAGAAATGTTTATTTAGGTTTTCTGTCCAATTTTTTCATTTATTTTTATTTTGAGTTATATGAACTGTTTATATATTTTGAAGATTAAGCCCTTGCCAGTTGCTTCATTTGTAAATATTTTCTCATCCCATAGGTTGCGTTTTCATTTCATTGATAGTTTTCTTTGTTCTTCAAATGCTTTTAAGTTTAATTTGGTTCAATAAATCTCTTTTTACATTCATTTCTTTTGCTTCAGGATATTGATCTAAGAAAATATTGCTATAGTTTATGTCTGAAAATGTTTTGCATTTGTTCTCTTCTAGGAGCTTTTGGTGTTATGTCTTATAATTAGGTCTTTAAAAATTTGAGTTTATTTTTTATATAGTGTGAAGGAGTGTTCTAATTTCATTGATTTACATGAGTCTGTCCAGCTTTCCCAAACACCACCTGTTGTAGAGACTCTCTTTTCTCCATCATATTTTCTTGCCTTCTTTGTCAAAGATTAATTGAACATAGATATATAGGTTTATTTCTGGGCTTTCTATTCTATTTCATTGATCTGTATGTCTGTTTTTTTAATTTTTATTTTTTCCAATACCGTACTGTTTTGATTACTATGGCTTTGTGGTATTGTCTGAAGTTTGGGAAGGTTATACCCCAGGTATGTTCTTTTTCCTCAAGATTGCTTCTTTTCCATGTGAATTGTAGGATTGTTTGTTCTAATATCTGTTAAAAATGTCATGAGTATTTTGATAGGGATCACATTAAATCTTTAGATTGCTTTGAGTAGTGGGGCCATTTTAGCATTGTTAATTCTTCCAGTGCAAGAGCATAGAATGTCTTTCTATTTCTTTGCCTCATCTTCAATTTCCTTCATCAATATATTATAGTTTTAGCATATAGATTTTTCATTTCTTTGGTTATGTTTATTCCTAGGGTTTTTTTAAGTGCCATTTAAAATAAGATTCTTCTTTTTTTACTTTCTTTCTCTGGCATTTTATTGTTATTGTAAAGAGAAATGATTTTGTGTGTAAACATGTTTTACTTTCAAAAGCATAAAGCAATTGAATGACTAACAAACATCATGAACCTAGTGTCCCTTTTAACACATGATTGATCAAAGAGTATTAATACATCTTTTGTTACCTGAAGGTTATGGACCAAAGACAGACTAGTATCACTTAAATAAGAAATCATTGGCCACAAGTGTTAGTTTCAGCAAAAATCTCCCAGTCAGTAATGGGTTAATCTTGAAATAGTTTCAATTATTTTAGGATTGAGAATTTTGTCAAGCAAATTTAAGGTATGATAAACATAAATCACTCTCAGATTTCATATTATCTCAGGCATAAAATTATAACAGTGCTATCAAAAGTTCATAGAAGTCACAAAGGTATTTATATATTTCTGAGTAATATTTGAATGCATTATTAATAAATCTATAAATAAGAGAGCATAATATCATAAAATAATAAACCATTTTACATTTTACTATTGTGGAGCAGTTTGAAATTTTATGAATATGTCTTTGAAGTTTTCACAAGTATTGCCTTGAAAATAACTTGATCTGTATACATTTTACCAAATATATGGTATTTATCTAAATTCTTTTGTGAATGAAAATTGTGATAATTTTAAGAGAAATTCTTAACTATATATCATGAAAGGTAGTTGAAAATCATAGTACTAATTAGGCTTATTTTTTGCTGATCCCTTTGCTTTTTCTATGTCCAGCTAAAATGTCAAGTTGGACCACATGGAATTAGGAGCCTAAAAACTGCTGTAAAGAACATCATTCTGCTGCCTTTTATTGCATGAAGGCCTTAATCTTGGCATCCGGAAGGAATATTTTTCCTTAGGCTGTAAGATGTAATGAAAAGCACATAATAGATACACCCAGTCATCCTTTCCTTTATTATTTAAAAACTTGGATCATTTTTGGTACGTTTCTCCCCAGTGATGTGGCTCCTCATGAAAAATATGCCCTTTGGACAGAATAGTTTTATTCATTGTGCTTGAAATTCCAAGAAAAAGGATGGGATGCCATTCTTCATCTTCTCAGATGTCAGTGGTAAATTTGAAAAGTTATATTGGGCTTTCTATTGAATTATGGATCAAAGTGGTTTTCCTGTTCAGTCCAGCAGGAATTTGCAGAGGACAGGCCACAGCAGAATCCCAGAAATCAATATGGAACATTTGGTGTCGAAATTAGTTCTGTCATGTGAGAATACATTTTGTCTGAAGGAGATGACTGGTTAAGGCGCAGATAAAGAGGCGCTGGAGAGAGACATCCTCAGATACCTCTTGCATAGACTTGTCTTTTCTAGTATTGATGTTGATTCGCTATACCTATCCTCATGCCCTTGGTTCAGAGCTTGCTAAATTGAAAATATATGGAATTTAATGAGTAACTTTCCCCACTCCATTAGGGATGACCAGGGTCACTTTCAGAATGTGAAATTATAATACATATGTTTCTGATTTATTTACAGCTAATTCAGAAAAAATTATTACTGGCTCTGAGCAGTTTTGTGTCCAAGAATGCTACAGAAACAAAATCAAAAGTCATCACCCTTCTTTCCCCTCCCCTTTTGGTGTAGAATTCCTGTCTTGTCTCCACCCTCTTTCATTTCCCCTGATAAGTTTTAGTAGACACAGGGTATCTTTTACTCCCCCAGGGAGAGGATTCTATAATCTAATCATTTTGTGGTTTCCCTAGAATTTAACATAAACTTTTCTGTGGTTTCTTCTCTATACAATCCAATATACATTTTATTATTATTTTCTCTATAAGTCACTCTTCCTCTTTTATGGGATACCTAATATTGTGCTGATAGTATATGAATCAGGAGCCGTTTTGACATTTTCTTTGCAATGTTTAAAATAATTCTTTTAATCATCAAGGAGTACTATTAGGCTGAAATGTGTGTTAGTTTTTCAAGTGTCTGATATGGTTTAAAGCTGAAACTTTTAAAGGGTGGGAGTAACTAAGTACAGTCTGCCACTACAGATATGCTCTATGTAATATTTATACAGATTTCTTTAACTCGGTTTTTAGTGAGTTATTCCTTTTATCTATTCTGATCCATTTCATTGAGTCTGCTGAATCAATTGGTGTTAATAGCATATACTCTTTCATTAATGTATTCATGAAAATGAAACTGTACTTTGCTTACACCATTTGCTGTATTCTGTCATTATGTTATCAGCATTTTGTATGTATTTTTATAGCCTTTATACATGTATTATACCTCAATTTTTAGTTTACAGTCTCTGTATAGACAAGACTTTGCCATAGCCATATAGATTCTTATTGTTTTTTGGTGTTTACAAAGAGCATTGATATATAGATAGACAGAGAGATATATTATCTTCTGTCTCTTTTCACAACAATACTATCCAATAGGGATACAACAGATATTTTTCTTTATGAATTAATAAATGTGAAAACTGAGATTAAAGAGAGGTTAAATGACATAGAAGAAAACATAACTGGTAAGTAGCAGAACTAAAATTAATATCTAAGACTTCTGATTCATTATCCAATCATAACTATCAACATTAATTAAATAGTAGTCATATGAGAAGTATTTAGTGATGTAAAACTTAACTTTTTATGTGAAAAATAAACACTATCCTTATTACTTTGTTATAGTGTTCACTTCTTGTTCCAGTATCTACTTATATTAATGCCATTAACAAGACAGAAATCCAATAAATATTAAGTTTGAATTTCTTCTTCTTAGATCTCCATTATTTTTTAGGTACCTTTACAGCTTTCCTAAGAAGAAAATAACTCAGTTACAAGGTTCTGGGGCAGAATGAATACACAATCTTTGTAATTACTATCATCTGATTATATAAATGGTAAGCGTGTATGCTAAGTCACTTCAGTCATGTTCGACTCTTTGAGACCCTATGGAGTATAGCCGGCCAGGCTCCTCTGTCCATGGGATTCTTCAGGCATGCATACTGGAGGGGATCGCCATGCCCTCCTCCAAATGGTGTAGATGTGAAAAATAAGATGGGCAATGTATTCTACTATGTATTAGCTCTCACACTAAATTTTAGCCAACAACAACAATTTGCCTATCTCCTAATTTCCTTTTCTGGCTTTTTCTACCTCAATTTCAGCTCTATTTAATCCTCAGTTTTCTTGGTGGCTCTCTAGAAAACAATATTTTCCTATGTTCCCTATAATCCCAAATGATTCCAGGCTAAAGCACACTCTAATTACTTACTTACATTTTTTGCTAGTTTAACTTGGCCCCAAATCCCAAGCACAGAACATCTTTTTACCTAAAACTACTTTCAACTTCTTCGCCACTGCCTCCCCTACCCCTATTCATCTCAGTCACTTCCTGAGAGGCATATTTCTTCAGCCTTTATTTAGAATACTCTTGCTCCTTTTAATACTGAGAAGTTTTCATTTTTCATTTGTTAATTGAATCTCCTGGGCCCTACCAGTTCACTTCTTATAGAGTCATAGATTTGATAGATAGGAAATATTATATTTGTTATGAATAAGGATAGTAAGGGCCAAAGGGATTACAGAGGTTTACGTATCTTGGAATGTCTTTCCCTCACTGGTTTTATATTTCTGCCTTACCCCCATCTGCTTTTACCTGAGGTTGATTTTTTTTTTTTTTTTGCTAGCCAGAAGATGTCTCTTCAAATTTCAAGTTATGGCCTATTATAAAATCATCACCCACAAAATTATGTTTAAGTAATATATGTACAATTATATTTAATATGAATTAAAGGGGCACATGTATTTAAAGAATAGTTTTGACTAGTGTGTTTTTAAAAAAATTTCCCATATTTGATATTAGAAAGTACTTTTCTGCTTTATCCATTTTGATGATTTAGTCTTTTAAGTAATTGGAATTTGAGTTTTCATTTTTATTTTAAAATATGGGATATAATATAAAATCATTAATCCTAATTTAATATTATATGAAATATCATAAATAGATTCCTTTACTATCTATGTCAGTTACAGACTTTTGTTTAAGACAACTGCTTTCACTAGCCCATTAATCATGTTTCAATGCAATTGTTTTTAACCATATAAAGATATATTTATGTTTCTGTTTATGGTATTTTGATTAATTTTTATTTTCTATGACAATGAATAACAAAGTAAAAATTATTTCATATAATAGTCCTCCTAGGTATTTACTTTGACCAAAATAATTTTGTCTTTCCTTCATCATCTGCAAATTTTAGTAAAAATAAGACTCCTTGCTCATAACTGAAGTATTACCTCAGCATCAGATTACACATTTTTTAAAGTAATAAAATGTTAATTGCCTTTGTTAGGTGCAGTGCTATTACAGGTCCCTATTACACACATTTCTCAGAGTTTCATATCTTCATCAAAACCCTGTCTTTCAGAGATCATACTCTACCTTCTAGATATGACGTGAGGGTTGTTTATTCAGATCCTGTGATTTTGAAGATGAAGAATCTGAGGTGTAGAAATACAAGTTCACAGACATGCTTTAAGTCACACAATTTTTAGATACCAGAATTGAAACTATCCTTCCATGATGCTTCTAAAATTCCCAAGAAGTGTTATAAGGATTTTTGTGTTTTTCCTTATGCTCCTGCCAGGGACGTTTACTGACTTCCAGTGCTTAGAATTTGAAGATAAACGATTTGAGGTTTTGTCCACATTTGACCTTTTATATCTCCTACAACTTTTGATTTTCCATTGATTTTAGAGTGGTTGTGGTAGGCAGAATACTGATCCCTGCTGGTTAGTTGCCTCTGACTCTGTGCAACTCTGTGGACTGTAGCCCACCATGCTCCTCTATCCATGAAATTCTCCAGGAAAGAGTACTGGAGTGGGTTGCCATGCCCTCCTCAAATGAATCTTACCAACCCAAGAATCGAACGCTGGTCTTCTGCATTGTAGGCAAATTCTTTACCACCTAGCCACAAGGAAAGCCCATACTTATCCCTAGGTGGTGTCTATACCCCAATCCCTGAAGCTTATTATATTATATGGCAAAGGAGAATTAAAACTTTCATGTGAAAGTAAGATTGCAAATTATCTGATCTTCAATTAAGGAGAGTAGTTCTGATTATTAAGTGGGCCCAATGTAATCACCAGGGTACTTAGGTGTGAGGTGGGGAGGGGAAGACCTGAAGAGTCGGTGTCAGAGTCAGAGTCAGGATGTTTGAGAGCCTGCTGGCAAGTGCCAATCAAAGGAATGTTGGCAGACTCCGGGAAAGAGCTTGGCCCCAGTGACACCTTGTGATACCTATTTTGGACTGCTAGCCTTCAGAACTGTAAGATACAATATTTTTATTGTTTTAAGCTGCTTGGTTTGTAGTAGTTTGTTATGGCAACAATAGGACACTAATTAATACAAGTGGAAATCTTTCTTCCTAGCTGTTAAATTTTGAAAACCTGACTTAGGGAAAATGATCCACTGGTACAGAATTCCAAAGGGTTTTTTTCACCTATGCTTTTAGTTGTTTTCACAAAGTCTATTCCCCAGTGGTTCCCTAGTGGTTCAGCAGTAAAGAACCCACATGCCAATGCAGGAGGTGCTGGTTCAATCCATGGGTTGGAAAGATCCCCTGGAGAAGGAAATGGCGATCTGCTCCAGCATTCTTGCCTGGAAAATCCCATGGACAGAGGATCATTGTCGGCTACCCTCCATGAGGTCAGAAAGAGCTGGACGCGATTGAGCACATACACGCACACACCCTTTGCTTGCTGGCTGCACAGTGATCATGTTTTAACTGTGTTTGTGTCATAGACGGGAGAGGACTCTGGGTGTCTTCCAGCTCGGGCAGGGTAATTTCAGACAGCTGGGACTGGACTATTTTCACAGACCTCAGATAATTGGAGTATGGGAACTAGGACATTTTGGAGCTTTTGAGAAAAGACAAACTGGGCCTTGGTGACTTCCCTAGAGTGTACTGCTGACATGTTCTGCCTGACTTGAGTTCCTTCATCTGTGAGTTGAATATAGTAATACCTCACTGGTGTTGTACAATTAAACTATGTGATACATGTGCAATACCTTGCACAGAAACTGATATACAGTAAACACTTTAAAGCCAACATTTAGTTACACACACGGTCCTGGAATAGAGAATCCAGTTTATTCTTATTTGGGTGCATATGCTTTCTAAGAAGGGAAACAAAATATGAAGTTGACTCTTCTCTTGAATCATTAATACCAACATGATGGGTAAAAAAGTTATGATCTGCCTTCCTTTACCATCCTAAAGCTTTTCATTTTTCTTTCTTTGTTGTATTAACAAAAACAACATGAAGATGTCTAAGTATTATCTTCATTTTTATTCTATAGTTGAAGCAAAAAAGAATTTGTAAAAAAAAATAGTTTTTTTTTCCCTTAGAAAGAGAAATCTAATTCTGATTTATAGGATGATCAGGGAATAAAATTAAGTATTTCAAGATGGTATTGCTTTAAGTTCTGATTTTTGGAAGCCATCTTGATGTCAGAAACAAGAATGATTTAATCAGGCAGAGTTTTCCTATTGCTATTTACTCGAATAAAAAGTCTTGCTGGAATGGTTCCCAGCCAGTGTCAATAGATTATCGGCCTCTACAATAAGCTGTGTGTAATAAATGACTTCGGTTTGACTCATCAGAGCACACACGTCTAAGCGTAATTTCCATTAAAGAAGAAGAGGGAATTGGTTTGCAGATGTCAGATCCCTCCTTAGATTTCTCTCTTCTCTTTTGCTCCTGTGTTCTCCCATGAAACACCAGCATCTGGAATCCTCAACAACTCTTGAATCATAAAGCACCCTACAACACAAACTGTACTCATCTTCAATCCAAGCTATTGGCATTGTTTCTGAAAATGAGAAAGTGTTCATTCACTTCTCTGCTCAGTCAAAATTCATATCTGCCAAAAACTTCCATGCAGATCATTTGGCACACTGGGGAATATCAATGTAGCTTATTCAGTTATTAATGCTTCTTAATTGCCTTAAAATTTACTGTTGTATTTTTTAATTACCAATTTTCTTCTGAGCTTTTCTATAAAGTCTAATTATATTTCTTGTTTATAATTTGATAAAATTTTGCTTCTTGTTTTTGAACTTACGAGATTTATTATTTTCAGCTACCTGGGTGTTGAAGAGATTGGAGAGAACACTAGATGAGAAAAGGAATGTGAGATTATAAAGCTATAATTAGTAGTAGCACTGCTGTATCTGTGACATGCTTGAATAAGTACAGAGATTGTGCACATATGGAAAGCAGAGCCTCACAAAAAGACAGAAAGTAAAAGTCAAAATCATGGGCAAGATATCAACTTAGTTTTAATGATAATGACTGCGTTATAATCATTAAATGTTACATATTATTTTGGTTGTAATTTTTATTAGGATCCTGATAAAACTGTGCATATTTTTAAGCAGCTTTTCTTTTTTTTTTTCTTTTTCTTTCTCTCTCTTTCTATCCATGCCATATATATACACGCCTAGGTGTATGAAAGAGTAAGAACATGAAAGGGAGAAATAATGTGTGAGGAGATTAGTTAGTTCTTGTCCTACCCCCCACCCCCTCAAAAAAAAAAAAAATGTTTAGCCCTGATCCTTGTTGTCCCTGTCCCAGTCCCATTTGCCAAAGTATTCTGGGGAAAAAGTGTATCTGTGGGAAATAAAAATTCTGAAGTTTAGGTAAATATTAATCCAGATTAGGCATAGTCACACTCTAAATTCCAAAGCCTTTGATTCAGTTCAATAAACATCTATTAGCCTTGCTGAAAACAGAGGGATAAATGTAGCCACATTCAGGATAAAAAGGACATGTCCCTTGAGAAAAGGGACAGCTGGTTCTTGCACAGTAAGGTTATTGCACCTCAGACTCTATGTCCAGCTCATTGTAGGAAGGAGTGTAGTAGTACCAACTGACTCTTGTTTTATTCACCAGAGAATGAAAGGTGGTTTTTTTTTTTTTTTCAGAAATACTTCACAGATTTCCAGTTTTGCCCCACTTGATGAGAAATTTGTTGTATGCTGACATCTAACAGCAAAAGAGAGGAATAACAGCAATACTTAGATGAGCTCACTACTCTCCAGATCAAAGATCTATGTTTTGTTAATAAGGATGAGGATATGGGCATGGTTAAGTCACAAACAATTTCTGCTATGTGTCCCAAGAAATGACATGGTTACAGCTAATGCCCCAGAAGAAATTTAAGCATCTTCAGAAAGTCTTAGAAAAAGAGGTAAAAAAGTTAATTTACTCTCCATGGAACTGTCTGTCAGAAACGATTTGGTAGATACTACATGTTAGTGGATATTGTGATAGAGAAGGAAGTTTGAATAAAATTGCCTCAGTATTTCCTTTTAACTTGCTTCATGTAAACTATCACAGAAAATTAAGTGTAACTTGTTTCCTTCATAATGAAATTCAGGGTATAAGAATATATTCGTCTCAAGTCTTTGCTTTGTAGTTACTACTCTGGGCAGGGAGATGGGGTAGGGAATGGGGAGTGTTCTTCAGTAATTTTCTCTCCATTCCTAAATTCTCTTTTCTGGAATTAGACATAAGCAGTAGTGCACATATGTGCCCAACCTCGAGGTCAGTCGTGAAAATAGTTTTGGCATTTAGCTCATTCTGTTGACTCCTCTGAAGGTGATATGAATCAATTTTTATATTTTTAAATAACTTTTAAATAATCAGATTCTAATATCATATTGAATTCATTTGGCTGTATCTGTCCAGAACCTCAATGTTTAAATTTAGAATAGTTTTGAAATCTTATAGATATTTGCCATAATTAGTAATGTAGCTTAGCGGTTTTCAAACAGGGATGAATATCAGATCTGTGTATCTCTGAAAAGTAAAGTGCCCACATCTACTCTAGATCCTATTGGATTAGAATCAAGAGTGGACTCAGAGCCTATAACTTCTACACTTGATCTTAGCCAAAAGGCTGAGAAGCGATAGAGCCTGTAACTTCTAATTCCACAGCTTATTCTGTCACATATCCCTCATGAGAGCTAGACATTTCTGGGTTATTTTATGTCCAAACATGATTTCAAAAGTCAAGTCAATAGAATCAGATAAAGATTTATCCTCATGGCTCCCCCATTTCCCTTTCCTAGGAGTTAAAGTAGTCTGTTCTAAGAACCACCTTTGACTCCAAAATCATCTTTATTATCTAGCTGAATCCTGTACATTTCAGATATTTCTGAAAGTACACACACTTCTATGTATAGTTTGTCAGTGATTATATATTATATATCTGTAAGTGTATAATCTTTCCAAGTTTTATGATGCAATTACTATATAAAATATATATTGCAGATTTTTTTGTATTTTTACTAAACATGGTTCTAAAGGTATATTAAAAATATTGCAAAACACTAAAATTCTCTGATGTAGATACCAATAACTTTCAAGGAAAGAACTTTAATCACAAATATCAAAGAACATCTTTAGAGCAAATGGGTTAGGGTGTATATATATGAAAGTGAAATAGAAAATGTTAGTTGCTCAGTTGTGTCCAACTCTTCAGGAATTGAACCCAGGTCTCTTGCATTGCAGGCAGATTCTTTACCCTATTTGAGCTACCAGGGAAACCTCTGGAGACAGAGTGAGCAATTACCCATGTCAGGCAGTCAATGGTAACTCCATTTTATAATTTAGGAAACATAGAGACAGATATTACAATTTATCCAAAGGCAATGGTAATAAACTGCATTATGGACTGCAAGCAACTGCTTGCTCTTTTGGGGGGCGGGGGGGGAAACAACTATGACAAACCCAGACAGTGTATTAGAAAGCAGAGACATCACTTTGCCTCAAAGGTCTGTATAGTCAAAGCTATGATTTTTCCAGTAGTCATGTATAGATGTGAGAGTTGGACCATAAAGAAGGCTGAGTGCCAAAGATCTGATGCTTTCAAATTGTCCTGGAGCAGACTCTTGAGAGTCCCTTGGACTGTAAGGAGATCAAACCAGTCAATCCTAAATGAAATGAACCCTGAATATTCACTGGAAGGACTGACACCAAAGCCGAAGTTAAAATCCTTTGGCCACCTGATGCAATAAGCCAACTCACTGGAAAGGACCCTGATGCTGGGAGAGATTGAGGGCAAGAGGTTAAGGGGGCGACAGAGGATGAGATGGTTTGATGGCACCACCCATTCAAAGGACATGACTTTGAGCAAACTCCAGGAGATAGTCGAGGACAAGGAAGCCTGACGTGCTGCAGTTCATAGGATTGCAAAGAGTCAGACACAATTTAGCGACTGGATGACAAAAACAAAGGTAATAGGTGAAACTGAGTGCTAAGCATAAAATTAAATGTATTCAATTTTTAAATCAAAGCAATCTTAAGTTGAATCTTGTTCCCTACTCACTGTATTTCCTAAATGAAAATACACCATTTTTCTCTCAGACACATCATGATGTCTAAGTAATATACCTGCTTCCCACAGCCTTGGACATGTTATTTTCTATCCAGGTACTCAAGAAATATTACATAACTCATAACTGCTTAATACATTTTTGTTGTAAATAAAACTTCTGAGTACATAAATGAAATAAGAAAGAATTACTATAGATTCTAAATTCAAGCCAGAGAAAGCCATTGATAAATTATTTATAGATAAATTAGTAGAAAAAATGGCATTGAGATCTTTGTATTTTCTTATCCAAGAAAGAGTCATTCAAACAATGAATCTAGAGAAAATATTTTATTTAAAAATAAATTAATAAATTGGTGAAGTAGGATTTAAAATCAATACAAGTAAAGGATCCGGAAGTGAATTTCTTAAATGAAAAAAAGTGAATCACTGTTTTCTCCTTTTGAAGTTAAAATAATGCTGTTATTCCATGAATAAAACAAAGCAAGAATGATTTGTCATTCATTGTTGTCTAGTCACTAAGTCTTGTCTGACTCTACGGATTTATTTGAAGTCTAATTAAAAGTAGTAAAAGCTATATTGTAAGAGAAAACTAAATCTAACAGAGTCCTCAAATACAATTACCATAATCAAGTCTAGCCTAGAAATAGTAATCAACCTAGTTGTTTCTTCTCATAGATTACCAGTAACAGGAATTGAGTGTGTCCAAAAATCAGTGGAATGCTGAAGATGTGTGACTGTATGAATGACATTAAATCAATACAGAACTGATGGTGGAATAACTATAATCATCCCTCAATATTTAACGGGGAATTGTTCTCAGACCCCCATGGATACCCAAATCTGAGGATACATAAGTCTCTTGTATAAAATGGCATAATATTTGCATATTACCTACATACATCTTCCCATATACTTTAGATTAGCTATAGATTACTTGTGATTCATAAATACAATGTAAATGTTACTTAGGTGGCATTAAAGTCTTAAAAATATCATTTATACACAAGCTCTCCAATTAGGAGAGTGGAATGAAAAAAGTAGTCTAAAATATCTACCAGAGATAACTATTTAAAATCAATAGTGATATTTTATTAATAGGTCATGTAACATACTGACTTATACCATCCCATTTTTTTCCTTGTTAGTGTATTAGTGTAGTCATCAGTGTTTCTCAAATTTAAGAGAAGCAACTTACAAATAAGTTTGCTTTCTTTGCCAAAACTTTGAACAAAAAAACTACATTTTAACAGCCTGGTTTAGTTATAGTAACATTTAATTACAGTAATGTAAATGAAAGAAAGAAGCAAAACTTCACCATTTAAGGAAAAGAATTAATTGCATATAGATAATTTTATTATTACACTCTTTACTCAACTTTTTTTTTTTTTAAATTTTTATTAGTTGGAGGCTAATTACTTTACATCATTACAGTAGTTTTTGTTATACATTGATATGAATTAGCCATGGATTTACATGTATTCCCCATCCCAGTCCCCCCTCCCACCTCCCTCTCCAACTTTTTAGTGTAAAATTGAATTCAACTAAGAATATTTCAGATGAAAGACCTAAAAGCGATTTTATTAAGCCCAACAGTTGGGATAACATTTTTGGAAGTTAAAAAAATAAAATTACACTGTAAACAGGAGATGAATAAAATTATAAAACCCACGGCTTAAAGATGTTGACAATGTCCTTTCAAGGACTGATCTTGTAAACATTTATTCTGTGAAGCCAGTTCCCACAAACCAATATGACGCAAGTCAAACTCCAGGTTTATTTAATAACGGTGAGGCAGGAAAGAGGTAACCGTTTGAGTAAGTTTTGTTTTTGTCTAACTGATGGCTGTATCATGATGAAAAGGTTCTACATGTTAACTAAGTTTCAGTTGATATAAATGTGTTTATATAATATCATTAATCATCTAAAAAAGATATAAAACATATGAAGTCGAAACTATATCAATTGTATGAAACAAACCTATTTTTTTACATGATTTTCTATGTTTAAACTAAAGTACCAGCTATCCAAATGCATGGTTTATTAGAGAACTGTACATAAGTTTAATGGGACGCTCCTTTGGGGCATCTAGTATTTGTCTTAATCTCAACTGGTATTTGGAAATTCTGGAGTTGATACAGATATTCTGAAATCCAGCAATCTCAGTTGAAATTTCTTTTTGGGTTAATGGGGGAAATTGGGAGAAGTTCTTTGGCCATATGAAAGATACATAAGCCTAGAGACAGAATATTGCAGGGAAACTGTAAAAGCAAATAAATTGTATAGATATAATTAGAATTTCATGAAAGCAAGGATTTGTTTCTAGGGTCAGTCCAGTTAGACTGAATGGTCTTAATATTTACATCCAAAATTACAACTGAAATCAAATGTTCTGTAAATATAATGTACTTTCATCTGAAGGATTATGTTGTCTAATCTGGAAAATAATGCAAAATGATATATCTAGCCAAATAATGAATTCCTTTTGCAATTAAAAAAACAAGTTGACATTATTTCTTTTGAAACAATCATTTCCCCTTATAGTAACTGTAATATTTTATATTATAGAAACTATCTCATTTATTCATTGTTTGAAATACAATGTAGGTCTCTTATTTTACACACTGGTCTTAGATGAGAAAAAAGAGGCACAAGTTGGTCAGGGCCATCAAGAAGATATTAGTGTTGTGACAGAATTGAAAGTCTCTTCAAGGAACTATTTAGTCAAAAGTTTAAGAAAAGGGGTCTTAAAATGAGGTGAGAGGAGGAATCAAAGGCAGAACATAGCACTCTTAAAGGATTTTTTGTTTTGTTTTGTTTTTTCCTTTTTAAAATTAGGTTTCTTGGAGTGAGAAGGAGAGAGTGGCTGTTTTTATATTGATCAGTGTTATTTTAAAACACTAGTGAATTGAGCTTAACACATAGAAATGTATTAATTAAATCAAGATTGAATTAATGAAGTGAGAGAGAAGCTATCACTAGCTTATACTTTGAAAATAGTCAAATGAGTGCCTGAGCTTAGGGCAATAAAATGTTATGACTCCACGTTATTTTTTACCAAAATTGTGTAGGTCCTAAGGTAGTCATAAAAGAATACCCAAGAATCTTAAAGACTGGAAAGTCACCTCTAAAAAACCCAACCAAAATTTAGTAAAATATATCTTTATTTGTTTCATTGATGAAATATAACTGTCATACATCATTGTATAAGGTATCACAGCTTAATAATTTGACTTACATATGTTATGAAATAATTGAACATCCATCATCTCATCTACATACAAAATTAAGGAAATTAATTTTTTATTGTGATAAGGATGCTAAGAGTTTATGCTCTTAACAATTTTTATATATAACATACAATGGTGTTAATAATGTTTATCATTTTATGCATTATATCCCTTATACTTACAAATGGAAGTTTGTACCTTTTGACCGCCTTTATCCACTTCACCCTCCCCTCACCCTCCACCTCTGAAAATCAAAAAATTTTTTCCTATGTTTGTTAGTTTTTGAAGTATAATTGACCTACAACACTGTGCTAGTCCTGTTGTATGACTTAGTGATTTGCCATTTCTATATATTTCTCCTTATTGCCAAATTCAGACTTAAATTGAAGAAAGTGGGGAAAACCACTAGACCATTCAGGTATGACCTAAATCAAATCCCTTATGATTATACAGTGGAAGTGAGAAATATATTTATGGGACTAGATCTGATAGAGTGTCTGATGAACTACGGACGGATGTTCGTGACATTGGAGGTTCATGACAGGAGACAGGGATCAAGACCATCCCCAAGAAAAAGAAATGCAAAAAAGCAAAATGGCTGTCTGAGGAGGCCTTACAAATAGCTGTGAAAAGAAGAGAAGAGAAAAGCAAAGGAGAAAAGGAAAGATATGCCCATTTGAATGCAGAGTTCCAAAGAATAACAAGCAGAGAAAAGAAAGCGTTCCTCAGCCACCATTGCAAAGAAAGAGAGGAAAACAATAGAATGGGGAAGACTAGAGATCTCTTCAAGAAAATTAGAGATACCAAGGGGAAATTTCATGCAAAGATGAACTCAACAAAGGACAGAAATTGTATGGACCTAACAGAAGCAGGAGGTGTTAAAAAGAGGTGGCAAGAATACACAGAAGAAATGTACAAAAAAGATCTCCTGACCCAGATAATCATGATGGTGTGATCACAAACCTAGAGCCAGACATCCTGGAATGTAAAGTCAAGTGGGCCTTAGGAAGCATCACTACGAACAAAGCTAGTGGAGGTGATGGAATTCCAGTTGAACCTTTTCAAATCCTGAAAGATGATGCTGTGAAAGTGCTGCGCTCAGTATGTCAGCAAATTTGGAAAACTCAGCATTGGCCACAGGACTGGAAAAGGTCAGTTTTCATTCCAATCCAAAAGAAAGGCAATGCCAAAGAATACTCAAACTACTGCACAATTGCACTCATCTCATATGCTAGTAAAGTAATGCTCAAAATTCTCCAATACAGGCTTCAGCAATACGTGAACCATGAACTTCCAGATGTTCAAGCTGGATTTAGCAAAGGCAAAGGAACCAGAGATCAAATTGCCAACATCTGCTGGATCATTGAAAAAGCAAGGGAGTTCCAGAGAAACATCTGTTTCTACTTTATTGACTATGCCAAAGCCTTTGACTATGTGGATTGCAATAAACTGTGGAAAATTCTGAAAGAGATGCGAATACCAGACCACCTGACCTGCCTCTTGAGAAATCTGAATGCAGGTCAGGAAGCAACAGTAAGAACTGGACATGGAACAACAGACTGGTTACAAATAAGAAAAGGAGTATGTCAAAGCTGTATATCGTCACCATGCTTATTTAACTTATATGCAGAGTACATCATGAGAAATGCTGGGCTGGATGAAGGACAAGCTGGAATCAAGATTGCTGGGAGAAATATCAGTCACCTCAGATATGCAGATGACACCACCCTTATGGCAGAGAGTGAAGAGGAACTAAAAAGCCTCTTGATGAAAGTGAAAGAGGAGAGTGAAAAAGTTGGCTTAAAGCTCCACATTCAGAAAACTAAGATCATGGCATCCGGTCCCATCACTTCATGGGAAATAGATGGGGAAACAGTGGATACAGTGTCAGACTTTACTTTTTTGGGCTCCAAAATCACTGCAGATGGTGATTGCAGCCATGAAATTAAAAGACACTTACTCCTTGGAAGGAAAGTTATGACCAACCTAGATAGCATATTAAGAAGCTGAGACATTGCTTTGTCAACAAAGGTCCATCTAGTCAAGGCTATGGTTTTTCCAGTAGTCATGTATGGATGTGAGAGTTGGACTATAAAGAAAGCTGAGCACTGAAGAATTGATGCTTTTGAACTGTGGTGTTGGAGAAGCCTCTTGAAAGTCCCTTGGATTGCAAGAAGACCCAGCCAATCCATCCTAAAGTAGATCAGTCCTGGGTGTTCATTGGAAGTACTGATGTTATAGCTGAAACTCCAATATTTTGGCCACCTCATGTGAAGAGTAGACTCACTGAAAAAGACCCTGATGCTGGGAGGGATTGGGGGCAGGAGGAGAAGGGGACGACAGAGGATAAGATGGTTGGATGGCATCACCAACTCAATGGACATGAATTTGGGTGAACTCCGGGAATTGATGATGGACAGGGAGGCCTGGTGTGCTGTGGTTCATGGGTTTGCAAAGAGTCGGTCACGACTGAGCGACTACACTACTAACTAATACATTTCTATGTTTCCTACACTGTATATTTTATACTTGTGACACATTTATTTTACACCTGGAGGTTTGTACCTCTAATCTCCCTTATTATTTCTTTCCTCCCCTCCACCCCCTCCTCTGGCAAGCACCTATTTTCTCCCTGTGTTTATAACTGTTTCTGTTTTGTTATAATGTCAATTTGTTTTGTGTTTTAGATTCCACATATATGTTAAATCATACAGTGTTTGTCTTTCTTTGATAAACTTATTTCACTTAGCATAATACCTTCAAGGTCCATCTATTTTGTCAAATATATAGCAAAATTTCATTTTTATGACAAGGCAAAATATATATATATATACCACATCTTATTTATCCATTCATCTGAGCACTTACATTGCTTCCATATCTTAGCTATTGTAGTAATTTTATTATTAACATAGGGGTGTATATATCTTTTTATAATTAGCATTTCCATTTTCTTCAGATAAATATTTACCTAGAAATGAAATTCCTGGATCATATTGTAGTTACATTTTTATTTTCTTGAGGAATTTCCATACTATTTTCCATAGTGGCCGGAACAATTTACTTCTCACCAACAATGCAAGAGGGTTCCCTTTCCTCCATATCCTCACCAACACCTGTTATTTGTTGTCTTTTGGATATTCTTTATTCTGATGGGTGTGAGATGATATATCACTTGGTTTTGACTTTCATATCCCTGATGATTAGTGATGTTGAACATTTTTTCATGTGCTGTTGTCCATCTGTATCTTCTTTGGAAAAATGTCTCTTTCAGCTCCTGTCTATTTTTTTTAATTGGGTTGTTTATATTTTCATATTGAGTTACATGAGTTTTCATTTTATTTATATATATATGGGATAGTAACTACATATCAGACATATCGTTTGCAAGCATATCCTCTCATTCAGTAGGAGATCTTTATGTTTTGTTTCATTTGCTGGGTAAATGGTTTTTAGTTTGATATTGTCCCCTTTGTTTTTGTTTTTGTTTCTCTTGCCTGAGGAAACATATCCAGACAAATATGGCTAAGAGTAATATCAAAGAACCTATTGTGTTTTCTTCTAGGAATTTATGGTTTCAAGTCTTACATTTAAGTCTTTAATCCATTTTGAACTTATATTTGCGCATGCTATGAAAGAGTAGTCCAATTTCATCCTTCTGTATGTAGCTATCCAGTTTTCCCAACAGCATTAAATCATGGTTTAACTTTTTTTAGTGACAAATCTATACTTCTGATTTGATAGAAAGAGCACTACACTTGGAGTCATGATACAACAACCTGTTTCTCTTTTTCCACTAATTAAATCTATCATCTTGAGCCTGCTGTTCAGCCTATTTGGAATGTGTGTATCTAATGAAAATGCAGTAGATAATCCCAGATATCCCCTAGAGATCTTAGTCTATGCCTTACATAATGTGGATTATCAAGATGGTGAAAACAGGAGGCAGAAAGAGGACCAAGGATGCAGGTGCAGTGGAAGTTGGTTTTAAAAAGGGTACACACAGGACATGAAACTGCGATTGGGATCAGAATTGGGATGGGTTCAGAATTGGGATGATCAGAATAAAGGAGGGCTGCAGTTATACGAATGTGACTGGGAATTGCCAGAAATTTAAGATTATTATATTTTGGTCACTTAGCCATGTCTGACTCTCTGTGACTACATAGACTATAGTCCATCAGGCTTCTCTGTCCATGGAATTCTCCAGGCAAGAAGTGGGTAGCCATTCCTTTCCCCAGGGGATCTTCCCAACCCAGGGAACAAACTCACATCTCCTGCATTGCAAGCAGATTTTTTTCTGTCTGAGACACCAAAGAAGGCCAGGCAGAGAAGAGTTAAGGATGGTACGTAACAAAGACATAGTCAAGAAAAGGAAATGAAAAATCAGTAAGGACAGAAGTCTACATATTAAACAATGTCCAAAGATTGTATTGGAAATGCATATCCTAGGGTAAAGCAGTTTTCAATGGCCCAGGTGCACGATGCTGGTCCAACATATTAAGGTCTGTTTCTGAAACTATCTAAACTGAGAATATTATGTCAAGCTTTTCCGTCTGGAGAAGAGATTCTATTTAGTGTTGGGATGTTTTGTAATCCTGTTGGCCTAGGAAACCTTTGTTTTTTTCTAAACCTGATTAAATACTCCCATTAACAGGGTCCAGAAACATCTGAATCTCCATAGAGATTTATCTTAGTTCAAATTGGAATAGCCTACATTTATCAGAGTTCTGTTTATTGCAAGAACTCAAATGATTAAGCTATATGAGCTTTTAAAATTATATACAGACAAAAATTCATGCAAAGCTCATAATGAAATAAAATCAATACTAAATTGTTTTTTATTTTTGAAAGGGTACATTATAGAAACATACCCCTTTTTAAAGAATCATATGGCAAATGAGTTTATTATGGAAGGAAAACAGCACCTTCTCAATGATTTGGATCAGATTTGAACAGCTGATAACTTTCCTTGTACTACCTGCCACTAAGGCATCTGGAGGCGGTCCACTCCCAAGCAACATTAATAAAGAAAATTTTCTTAAGTTTCCTTTCTTAAGGTGGATTATGCTTTTGCTTTGATCACCAAATTCCAGTGAACTTCTCATTATTGTTTATTTTACTGCTAATCTTTTAAAATATGTATATATGTTTTTACTCATTTCACTTGTCAAGGGTTTCCTATGAAGAGGCTTGAGCCAAGAAGCCACATTCTTGCCTCGTGCCTCATTTACAGGGTTCTCCTATTCAAGCTGGCTCTGAGAGTACAGAGTATTTGTTTCCCTAGGAAAGCAAAAAAAGAGCTACACAATGTAGTTGCCTCAACACTTAGCATTACCTTTATTTTACATACTGTAATGTATAGAAACTTGCAAAATACATTATTAAAATCTTATTGGCATTTAATTAAGTTTACTAAAATTGTAAAACACTTGCCAAAGATGATTTTCAGTTAATAACATTTTTGTATTCAAATTTTAAAAAGGCCCCAATTTCTTTATTCCCATTTCATAATTATTAGAGTTAACTGAAAAACAAATTATAAGGTATAATGAATTGATATACTGGAAATAATGAAAGTACCATGAAGTTTCTAAGAGGTATAGTCATTTTCATCATGTTTATAGCCCTTCAAGCAGCATTTTCACTCATTAAAGCATATAATTTTACTATAAGATTATATTATATTGAGACAGGTAAAGATGACATTGACCATTTATTTTCCTGATTTTTATTTCAATCTACTACTATTGAATACTATCAGTGCATCAACTAAAGTCAGTTTTTGTGCCAGGGTGCTGAATTGGGTTTTAAATTAATTTTAAGTCAAGTGACTGGTACAATCACAGTTTTATTTAATTCACTACTCATTTGAATTATTTAATGAAGCTGTTCTTTCAGAGCCACAAACTTTGCTGGAAAGGAAAGTGAGTCAGTAGACTGGTTTCTGGACAAGGATACTAAGAGCAGAGACTCCCAAATGTCAGAGTGAAAGGAACAGAAAATGTTACAAACTAAATTTAGAGAACTAACAAATTTATATTTTGTTAAGGAAATACTGGGGGGAGAAACTTATCCACAGTCATTATAATGTTTAAGAGAAAAGATTTTTTTAACTTTTCCTAAACTTCTGTAAGCTTGATACTATATCATTTGAGAGATGCTTGAAAGATATAAAGAAGATCCAGTGTTTTATTTTCACCTCCTTATCATATCTTCATTAAGAACATGATTGCACTTTTTATGTCAAGTCCTTCAAAAAGATATTCAAGGGTTAAGGAATGTGAGCTCTTCCTAGTAACCATCTTTTTTTTTAATTTGTAATTTGAAGTTTATATATAAATATATATTAAAATATATAAATAGTATATATTATATAACAAGCATTATATATTTATGCATATTTATATAAAAGTAATCACTAGGCTTAGTTCCCCTTCTTCAAAATTAGAATATTACCAATTCCAACGAATGTTCTAATGTTTCACCTTCCTATTTTATCCTCCTTTCTTTTGTCTCCAAGGGTAATACTATTCCAAATTGTGTTTTTACCTTTTGATTTTTTAAAAAATAATTTTATCTGATGTATGTAATATAATTTTGTTGTTGAACTTTAAGTGCTTTCAGCTCTTTATTTTTCCATGCCTTGCTATTTTCTTTCAACATTCCATGTTTGAAATTCTTATGTTTTTGAAGCTGACATATGCACATTTTAACTGATAGCATAATACATGAATATAGAATCTTCAATAATATATGAGGTATAATACAGGATAATTTATCCATACTTCCTGTCACTCCTGTTGAGAGAAATCTTTCATATTTTTTGCTAATATAGCTATTTTTAAAGTGTTCCTATGACTATTATTATAACTGAAAGAATATTCTAATCCCTACCCTCCAAAAAATAAGGGAGAGGGGCAAGATAGAAAGGATTTCAGATAAAACATAGGTCCTTAATTTCTTCTCCTCATATTATTGCTGCCAAGGAAGATCTTATCACAAGTTAGCTTGTGGGGGCACCAGCCTGGAGTTTCTGTGAATAGGAAGCACATCACTTTAACGCGATCCTATGGACTGTAGACCACCAAGCTCCTCTGTCCATGGGTCTTCTCCAGGCAAGAAGGCTGGAGTGGGATGTCGTGCCCTCCTCCAAGTGATCTTCCTCACCCAGGGATGGAACCTGCAGCTCTTACATCTCCTGCTCTGGCCGGCAGGTTCTTTACCACTATGCGCCACCTGGGAAGTCCCACTTCGCACAATCAATACTTATGGGATAGCATGATTATTGACCTGCTTGAGGAAATCAGTCCTGAATATTCATTGGAAGGACTGATGCTGAAGCTGAAACCCCAATACTTTGGCCACCTGAGCGAAGAACTGACTCCTTTGAAAAGACCCTGATGCTGGGAAAGATAGAAGGCGGGAGAAGGGGATGAGACAGGATGAGATGGTTTGATAGCAGCATGCGCTCAATGGACATGAGTTTGAGTAAACTCTGGGAGTTGGTGATGGACAGGGAGGCCTGGCGTGCTGCAGTCCATGGGGTCGCAAAGAGTCGGACACGACTGAGCGACTGAACTGAACTGAACTGAACACGATTGTTTGGGCGGTTTTTTTGCCACAGCGCCCCCTTTTGGGCTTCCCTGATAGCTCATTTGGTAAAGAATCCACCTGCAATGCAGGAGACCTGGGTTGGATTCCTGGGTCGGAAAGATCTGCTGCAAAAGGCATAGGCTACCCACTCCTGTATTTTTGAGCTTCTTTGTGACTCAGCAGGTAAAGAATCCGTCCGCAATGCGAGAGACCTGGCTTGGATCCCTGGGTTGGGAAGATCCCCTGGGGAAGGGAAAGGCTACCCACTCCAGTATTTTGGCCTGGAGAATTCCATGGGCTGTACTGTCCGTGGGGTCACAAAGAGTTGGACACGACTGAGCGACATTCACGTCAATGAAGACACTCTCTGTTGTCATAAAATATTTCCTCTATAGGCAAGTATTGAACAAACCGATTTGTAACATAGGACTAATATGAAGGTGAGCTAGAATAACTCATTGAAGTTCTTTAAAATATCAACAAACCAGATATTGATGCTAGCATACTTTCTTGTTCATATTTCAAGAACCTCATTCGTATGTAAGGAATGTTCACATACAGACGTACGTCTCAAAGGAAAATGGAGTGCAGATGCTCTTCCTTGCTCTTCCATAGATCATCTTCTATGACCTTTGTCCATTTTATCTTCAGATTATCCAGATTCAGCTGTGCTTCAATAGGTTGTCTATCAGCCCCAGATCCAGATTCTCTTCCTCCTTTTATATGAAGGGCCTCCTCAGTCTCTTTCTCTCTTGCTTCCTGGTGGAAGGGATGGTTCAGTTCTGTCTAGTGTGGTGACTTACCCAGATATAATACACTGAGTCATAACTTTTAAACTGTTTTTCCAAGATTTCTACCATCTGCAGCTTTTGCCATGTTCTTTTCCGTTCCCATGTATAGAAATATCCTGCATTCATTTTCTTATTATTGTTGTTAACGTTCATCAGTAGTTTACTAGACCCTATGAAATATTGGAGTGCATGTGAGGCTTGCACAAATGTGTCATGGGCTTTATCCTCAAGGATCTCACAAACTGGGGCGAGGCATACAATGCTATAATACATACAGCTTAGATGACTAGAAATGAGTAATTTCATTTCCTGTGGTCTTTCCACTGCTTTCTTTATCAGAGCTTCTTGATTGTGTATTTTCTCTCCTGCAACTGGTAAAACATACTGTTTTACCATATTGATATGGTAAATATTTTATCAATATTGATATTGATAAAACATACTGTTAATAGGGCTTTACACTTTTGACTTTTATTTTTGACTGCTCCAGAGCTTACCATATGTATCTTAACTTAGCCAAAATTTACCTCAGAATTATACTAGCTGAATTTCAGTTAGAAATAGAAAATACTGTTCATGTATAGCTCTATTCCTTCCTCTTTCTTTTCACTCTTTTTTGTTATGCATGTTATATGTTTATATGTCTTACAAAACTAACAATACATTGTTATAATTATTTATATAATTTTATAGCTTTCCAAGAAACTAAGAGGAAAAGGGAAAAATGTATTTAGAGTTCATTATATTAAAAATTTTGCTTTTATCATATGTGGTTTTATTTTTTCCCGTGGATTTAATGTATCACCTGGGATATAAATGCAATTTCCTTAGTGGGAGCTACACAACTCTGTTCTCAAGGCTTCCTCCACCTCTGGCCAGAAGTCTTGTTCTCCTCCCTCTGAGCAACCACTTCTCACGGGGTGACACCTGTGTTCTATGAATGGCATACTTAGTGGCCATGGTAGCGCTTGATCATCTCAGCTTACCTCTGATGATGTGGAATCTTTGCCCTAAAGTCTGGTTTGGGGCAGAATGTTTTCAGGCTGCCCTGTCTAGAGTTGTGCTTCTTTAATAAAGCAGCTGCATGGAGGAAGGGAGCCCCAGACATCTCAACTGCACTTGCCTGGAACAGAGTTTGTGCAACAAGAAATGAATGAGGTGTGGAGGAATAATAAATTCTGGTGGCCAGATTGGAAAAGTAGCGCTCCCTAGGAACTGGAGAGAGGAGGAGCTGTGTCGTCTTGGTTGCACCTGCCATGAGTGGAGCTTCCTGAGCTGGGGTGGAGGAAGAATGAAGGAGACAATGACTCAGGTTTCAAAGGCCTGCACTTGTCACACAAGATGTAGTAAATTGTCTTCAGTTAACTATTCCTCCACTTTCTAAAATCATTTAAGGCTCTTTACAGAGATTTGAATGGTTGTTTTCACCAGTTATGCCTGTTCCACTGAAGTGAGGATCTGTAGAACTCCTCACATTGCCATTCTGGAAATCAATTTCTATTATTATATTTTAAGTGACTTATGATAGAATATAGTTGTTTCACATTTCAAAATTTTCACTCTGGCTTTCTATCTTTTTATTGATGTGTTTAGGGACATGAACGTGCCATATAATAAATATCTTCAAATTTAGGTCTGGCATTTCTTTTTGTTTGGTTCTTCTTCTTATACTTACTCTGGTTCCCTTTTCTATCTCCTTCTGAGTTATTTGAATATTTTTAAGTTATTTAAATTTCTCTCTTCTTTGTGTTTGCATAATTCTTTTAGTGATTGTCCTAGAGATTACACTTACATATTTATCTTTTTACTTCTGCTTAGACAGAATGTTTTAACATTTCCAGTGGAGGTAGAAACCTTAGCACAATATGTGTGCCTTTACTTCTCCCATGTGTTGTGCTTGTATATTGCCCCTACATACACTGAAATTCTGTCAGATAATTTTACAATTTTGCATTCAACCATCAGATGCATGTTAAAGAACTCAAGTACAGATGAAGAGCCCATTATATTTATCCAAGTGCTTACCATTTCTGCTGTTCTTTCTTCATTCCTAATAAAGCAAATTTACTTCTGGTTTTCTGGCTGAAAATCTTTGTTTAGTGATACTTCGAGTACAGGTCTGCTGGCAACACCTTCTCTCTTAGATTCATTTCATTTGAAAGTATTTTTATTTCCCCTTTTCTCCTAAAAGATATTTTCACTAGATACAGAAATCTAGGATTACAGTACTTTTAAATTTTTGGCTTCACTCATTCTGTCCTCAGTTATTTCTGAAATAAAATTTGAAGCCAATCTTCAACTTGTTGTTCTTCCAAAATTAATGCATTATTTTTCTTTCTCCCTGCTTTGAAAAAGCTTTTTCTTTGTCTCTGATTTCCAGCAGTTTTATAACAACTGATACAGATATACATTTCTTTGGTGTATTCTGTTTGAGATTAATGAGTTTCTTAAATCTATAAGTTTATATCTTTCATAAAACTGAGGACATGATCAAACAATATTTATTCAAGTTTCTTTTCTGTGTTGCACTAGGTTTCTCTCATCTTTCCCAGGCCATTTGATATTGGTCCATGTGTTCCATAAGCTCTGTGCATTTGCTTTTCTAATATGTTTTGTCCCTGTTGTTCTGATTACCTTCAAGTTTCCTTACTCTTTCTCTGTCATATCCACTCTGTTATTAAGCACATCTAGTGAGGGTTTCATTTTAAGTTATAAAATGCCCATTTGATTGTTTTTCATATATTCCACTTATTTTCTGAGCTTTTCTAGCTTTCCCTTCATTTTTACAGTGATCACTTTTACTTGTTGGAACATTTTTTAAATAGCTGCTTTGAAGTCTTTGTCAGTTCCAACAATTGTGTCATGTCATTGGCAAACATTGATTGTTGTATCATATGCCTGTTGATATTTCCCTTGTTCTCTGTCTGCAAAGTACTTTTTAAATATAAGACATTTTAAATATTGTGTTATGAGACTCTTATATCTTCCAAAACCTCTCAATAATGTTTATACTTTTTTTTAAACAATCTTGGTTTTAAGCCACACATTCCACCCACCCCTCCATCCATCTCTGTATTGTATTTTTAATATTTTGTTTTCTATTTCCAAAGTATGATGCACACTGGAATAGTCTGGGAACTGTCTGTCTGGCTGTCTCTGGGTTTAGTTTCCAAGGTCTTTTGTCTACTTCTTTTTTGGGGGGGGGGTATTTTTTATTTTTTCATTTATTTTTATTAGTTGGAGGCTAATTACTTTATAATATTGTAGTGGTTTTTGCCATACATTGACATGAATCAGCCATGGATTTACATGTGTTTCCCCATCCTGATCCCCCCTCCCACCTCCCTCCCCATCCCATCCCTCTGGGTCATCCCAGTGCCCCAGCCACGAGCACTTGTCTCATGAATCCAACCTGGACTGGCAATCTGTTTCACACTTGATAACATACATGTTTCGATGCTGTTCTCTCAGATCATCCCACCCTCGCCTTCTCCCATAGAGTCCAAAAGTCTGTTCTATACATCTGTGTCTCTTTTTTGGTCTTGCATATAGGGTTATTGTTACCATCTTTCTAAATTCCATATATATGCATTAGTATACTGTATTGGTATTTATCTTTCTGGCTTACTTCACCCTGTATAATTGGCTCCAATTTCATACATCTCATTAGAACTGATTCAAATGAATTCTTTTTAATGGCTGAGTAATATTCCATTGTGTATATGTACCACAGCTTTCTTATCCCTTCATCTGCTGATGGGCATCTAGGTTGCTTCCATGTCCTGGCTATTATAAACAGTGCTGCGATGAACACTGGGGTACAGTGTCTCTTTCAGTTCTGCTTTCCTCAGTGTGTATGCCCAGGAGTGGGATTGCTGGGTCATAAAGACAGATACATACATGCATATCTTGGTGATTGGGGTCAAGGCGAAGGGTAACCCCAAAAGTTTGTCAATAGAGATTTTCTTTCTCAAGTTCTTTTTCTGTAAGAAGTACCTTCCAGTTCCCTGCAAGTCCCCTTATAAGTCCTCCAATTATAATCCTGGCACTTTATTTACCCTATACTATTTCACATTGCCTTTGTGTTTCATTTACTACTAATAATTCTTAAAACGTGTTTTAACCTTTCCTTGGGATGGAGTGTAGCAATACTAGCTGCTGGAGTCAACCTTTCCTCCCAGACAATGTCCCAGAGATGATTCAGCGCCAAAGCACGCTTAGTAGTAGGCCCGATACGCCATGACAGAGCACAACAATGCATGAGTTGAATCTAAATCATTTTTAGAAAGCTGTTATCATTTAATGTACAAATTATGTATGAAAGAGAAGTTCCTGTAAGACATCTGACTTGGAGCAGCAATGAGTCATTTTAGAAACAACCATTAGATATTAAAAAATATACACCACCACGTTCTTATACCATAATACTTAATGAAACACAGCTCAAGATTTCAGTGAATTTTACATTCAAAATTGGGCATGGTAAATTAAACTTCATTTACAAAGAATTAGCGAGAAAGAGACCGAAGCAAAAAACTTAGTCCCACATTCATTATTTTGGCTAGATTTTACATTAGTTTGTGCTGTGTCAACAATGTTGATGACTGTAAATTACCCACAGATCCCAAAATATGAAAAGATCAAGCACACACATTCCACACTATCTATGATGCCAAAATACAGTGCAGAAATACTCTCTGAACTCAAGAAAATCCACTTTGATATTCAATATATAATCTCTTCTTGATAAACTTGTAAAAGAAACAGTTTGTACATCAAATGGTGAAAGTGGCTTACTTTAATTTAGGGGCATTATTTCAGAGTGTTTTGGCAAGCTGTCTGCTATGTATGTGTGCAGGCAGTTACAAGATCAGCAAAAGAAAGTCTTCTGATAGTATAAACCCAGTGTTCCCTGCGTAAGGTCACTTTTTGTGAGATCTAGGCTCTATCCCAAGCCAACGGTCAGTTAACATTAATATGGAAACTGGCTTCTATCATCACTGCAGCCAGCTGAGTCCATTGAGTTTGCAATAATAACCTAGAACAGACTTTGGGTGACGGAGGCAAAGCCGAAAGCCAAGACTGAATTATGATGGTTTTGCAGACAAGACCTCTCACATTACCACAAACCTTTTATGGATGATAACTGGAGTGTTTTTAATTATGACTCATACCATTTCATCTCCTTGAGTTATCTTCTCTGAACATCAAGTGGATATTCATATGATATGTGTATTTATGATTATTATGACCATCCTGTTTTTTCCTTGGTAGGATAATCTTGGGTTTGGGTTTTACTTAAGGGTTTCTTGCATGCTTTCTGAATTTTAAGCAATTTAAGCAATGTAGTAGACACAGCGTTCAGGATTTGGGTTTTTCCTTAAAAGGCAGTCTTTTCCTTTGAAATGTGTTACATATGCATTTACTTGATACTGGAAAATCTCAAGAGTCGGTATCTAACTCAAAATGTATTTGAGGGACTAATGTGGTTACACTTAAATCTGATACTTAAAAGGGAATCTTTATATAGAAAATGTGATCAATGATACACTGTACTGTAAGGTAGGAATGTGTGTCTATGTGTGTGATAAATTTTACATACCTAGAGAATAGTATTATGCTTATAGTAGATTGAGATTACTTAGTCTATATTCAGGAGTTATGTTCCAAATCAACTTTGAGGTTTTTATTTTTTTAAAAAAACTCAATGTTTTATTAATAAAATGTCTGCTTAAAGGGTCCAAATTTATTATATTTATAAAATCTTTCATGTTAAGATAAGCGTAAGTTCTGGTGGCAATCAAATATATATGCTTAGTAATAGCAACATAATCGTTCATACTTATTCTAAGACTGAGTCTTGGATCTGTTTATAAGCAATAATTTTTGTGGTCATCTAATATTTTGTTATAGATCCAGCCCATTGTGTTTTTTCCACTAGAGTGCTTCTGTCTTTTGCTCACTTGACCTTTTTACCTTTGTCCTAAACTTCCATAATTTTTACTCTTTTTACTTCATCTTTCCACATCTTTTGAATGATTCTTTTGAATGATTCTGAGACCAGCATCTAAAAAAGTAGGCCCTTCCATCTCTATTTGAAATCTCAGTGTGGCGACCTAAGAACTAAAGTTACTGTTGTAAAATTGCTATCCAAACTATCAGAATCATAGGTCATCAGAAAAAAGTCACACAAGATTCTTTCCTGATGGGCCTGTGCCAAAATATTTAGCTAGAATATGAGGATAAAATGACTTATGTTTTCTTCAATTTTTAGTTAATTTCAAAATGATTGAATGATTTCCTAACCAATACATTAAATTGCATTTACGTCTATGAGATACACATATACATATCAACATTTATTACATAAGTTCATATTATAATAATGTAACCACATAAACTGAAGTCAATGCAATTCTAAAATAATTAATAGCTATGAAACAAAATTGTGTGGTGTACTATGGTTACAGATCTATGTTTGGTAAAGTGCATGATTTGATATGGTTATCAGTATTACAATACAACAATGATAATAACATATTATGATTTCTGTTAAATACTTTTGAAAATAAGAGTTTAATACTAGGTAGGTATCATTTTAGATATGTGATCATGAAGGATCCTGGATTCTCTAAGCATCAACTTGATTTGTGCCAAATGCACAGCCAAAATGTAGCAGTTTTCCTAAAGCTCAATATTTCACTGTTACTCAAAAAATAATTATGTCATAATATTATTACTGTAAAATAATATCATTAATTACAAATAAAACCCCATAAATGGCACACTTTACTTATTTACCTTCATCTTTTACTTACTGCCTGGAAGTAACTGATATAGTGAATGGCCTTTGTGTTGTTTCAGGATTTCTGAAAGTATTTTTAAAACTCTGGTTCATGTGTCATGTGTCCTTTGTAAGGAACTGAGCATGAAAATCATGCAAAACTATTTATAATTATAGTTGTTCATGTAATTAATTACTTATGCAAATAAGATTTTTTTTTGCATACTTTTTGTCCTATTGGCATACATTGGATCTTCAAGCATATCTTCATGTAACAAGGAATTACACTGAGAAAAGAGTTTATATCCCCACCATTACAAATATTGTTATTGATAATTTTCTCTACTGATATACTGCAAGCTACTGGGATAATCAGAAGTAGCTAAACTATTTTCAATAAAATACTTAGGTATTTTTATTTAAGTACCAAGAAATCTCTGATTTGATAATTTAGAAGCATTCAGTTTTATAAAAGCTATTTTCCTTAAGTTGTATGAAAATCAAAGCTTATTTTTACCTTGATTAAATGACATGTATTTGTGTTTCTTGAAGTTCACAACAAAACTTAAATACATAAAACATTAAAAATGGAGGAAGATGTTCTTATGCCAACTTCCAATTCCCCTTCACTTCTATGTATGACAAAGTTTTCCTCCATGTCAGATGTGCTGAGAATTATCACTCTTTGTCCCAAGAGTCTTTTTAATATTTTCATGCAGTCTTCAAGTGCTGATAAAGCAATTGCTTTAATGCATTTTGTATACACATATGCTAACTCAGGAGCTGGAAAGACATATTAATACAAAGGAAAGCCACTATGTTAGAGCTTTAAATTTCAGTATGATATTAATTCCTGGATGCCTGTTTTACTTGTTAATCATAGAAGTATGTGTTAGTTCATCTCTCATTGACTATTGCAGTTAATCTGTATTCTTAGTCATATTGCAAGTAAGAATATTTTTTTTAAAAAATCTCCCACTCTCTTTAGTGACAGCAACTACTTTCTTATTCTCCTCTAAACATAAATAGGGAGATTATGACACCATATATGATATCAGAAAACAATTCAGTTACCCAAAGTTTGGTATTTTATGACATTTAATGAATGAAGTATACTTTAAAAAGGTGAAGTATGTGCTGACTTTCCTACGAAGATGAATTTCATAAGCATGTTTGTGCTGACTTGAAATAGAAAAGTCTGGGTATTGTACACCTTTATGTCATAGCCTAAGGGATGCAACAATAGGAGGACAGAGGTATACCAAGTTACCATTCTAATTGTTAACATTGACCATATAGTCCTTTTTCCTGAGGAAAAGGTTGAAGAAAACAAAAATAAGTAGAGATAATGAAACATGAACATGTACTTGATATAGGACATTACTGAAGTTGATGAGACTGAGGGATTAAGAGCTGCAGAGACTATAGAAATAAGAGTTGAGAGGATCTAATGCTGCTGATAGAAGAAAAAGGAGTCCTGCTGTTTTTCAGTCTAAGAGGTGAGCCTTGAAATGTATATTGTTCTTTGCATTGTGTGATCTTTGATTTTCAAGGTAGCATAGCCAAGGTGGTTAATTTAAGTGGCCTTAAGCTGCGATTAATGGGGTCGCAAAGAGTTGGACACAATTGAGCGACTGAACTGAACTGAACTGAACTGAAGTTAACTTAGGTGGCCTTAAGTTTTTAAGGCCAGACTCACTAACTAATTGACAGGGAGTATAGGATGCAAACTGATCTATGTTGGTTTTACCATCTGCAAAACTGATAGGACAACAGTAGTATCCAATCTGTAAAATTATTTGGAGGATTAAATCAGATAAAATATGCAAAACACTTAGAAGAGTGTCAGGAAGTAAGGAATCACTGTAATTGATTGATTCTTACTGTTACTATTCACATCTTCAGGAGCTTGTATTCTGTTTCCCAGTAGATATGTTGCACCTGTTTACCTATTTGAAAAGAAGAAAACACAAAGCCTTCGGGAAAACTTTTGATTGACTACAGGAATTTTGGAATCCATGCTATGACTGTGTGTTTCAGATTGGAGATGACATGTTGACAGTCTTTTTATAATAGATATTCATAAATTTGAAAATATTTCTAGCTATTTCTGAATTTGTTTTATAAATTTCAGTTTTGATTCATCAGCTAAAATACCACTTCAGTACTATTAACTAATCATAATAGCAAAATCATTATAAAATCAGTGAAGTGAAGTTGCTTAGTCATGTCTGACTCTTTGCAACCCTGTGGACTAGCCTACCAGGCTCCTCTATCCATGGGATTTTCTAGGCAAAAGTACTGGAGTGGGTTGCCATTTCCTTCTCCAGGGGATCTTCCCAACCCAGGGATCTAACCCTGGTCTCCCACATTGTAGGCAGATGCTTTACCTTCTGAGCTACCAGGGAAGTCCACAATCAGTGGTGCTTAAAACAAAATCAGTGGTGCTTAGCAGTTTGGGGATAAAATTCTGATAAAAGTTATGGTTTTTTTTAGCAAAAAAAAAAAGAGCCCTGAAAATATTTTTATAAGTTTTGAAAATATTTTTATTTTAGAAATTTCTTTGAACTCACTGAATTATATCCTTGTACCTCAGGCTAAAAACCTCTGAATAATAGGTTATCTCATGAGCAATTTGGATACATAATTGCAATTATTTGCTTCAGCCAAGTACAAGTTTAACTCCTTGATAGAAATAATGCCCAATTGCAATTTTATTATTAGAAAATGCTAGAACAATACAGAATAGGTTATTTTTAAAATGTTAAATTGTAAGGTCACTGGTGGTGGAGTTAGTCTCTGGGTATAATATCAGCTGTTTTAATGTTAAACATAAAGATTTGAAAAAAGAGAAGCTGCTTAGAATGTATCCATATTCTCTAAAGCCAAGCACAAGAAATAGCCCTCACATATTGATGGATCAGGAAGATGAGCCAGGTCTCATGTATCCTTAGATCTAAACATTGATTACATTTCCAGGCATTCTCTTGGCTCTGGAATGCTGCCTTAGAGACCACCAAGTTTTCCCAATGACTTGGCATATCTGTAAAAGAATAAAAGACCAAAGTAGAAAGTTGAGACAAGGAGGTGTTATTCTCTCATGTTCTCATAATGCAGCCAGTAAGTTTAGATTGCTTTCACAGAATTGTGAGACAAACTGAATCCACAAGAAAAAAAAAAAGTACTGGGATCCTTCTTAGGAAAAAAATAAAGAAAATCAGAAGTATCTGAGTAAATTAAGGGTGAATAAACTGCCATATTTTCTGCTAAAATACTGTAAACACCATTGCTTTGTAATCTCTAGTTACTTCTCAAGTCAAAGTCACCTTTCTTCAAATTAGACTTAACACATGTGAGTCTGTGGCAGTAATTCTAGTTCGCACACAGTAATTGTGCCTCTTACACTAGTACTGCTTATTAAGATAGATCGTGCATACCATGTGCGTATGCAACACAGCACATGAACTACTGAGGGTTTTGCAGTAATATTGAAATGCCAGATCCCATTTTGAGTGAGCTAGAAGGATTTTCTCATAAGTGAAGTTTTCAGACAGGCAGCAGAACACTGGCACATGATTTTTCTGATTATAATAGGCTATATCCAAAACTAAAAGAAAAATAATCCTGAAATTCAATTCTGATTAACAAAGTGCAAAAGAGTGAAGTTATCAGATAACTTTTTATTCAGTGGAATTCCATTTTTCCATCTTGGAATATTCAGTTTACTTCTTTCCTATATGATTTTGTAATCTTACTAGGAGACCTTAAGAGAATAATCATTCATCAGAGTTTAAGAAAATAATTTATCAAATATACAGCACTGATTATTACCCAAGCTGCCAATTCTGTTTTTTTGTGGGGTTTTTTTGTTTTTTTGTTTTTTGCAGGGGTGGGGGGGTCATAAACAGTGAGCTCTAAATACACAAGGCGTTCCATGTGACTCAGTGGTGAAGAATCTGCCTGCCAATGCAGAAGACATGGGTAACAAACTCTGGTATTCTTGCCTGGAAAAATCTCATGGACAGAAGAGCTTGGCAGGCCACAATCTGTGGGGTCACAAATAGTTGAACACAACTGAGCACATATACATACACACAAGAGATAAATACATGAATAGAATTCAGTTTCTTTTTATCTAGTATTATTTATCATGTCAGATAAATTGCCACCTTTAAGACTGAATTTCAAATGAATCATTATTGTGTCTCCAGCTAAGCTTGATAATTGTATTATGCTGATGGATATTTCCCTTCCATGGATGACATTCCCTTAATTAGAGGGGGTGCTGGTGTACACAGTTTGCCCTCATATTCTGTGATCAGTCTTTTTTTTTTTTTAAGTCTAAACCTGGTTGATGCCACCTTTCTACTTACACTGTTATTTCAGTTAGTGCGATTTCAGTCATGGTTTTCAAACTTTAAAAAGATAACCATTTCTACACATGACAATTATACTTTCAACACATACAAGAGAAAGAAGAGAGAAACAGATCTAGTTGAAGAGCAGATATTGGACGGAGAATTCCACCTTTTGGCTCTCCCTCCATCCCCTTCCAAGTTCGTGAGGGGCTGAAAACAACTAACACAAAATTATCTTCTTTCATTACTGTAACGTAAACTGACAGAAGTAGGGGACGTTTCCTGTTAACTCATCAAAAAAGTAAGAGCCTTTAACTGTGTGGACAGAATGGCTGATAACCTGCCATCCACTTTCTCTCACATAGACACTGTCTCCTGATTTTGTACCTATAAAACATCCCTAAGAGTTTCCTTGGCCCTAGTCTAAGACACCCATTGGAACTCACATCAAAAAAGAGCTTACATACCAAACAAACAGATTCTATGCTTTACACATCAGAAAACCCTGACCATGTGTAGGCAGGAAGGAAAGCAAACAAATTCTGTTTTCACTCATTTGCACATTACATTACCCTAACTTTTACCCTTTCCAAATAATATGCAGATGGAAAATTAGGCAACATACTGCTGTAAATCACAGATAGTGCTATTGTGGTGGCAGGAGAAAACAGCTAAGGGATTCATTTTTCTTCCAAGAAAATCATACTCTGCAAATCCATCTGAAACACAGCCAAAGGATTACTTCTTATCTGGCTGTAACAAGCGCTCCTTCCGCCCATCTTGGAAGTGAAAAGAAACCAGCTCATTGTACTGAAAAGTGCCAGGCCCTCAAGGTCAGCTGCAGTTGCCCAGGTTTGCAAGAGGCGCCGCAGCGCATGTTTTTATAGGGGTTAGGTGAACTACAGATGGGGATGTGGTTCTTGCTTTTAAACATCCTGTGTGAGCGGTCTGTAAATGAGTCTGAGGTCTGCTTGGTCTTTGTGGGAACACACTTATTTATTGGATATTTGAAAACAAGAAGGTACTCTGTTCTCTAGTTTGAGGAAAAGACCCTCATAGGAAATGACAGAGGCAGTGTTAGAATTATGACAAGTCCACCCCCCAAAGGAAGTCCTCCTGAGAGCCTATAAGGTACTCACATTACAGTGATGAGTGAGGATGTTGTTTAGCCGCTCAGTCATGTTAGACTCTTTGTGACCCCAAAGACTGTAGCCCACCAGGCTCCTCTGTCCATGGGATTTCCCAGGCAAGAATACTGGACTGGGTTGCCATTTCCTTCTCCAGGGTGATCTTCCCAGATCACTCTGAGATTAAGCTTGTGTCTCCTGCGTCTCGCGCCTTGGAAGGCAGATTCTTTACCACTGAGCCGCCAGGGCAGCCCATGAAGAAGGGCTTGAGAACTGAGATGAGATGAATCACCCGAGTCTTCAGCATTTACTCTGGACACACTGGTCCAGGTGATAAGACTATTTAAAGCCAGCCGAGATTCATGCAACTCACAAGTACTTCTTTCTGCCAACCTGGTACACCTGAAAAGCTGTTAGAATCATGCTGAAATTCCATACAGTCTATATGTGTACATGCATGTGACAGCATTCATTACCAGTTCCAATCCCCACCCCACTTCACTCATTGTACAGTTTCCAGAGTTATGAAGATGAGGGGTCCTTAAAATGTCAAAAGAAGCTTTCCAAGGTCTCAATCAGATAAGGAAAACAGTGGGACTAGGAAACCAATAAGAAAGATAAATGAGCCTACATTTCAGTGTTGTCAGTTTGGGAGTTAAGAACAGCTCTAAAAAAAGGTGCTATTTCCAGGAAAAAAACCTAAAAACAAATAATTTACATGAAAAAATGTGAAGTTAGGGTGATTATCCCTGAGGGGGTCACCAAATAGAATTGTGAGTTGTGGCATCTCCAACCAGATGATTGCATCTTGAGGGACACAGTGATTTGGGCCCACTTATGGGGAAGTTGTAGGGATGTGGGAAACTTAAATGCTTTTTTCCTTTCTGTATAAAAGTGGCTTAAGCTATACATTTGCCTTGGCAGACAAACTTTGTGATGTTGATTTTAGGTTTATTTGGGGGGAAATAGAATCAGTGCATTCACCAGTGGGTAAAAGAATTCTTCCAGATTATTTAAAACTATGAGATGGTTTTCATGGCTAGAAAGACCTTACAGTTTTTAAAACTCATTTCCAGCATAGTCACAGTCATACCTGTTATTTTTTGTAAACAGGAACTGTACCTAACTTTTGTATATTTTCAAGCTTCACTAAAAGATATTATGGAGTTCGATCAAGGAGACGTATATTTAATGGAAGTTGTTAATCAGATATTCCTCTTAATGGATGTACTTGGGCTTACTCGCTTGCTTTCCAGTAAACTTATCTGTAACATACACATAAGTGGACAAGTCAAAAAGTAGAACATCACCAACACCTAGAAGGACTTATAATACTTTCTTCCAGTCACTTACACCACCTCCTCCCCCATTCCCATCTAGATTCCTTGTACTAAAGATGTTTTGTTAGTTTTAAATTTTATGTAAGTGGAGTCCTAAGTGCTGTATTTTTTATATTTGGCATCTTTTGTGCTACATTTTGTGGATGAGATTCATCTGTGTTGTTGCACTTAACACTAGTTTGTTGTTGGTGTTTAGTCACTAGGTTGTGTCTGACTCTTTGCAACCCCATGTACTATAGCCCACCAGGCTTCTCTGTCCATGAGATTTCCCAGACAAGAATACTGGAGTGGGTTGCCATGCCCTACTGCTGGGGATCTTCCTGACCCAGGTATTGAACCTGTGTCTCCTGCATTAACAGACAGTTTCTTTAGCAGTGAGCCACCTGGGAAGCAAACACAATTTAGTTTAACTTTATTATTGGGTATTACTCCATTGAACGAATATGCCATGGTTGTTTTGTACTGTTGATGGATTTGGGGTTATTTTCTGCCAAGGTTAGCACAAACAGTGCTGCTATAAAGTTTCTTAAACACAATTTTTGGTAATCAAATATATATATATGTATGCATATTTTTTTTTCTTGAGTCTCCATTAAAATTGAAAATCTGGGTAACAGGAATTATGTATATTTAGCTTTAGATACTGCCAAACATCTTTCAACATCAATGTATTGATAAAACTTACACTCCTAGTGTGGGGGAGTTCCAGTTTCTCTATATTCTTGCCACACTTGTTATCTTGGCTCTTTTAGCATTTCTGATTGCTGTGCAATATAATACTAGTGGTTTTGAAGTTTTTTTGTTTGTTTATGTTATAAGCCCTTTTCATTGAGTTTTCTGCAGCATTTATGTTGGTTGGTGAAAAAAGTTTGACTTGTCCATTTGGAGGACAATTTCGTTTGAATTGACCAGTCAGGATCCATCATATGATACATCTCCATTTCCATGAAACTGAAGTGACTGCTGGTGATGAGAAACAACTGTTTCCCGTAGGCCACCAGGTAACTTAGGACAACAAGTGTGCACTTCACTCTCATGGCGTGCTTTTCTGTGACCCTACTCAATCCACTGATAGATGAGGGCATGTCTTGTGTGGCATCTGGAATGACCTCCATCATATCAATTTATTGGTGCACTTGGTCAAACTCCAGATCATGAGCCAGGAAGTGGTCTGCCATGCCAAACAGTGACATCTCTGGCAGTAGAAGATGTCCATGAAATGCATGAAGGGACTTTTGCTGTAGAAACTGCCCATCTGCTATAGGGGTAGTATATACTGGGTGTCCCCATATAGGTGAATCACTTCTTCATCCTGCACAGTTGGAGCGCCCTCTAGGCAGGCCCCAGGTGTATGTAATGGAAGGCATAAGTCTTCATCTGAATGCTCTTCTGAATGTCATAGTGGAGGCCCCAAAGGCAAACTTGAGGTTGTAGTCATACTTCTGAATCCCCTCAGAGCATTTGTACCTCTCAATCAGGATGTCATGTGTGGCACTATAGATTTCTAGGTGCAGTGCATCTGTGTGTAGGGCTAGCATCTAGTCATAGTGGACACTAGAGACCTCAGTGTCACTCATGCTGGTCTTGTTACTGTCATGGATGGCTGCCAGGTTCAGGGGACTGCAGACCTCGCTGGGCAAGGTGAGTGCAGGAGCTTCTGCCTCCGTCACTGTGTGTCCTGGTCAGAGCCTGTAGGTATTACTGAGCTCATCTCCTTGGGTAGGAGCAAAGCATGCACTAGCCTGATTCCAAAGCCAAGAAAAGCTTCTCTGTTTGCTGTTAAGATTCTTCAGTCTATTATCATGCTACTCCAGTATTGCCCACTAGCATACCAGAAAACCCTGGATGCTGCCAGTGATTCCTGTTAGCAATACTGTCACCGGTTCTGATGTCACCAAGTCACCCGTTAACCATATGCGGTGACTCCCAAAAGGGAAAGAATTTTTTTTCTTCAGGAAGACATTGGATGACAAAATAATTATTTTATTATTTTTTACTTCAATTATTTTCTTCTTATTTTTAAAAATTGAGACACACTTGACATATAATATTGCTAGTTTCAATTGTACAATATAATGATTTTATATGTGTGTGCTAAATTATGAAATGATCATTACAATAAGTATAGTTTGCGATTAACTCCCTTCACCTATTTTGTACTCCCCAACTCTTTTCACCTCTGGTAACCACTAGTCTGTTCTCTGTATCAATAAGTGTTAGATTTGTTTGCTATTGTTTTAGATCCACATAAGGGTATAATTACATGGTATTTGTCTTTCTCCATATGACTTATTTCACTTAAATTACTCTCTTTAAGGTTCATATATGATGTCACAAACAGCAAGATTTCATTTTTTATAGCAGAATAGTATTCCATTGTGTGTGTGTCTCTATATATGTATATGTGTACATTTATATATATATATATAATATATATATATAATAATAATATATATATTATATATATAATATATATAATAATAATATATATAATATATATATATATATAATGTCGTCTTCTTTATCCATTCAACCATCAATGTGCTTAAGCTACTTCCATATATTGAATATTGTAAATAATGCTATAATGAACACAGGGATGCATTTATCTTTCAGAATTAGTGTTTTTGTATTCTTCAGATAAATAGCCAGAAGTGGAATATCTTGGTCATATGGTTATTTTGTTCTTAATTTTTTTAAGATTCTTCATACTGTTTTCCATTGTGGCGACATCAATTTAAATTCCTATCAACGATGGCTGATAACCTGCCATTCACTTTCTTTCACATAGACACTGTCTCCTGATTTTGTACCTATAAAACATCCCTAAAAGTTTCCTTGGCCCTAGTCTAAGACACCCATTGGAACTCACATCAAAAAAGAGCTTACATACCAAGCAAACAGATCCTATCAACAATGCACATCTTCTGCATTCTCACCAGCATATGTTACTTCTTGTCCTTTTGGAACAAGGACAACTCCAGATCATGAGCCAGGAAGTGGTCTGCCATGCAAAACGGTGTATGGCAGATTTAGAAATAGACAAATTTAGAGTGATGATTTAGAGTAATGATAATCTTTCTATTTCTAAATCTGTCCTTTCTAAAAACTGTGAGGTGACACCTAGTTGTGGTTTTGATTTACATTTTCTTGATTAGCAGTGCTGAATACCCTTTATCAACCTGATGGCCTATGTTTTCTTTGGCAAAATGTCTGTTTATATCCTCTGTCCATTTAAAATCAGATTGTTGATTTTTGATATTGAATTTTATTATTTTTAATTTATTTTGTACATTAATCCCCTAATAGACACATGACTTGCAAGTATCTTGTCCCATTTAGTAGGCTGTATTTTCATTTTAATGATCATTGCCTTTGCTGTAAAGAGGCTTTTTATTTGATGTAGCCACACTTGTTTATTTTTTATTTTGTTTTCCTATCTTTTGGAATCAGATCCACAAAAGCCGCCTAATAACAAAGTCATTGAGGCTCCAAATACATTTTCTTTTAGGACTTATGGTTTCAGGTCTTACATTCAAGTCTTTAATCTCGTTTAAGTTTATTTTTGTGTATGTTGTAAGATAGTGATCAAATTTTATTCTTTTGCTTGTGGCTGTCCAGTTTTCTCAGAAGCATTGGTTGAAATGTATATTTCAACCATTTCATCCATTGTATATTCTTGGTTTTTCATCATAAATGTATTATCCATGTATCTGTGAGTTTATTTCTGGTTTCTACATTTTGTTCCATTCATCTACATGTCTTTTTTTTCATGCCAGTATCACACTGTTTCAATTTTTTTTTTGCTTTACTTTTTATTGCAAATAAATCATAATCCTTGTACAAACTTTAGAAACTACACCAAAATATTAATGTCAATGCATATCTTTATTTTCTTAATTTTGTTTACTTATATTTTTATGATACTTCCTTAAATAGAACCATACTGTTGATATTGTTCTATATTTTTTCCATTAACATAGTGTCATACTTTTAAATAATATAGGTTTGTAGTATAGTTTGATATCAGAGAGCATGGTATTTCTAGCTTTGTTGTTCTTCCTCAGGATTACTTAGGTTATTTGCTTTTTTTGCTGTTTTTCTTTTGTTTCTAGCTCAATACAAATTTTAAAATTATATGCTTGAGTTCTGTGAAATATGTTTTTGGCACTTTCATAGGGGTCACATTTAATCTGTAGATTGCCTTTGGGTAGTATGGACATTTTAACAATATTAATCCTGTATTTCATAGTATGAAATGTCTTTCCATTTATCTGTGTCATCTTCAGTTTTTTTCATAGTGTCTTATGGTTGCAGTGCACAGGTCTTTTACCTCCTTAGTTAAATTTATTTCTAGATATTTTGTTCTTTTTGATGCATTTGTAAATGGGATTGTCTTCTCAATTTCTCTTTCTGTATCTTGACTTGTAAAAGAGTGACAGTTTACTTTTTCATTTCCAATATGAATGCCTTTTATTTCCTTTTTATAGCCCAATTACTGTTCCTAGGACCTCCGATACTATGTTGAACAAAAATGAAGACAGTGGGCATCTTTATCGGAAATGCTTGCAATTTTTTTTTGCTGTTGAGTACTATGTTAGCCGTGGGTTTTTTCTTATATGACCTTTACTATGATGAGTTATGTTCCCTCTGTAACCACTTTATTGAAAGAATTTATTATAAATAAGTGTTGAACTTCATCAGATGTTTTTTCTGCACCTGTTGAGATGGACAAACAATTTTTATCCTTCAATTTAAAGTGATATTTCATATTAATTTGTGGTTGTTGAACCATTCTTGCCTCTCTGGAGTAAATCCCACTTGATCATGGTATCTGATCCTTTCAAGTACTGTTGAATTCAGTTTGCTATTTTTGTTGTTGTTGTTAAAGATTTTTGCATCTGTGATCAACAGATATTGGCTTGTAATTTTTTTCTTGTAGTATCTTTGTCTGGTTTTTGTAATAGGGTTATACTGGCCTTGTAAAATGAGTTTGAAGGCCTTCCTTTTTCTTTTATTATCTGGGAGAGTTTGAGAAGGGTTGGTGTTCTCTTTTAAATATTTGAAGAATTGATCTGTGAATCATTGGGTCCTGGACTCATTTGTTGGGAGAGAAAGACAGTTATTTTAAATTTTTGTTTTTCTTTTGTTATTTTTTTCCTACAGTAAATTTTATCTGAAACACTGAGACACAAGTCACTGGAAATCATCTGAACAAATATATTGTCTCTATGCTTTTAGCAAAGGCAACTATCTTTTTTGAAGCTTTCATATCAATTGTGTTTTTCTCTTTCTATGAATTATCATATGTACCATTAAGCTTTGTAGAGTGCTCATAAATAAGCTCCTGGAAGAGGCCTATAAACTTGGCTAGACAAATGGAATCTTAGTGGCCAAATAGCTTATGATAAAAGGAGGGTGGCACATTCTCACTGTCCCCACCTTAAGTACACACATACAAGTGTAATATATTTGTGCATAAAACTTTGCTTTGATGTGTAAAGAATAGAAGAGAAAAAAAAAAACTATTTGAGGCTACATGAAATTACATCCCCAAATTCCTACCAGGTTTTGTAAAACCAGATTATCAGTTTTCTCATATTAAAAGCTGCTCTGTCTCTCACAAAGTTTTTTTAAAGTTCAAGTGAGATAATAACCATAAACTTCCTTGCTTACCATGGAGAGGAAATATAAAATACAGAAAACTCAGCAGTAAAGTCATGTTTCTGCAGTTCATGCTGACAGCATAAACTAAGTTATGCAAATCATTGTTCACTTAGAATGACTTTAAACTTCTATTTAGAGCATAGTATATCATGACAAAAGGCTGGAGCCTGAACATTAATCTTTAACAGAATAGAGTTAAGAACAAAAATCTGTGTTGCGTCAATATTTCCATTTATGAGTGACATTAATTAATTCATGCATTCAACAAGATAGATTTTGAGCACAATATGTTAAGGCATTATTTTAGACACTTGGTAATTAACCTCTTTGAACTGCAGATTCTTTCTCTTTATAGTGAAAGAGAATTGATCTGGTCCAGAAGTATGCTATCTATTAAGTTCTAAATTCTTTGATAAAAAATAGGCAACTGGAAGAACATACACTTAAAAGAAGCCAACTCTAGAGGGAACACATATTTAGAAGGCATTAAAAAGAAGCATGTGATATGAATGGTATTCCAAAGATAATAACTTTTACTGAGAACTATATTTTAGACATTAACATGATTTCTTACAAAATATGGAAATTTATGCATCCCACACATCTACAATTCCTGATTTTCTTCATATATAATTAGAGACAATAATACAACAATTGATGGCCTAAGTTTCCTGGAGGACTATAAAAAAGACTCTTTGTTTTCCATAGATACTCAATCTGTAAACCACTTACCACACCACTAGGGTAAAGCACATAGACTACTCAACTTGGCAGCTATTATATTATCTTGATTTTTTTAAAGCTGTTTGTTGAGATTGGATATAAATTGTAACAACATTATATGGATTTATTCCTTCAGGTTGTGTCCTCATTTTGGTTAAATTCTATCAGCCCCTCCCACCAGTAGTGGTTATCTTTCAAGACTTAATACAATTGTGCTTTGGTTTTACAACTACCATGTAAATGACCAAAGAGATCCTATTCTGAGTTACCAGAGGGTTAGTGGAATAGTACCACATGGACTATTTCAGAGGATGGCTGATATCAATCTTGATTTCCACAGAGGAAATACGTAGGTTGTATATTAGTGCTTTCCATCCCTTTTCCACCTTGGGTCTTAACCAGAGCCATGTGTTTAGGGGGAATGTGTAAAAAGAAACAGGCTCACACTATTTCATGTCTAAAAGGGATAGAACCTAGCTTAAAATAAATTTATTAAGACAGGAAAATCCACTAATTACCAATTAAAAGAATCAGGACAGAAAAGGTGATTGGGAAATTCAGAGGGTTTGCCAAAACTAAATAGCATTTTGGGGATAAGAATACTTTGCATTTGCATGGGAGTATATTGTATTCAAGATATTTTGTAAATGCCATCTCAAGTAATTTTTAACATTCAATTTTGTAGACAGGGTATGTTTAATAATAAAAATAATAAAACAAGAACAGCAAATGCATTTTCCAGGTAGCACTCTATTTCATGTGTATTATGAATAGTAATTTATTTAACCCTCTCTATTATTCTGTGACTTAGGTTTTATTTATATGTCTAGTTTATACCTAAATAAAAAGAAGTGAAAAGATTAAATAACTTGGCCAAGAGAACAAATTTAGGAAACAGTGGGGCCAGGCTATCTGCTGATGTCACATCAGTGGCCGTTCAACTAGGCTAGTATCATTTAGCTCTTTTGACAAACACATATATTTCTTTGAATGAGTCTAAGATTAAAAGAGAAACAATTCAGAGATCTTAAGCTATCAATTAAAGAGAACCTAAATGAACAGTATATTGGTTTAGTGGGTTTTTATCCCTAGTCATCACTTTAATCACACATTAAAATGTCCGTAAGTGTTTTGAGTTTTTGATGGTCATTGAAAGCACCTAATAGAGATCAAAGCCTGCACCCTTCTATAGTGTAGTATACTAGAAAGTATGGTCTTCCCTGGTGGTTCAGTGACAAAGAATCTGCCTGCCAATTCAGAAGAGGTGGGATCGATCCCTGCATTGGGAAGATCCCCTGGAGAAGGAAATGCAACCCACTCCAGTATTCTTGCCTGGAAAATCCCATGGACAGAAGAGCCTGGTGGACTACAGTCCATGGGGTCACAAAGAGTAGGATACAACTTATTAACTAAACAACTATTCTACAAAGTATATGAGTGGACATGGACCACATTTCCTTTATATCTACCTCTGGCCATTGGACTGGTTCTCAAATAAAATGTGATTTAAAAGAAGTTAGGTTTTCTCTTGCTCTTCTCTCATTTGCCTATCTAAACATATGACCAGGGCAATTTGTCAAGCTTTTGAGGATGGCGTAGGAGTCCAGCAATCTGGATTATCCATTTTAAATTTTTATGCATGTATGTTTTAGGATTTTAACTTTAGACACTGTTTATTTAAATTTCCCTATATGAATGCCTGCTTGGGGAGTTACAATTTCAAAAGCAAAAAAATAAACTCACAGATCCAAATTACAAAAATTATATAATTTATATGCATTTTTGTGTGGCAGTGTTGTGAGAATGAGTTGGTTGTTTACTATTCTGAGCTTTTGAGATTTTCCTCATTTTCTTACCAGCCCCAAGTACACTTAAAGAAATATTGAGAGGGAGAGAGATCCATGGATCCTCCTCTTTACTTCTAAAAAAGAAAATGAGAAATATAAATTCAAATTAGCAGATACATATAAAAAATAGCATTCAAATAAATGAAAAATAAGTATAAAATAAACAGAAAAAGTCAAAGAATAAATCCTAATATTTCAGTAATTGCAAGAAATTTAAATCTCTAGAAAGGACTTTTGTATCTAGCAATATGGAATACTGGATATCCAGAAAAAACTTTCTCAATAAAGTATTCAAGGAAATAATAACTGTATTCTTGACAGATGTCTCAATCTTTTTAAATTTTCACATCAAAACAGATTATTTAGCAAAAACAAGCAGTATTTACAGCGAAACTAGGGGGGAAGTTATCCTTATGGATGCAAAATTACAAGTAGATAGAATTTTTTTAAAACGATCAAACACCTGCATGGCACCCTTGTCTGTGAGGGGCGGGGGCGGGGCAGTGGGGGAAGCTACAAGGTTCCTGACCTGAAAGTAATGGATATCCTCAGGGCCAATTTGAAAACAATAACTGAAATGGAGAGAAGATTTGCTTTGTTGATGGGTACCATGACTGCCCAGTAACCACTAAAGAACTAGGGGTCTCTGTGCTTAGGTGCTCAGTCCTGTCCGGAAGCTTTGCGACCTCACGGACTGTAGCCCGTCATGTTCTTGTCCATGGGGAGTCTCCAGGCAAGAATACTGGAGTGGGTTACCATGCCCTCCTCCAGGGGATTGTCCCAACCCGGATCTCCCACATTGCGGGCAGATTTTTTACCATCTGAGCCACCAGGGAAGTCCAAGAATGCTGGAGTGGGGAGCCTATCCATTTTCCAGGGGATCTTCCCCACCCAGGAATCGAACCAGGGTCTCCTTCATTGCAGACAGACATTAAATACTCCCAAAACTGACTGGGGATCCCTGCCAGGACAAAGCTACACAGGAAGGAGAAATTGCTGAGTGCAATGAAAATTAAGCAATGTATGGACAGAGACAGAAAAAAGAAAATGATTGGGTGAAGTGGGGTTGATTTAAAAGACCAAGAGAAGTTCAGAAAGCATGGTTGTATTTTTCTAACACTCTTGGAAAATAACAGAAAATGGAGCACTGTTAAGTTTAAAAAGTCTCTGAACCTTGCCTTTTTATAATATCAGAAAAACTTTTCCATAAAAATAACCAAGAGATCGTTGTTGCCAAGGTCAAATTCCACACATTTATTATAAGACAAAAAGGTAATAAGGTGAAGAAAAACATCCTTACTGAAAATGAACATTTGTAAGATGAGTTATAAACCATCTTAAATCATTTGAAAATTAAAAAGCAACATAAATAAGAATTAGAATAAATCAGGAATTATTTGGTGATACAACTCTAACAGAAAATAGAAAGAAAAATTAATAAATGGCATCTTACTTAAAACATAAGTAAATATAAAATGCCTGTTGAAATTTAGATTGAGAGTGCAATGGTAAAAATCAGAAAGATAAAATGATTCAATAAAAAAGTGTTAGTTACTGAAGATAGGCAAGGAAGATTAAAAAAAGACACAATAGAACTTTGTAAAGAAATCCAAAGCATGGAAAAAGAATCAATAGAAAAGGAAAAAAAAATATATAGCTTAAGAAAATGTTCCTATCATTTACAAAAAATGGAATTTTGTACTGATACCTAGTGATTCCCTATGAATTTTTGTACAGAATGATCAAACCCAGGAAATATTCTATTAAAATTTTGAACTTAATAAAATTTTTAAAACAAAAGCTCATTTGGGCATTAAGACAAAACCTTACATGAGCTAGAAAATTAGATTATCATGACACTTTCAACAGCAGTGCTTTTTGTCAGAAAAAAAAAGTAGTACAGTGTATTTAGTGTACTCAGGAAACTATAATGAATGTGAGTCAGCATAAATTCTGGCAGAACTGATTTCCAGTATAAAGGCATAATCAATGTTTTCTCAACATGGAATAATTCAGTGAATTTTGTTCCCTTGAGGCTTCTAGAGAAATCTACTGGAGAATGATCTCAGACAACCAAAATAGCTCTAAAGGCAAGGACATAAGGCGGATGGTAAACATTAAACAGAGTTACTTATAGACTTAAAATTGAATTAAACATGAAATAGAACAGTATGTAATGACCATCTGCTTAGATATTGTATTTATTTATATTAGATATAAAACAGCTATTAAAACTAGGGGATATTGGGAAAACACATGTAAATAGTTGAACTGTTCTCAGTAATTATACACATAATAGAAGTGTTAATATCATTTTCTGGCAGTGTGTGTATAAAGAGGGAGAACTTTAAATAATGCTTATGAACTATACAAATTTTGCTGTGCCTTGTGCCCTAGGCAACTTGAATTCTCAGCGTAAAAGAAAGCAGTCATGAATGTAATATAGAACATGATAGGTAAAAAGTCTTGCGGTCCTAGATTTGAGTGGAAATATCAATAAGACCTCACAAAGCTCAGTATCTCTTAAAAGTGCCTGTCTGTCTCTGTTTATCATCTATCTAATCTCTTATCAACATATATTCTTAGCTCAGTCCACTGAGGAGGCCTGAAAAGAATGGCCAACCTAATACCAGTAAGAGTCCTTACTACACAGAGTGCAGTCTTAATTACTTTTTCTCTTAGAATAATGGCCAGTTCCGATTCTGGAGCAGAAAATTTCCAAGGAAATCTTGGAACACAGGGTCACACAAGATAATTACAAAGACTTCTGTGCTTATGTGTGCTTAGTCACTCAGTCGTGTCTGATTCTTTGTGACTTCATGGATTCAGGGTGACCCTGCGGTCACCCTGCCAAGCTCCACTACCTATGGGATTTTCCAGGCAAGAATATTGGAGTGGGTTTCCATTCTCTTCTCTGGAGGATTATCCCAACCCAAGGATAGAACTCAGGTCTCCTACATTGCAGGCAGATTCTTTACCATCTGGATCACATCAAAAGAAATGTATACATGCTTCAGTCATGTCCGACTTTTTGTGACCCCATGGACTGTAGCCCACCAGCCTCCACTGTCCATGAGATGCTCCAGGTAAGAATACTGGAGTGGGTTTTCATATCCTACCCCAGGAGACCTTCCTAACCCAAGGATCAAACCTATTTCTTTTACATCTCTTGCATTGGCAGGCGGGCACTTTAACACTAGTGCCAGTTAATTTTTTTAAATGCTCTTGCTAAAGATGTGACAATTTGAGTTTTGAAAATGATCATTGCAACTGATGGTAACCAGTCATAAATACTGAGATAAATATATGTTGGACTTTTTCTTAAGTAAATACAATTAAAATATTCTTCTTTTTTTTTCTAGAAAATGTTATCAATGATATCATGAAATTTGGATCTTAACATTTTGTTTGTTGAAAATTTTAATACAGAGGGAAATATATAGTTTGTATTTTTTTAAGCTTGGGAGTAAAACTGAAATATCATATAGGAGGAGATACTAGGGTGACCCAGAATTGCTGCCAGCTTCCTCCAAATGATGACATTTTGGGTGGTTCATCAGATTCCTTTTAAATGTCATTTTTAGGAGATGTCCCTGCTACTCTGTAAGAAGAAATTATTTTTCTCCTTCTAATCTGATAACACTACCTGTATTTCTCATGATGATTTTATATTATAGTTATTTATGACCATCGTTTCAGTCAGTTCAGTCACTCAGTCATGTCCAACTCTTTGAGACCCCATGGACTGCAGCATGCCAGACTTCCCTGTCCATCACCAATTCCTGGAGCTTGCTCAAACTCAAGTCGGTGATGCTGTACAACCATCTCATCCTCTGTCATCCCCTTCTCCTACTGCATTCAATCTTTCCCAGCATCAGAGTCTTTTCAAATGGATCAGTTCTTCACAACAGGTGGCCAAAGTATTGGAGTTTCAGCTTCAGCATCAGTCCTTCCAATGACTGATTCAGTCATTCAGGACTGATTTCCTTTAGAATGGACTGATTAGATCTCCTTGCAGTCCAAGGGACTCTCAAGAGTCTTCTCCAACATCACAATTCAAAAGCATTGCCGCTTCAGTGCTCAACTTTCTTTATAGTCCAACTCTGACATCCATACGTGACTACTCAAAAAACCCTAGCTTTGACTAGATGGACCTTTGTCAGCAAAGTCTGCTTTTTATATGCTGTCTAGGTTGGTCACAGCTTTTCCTCCAAGGGGCAAGCCTCTTTTAATTTCATGGCTGCAGTTACTGTCTGCAGTCATTTTGAAGTCCAAAAAAATAAAGTCTGTCATTGTTTCCCCATTTATTTGCCATGAAGTGATGGGACCAGATGCTTTGATCTTAGTTTTCTAAATGTTGAGTTTTAAACCAACTTTTTCAACCTCCTCTTTCACTTTCATGAAGAGGTTCTTTAGTTCTTCGCTTTCTGCCATAATGGTGGTATCATCTGCATATCTGAGGCTATTATTTCTCCCAGCAATCTTGATTCCAGCTTGCACTTTATCCAGCCCATTTCACATGGTGTACTCTGCATATAAGTTAGATAAGCAGGGTGACAATATAGAGCCTTAATATACTCCTTTCCAAATTTGGGACCAGTCTGTTGTTCCATGTCTGGTTCTAACTGTTGTTTCTTGACCTGCATACAAATTTCTCAGGAGTCAGATCAGGTGGTCTGGTATTCCCATCTCTTGAAGAATTTTCCACAGTTTGTTGTGATCCACACAGTCAAAGGGTTTGGTGTAGTCAACAAAGTAGAAGTAGATGTTTTTCTGGAACTCCCTTGTTTTTTTCTGTGATCCAGTGGATGTTGGCATTTTGATCTCTGGTTTCTCTGCCTTTTCTAAAACCAGCTTGAACATCTGGAATTTGATGTTCATGTACTGTTGAAGCCTGGCTTGGAGAATTTTGAGCATTACTTTGCTAGCGTGTGAGATGAGTGCAATTGTGCAGTAGTTTGAGCCTTCTTTGGCATTGCTTTCCTTTGGGATTGGAATGAAAACTCACCTTTTTCAGTCCTTGGCCACTGCTGAGTTTTCCACATTTGCTGGCATATTGAGTGCAGCACTTTCACAACATCGTCTTTTAGGATTTGAAATTGACCAGCTGGAATTCCATCACCTCCACTAACTTTGTTCATAGTGATGCTTCCTAAGGCCCACTTCACTTCGCATTCCAGGATATCTGGCTCTGGGTGAGTGATCACACCACTGTGGTTGTCTAGGTCATGAAGCCCTTTTTTGTATAGTTCTGTGTATTCTTGCCACCTCTTCTCAATCTCTTCTGCTTCTGTTATGTCCATACCATTTCTGTCCTTTAGTGTTCCCATCTTTGCATGAAATGTTCCCTTGGTATCTCTAATTTGTTTTAAGAGATCGCTAGTCTTTCCAGTTCAATTGTTTTCCTCTATTTATTTGCATTGATCACTGAGGAAGGCTTTCTTATCTCTCCTTTCTATCCTTTGGAACTCTGCTTTTCAGATAGGTATAACTTTCCTTTTCCCTTTTGCCTTTAACTTCTCTTCTTTTCTCAGCTATTTTTAAGGCCTCCTCAGACAACCATTTTACCTTTCTGTATTTCTTTTTCTTGGTGATGGTCTTGATCACTGCCTTCTGTACAATGTCATAAACCTCCATTCATAGTTTTTCAGGTACTGTATCAGATCTAATCCCTTGAATCTATTTGTCACTTCCATTGTATAATGGTAAGGAATTTGGTTTAGGTCATACCTGAATGGCCTCGTGGTTTTCTTTACTTTCTTTAATTGAGGCATGTATTTTGCTGTAAGGAGTTAATGATCTGAGCCACATTCAGCTCGCAGTCTCCCTGAGAGCTCAGTTCTTAAAGAATCTGCCTGCAATTCAGGAGACCCCATTTCGATTCCTGGGTCAGGAAGCTCTCCTGGAGAAGGGATAGGCTACTCACTTCAGTATTTCCGTGCTTCCTTTGTGGCACAGCTGGTAAAGGATCCACCTGCAATGTGGGAAACTTGGGTTCGATCCATGGGTTGGGAAGATCCCCTGGAAATTGGAAAATCCACTCCAGTTATTTTGGCCTGGAGAATTCCATGGACTGGGTAGTACATGGGGTCACAAAGTGAGTGACTTTCACTTTCACTTCAGCTCCCAGTTTTGTTTTTGCTGACTGTATGGAGCTTCTCCATCTTTGATTGCAAAGAATATAATCAACCTGATTTAAGTATTTTCCATCTGATGATGTCCATGTGTAGTCTTCTCTTGTGTTCTTGAAAGAGGGTGTTTACTATGACCATTTGTTCTCTTCCCAAAACGCTGTTAGCCTTTGCCCTGCTAATATGTTTATGAACATACTTTATATATATATAGGAAATAATTTGAGAAAAAGATTCATGTCTCATTTATCTATATATCCTTTGTCCAGTATCCTGTAAATAACAAAGAAGAGAAAAAAATATTTGTCTTTTTTTTTTAATCTAGATATTAGCTCTTTCAGTAATAATTTAAATACTTTGAGATTTGATCAGTTTAATTTCCTGTGTGCCTAAGGAGTACATGTGGGTAGCCTGATGTAACTACTTTGTAATATGCCACTTGTGTTGAACTAAAGACAAAGCATAATTACATCATTTTGTAAATTAAGTAAAACAACATTGGAAGAATAAAGTGAAAAAAACAAAGTTACTTCAAGAAATTAACCCTGAATAATTTACTAAGCATGATATGGTCTATGAGTCAGTTATGGATGTAAATCTAAAAAGTTGAACACAAAAGAAAAGGATAAAAATAGTACAGGCCATCTCAAAGCAGGAAGTTTTAAATATTTAAAGACTGTCTAAATGAAGAAAAGGATCAACTTCAGAGAGATTTTTGGCCCCAGGAAGAAGCTCAGAGCTTGCTGTGTCTGCCATGTGCCCTACAGAAAGAAAAACTTTTCTTTCTACCTGGATCGCTTGCATAATTAAGCCATAGCTGAAGGAGAAAGGGTCTGTAGAAAAGAGCAGGATTGGAGGGCTGACCTTGGGTTACACTAATATTCAGAAGTTAGAAACAGACTGAAATGGAGGGACAGGAGTATGGGAAGCTCTGAGAGGAATCTTGCCCAAGAGGCAGAGGGCTGCTGTAAGAAAATGAAAAGCTTTTCAAATGCTCCAGAACGGTCAAGGATGTCTCAGACTGGTAAACAACCTTCAGTTTTGGTAAGGAAGAATGTGTTGGTGATCTTGTAGAAAATGAATTTTGGTGAAATTGTAGTGCATGCCTGTGTGCATGCTCAATCAGCAGAGGCCAAACTGGAGATAGTTCAGAAGAAACTGAGGAAAAAAATTGAAAACATGTACCTCTAGCACTTGCTGGAGAAGAATGTGAGGACAATGGAGGTATTTTTGGTTTGGAAGGAGGGAGAGAGGGAGAGAAAAAGTTTCAATAAGAAACAGACATTTCATTTTGTAAAGAGATTTTTGTATTTCTTTTAAAAATGTAAATAATTACTCTGAAAATGATATGGAGAAATCTTGGTTTTGAGATTATTAAGTTACTGACTCAAGAATATGATAATTAGAGGTCAATTAATATATAAATTATCTTAATAACTTGACATCTTGCTGCTTTGTTTAAAAACTTCCTATTAAAATTTTAACTTTTAATAAAATAAGTGCCCAGTAATGGAAAAGTCACACTTGCACATTATCTGATTGTTTTCTTTAAAGTACTTGGTTTCTGTGGCTTAGTGTGTTTAAGAAAATTCGTTGAGGGTTGTAACACTTTGATTTTTCTAAAAATTTAAAATTTCTTAAGAATATTTATTTTCCTCTGAGTCACTATGAACTGTATAATATCCTTCCTTCAAGCTATATTAGATAAAACTACATAATAAAGTATGCTGACACATATGAGTTCACTCAAAGATATGTACCATTTCCTGTTCCTTATGAATATCATATGCCAAAGAGCTATTCTACTGACCTCCACTCTGTATATACAGAGCAGGTCTGTTCCACTGACAACCTAAAAAATGTAGTAATTAATTATAACATTATTCTTATTGTGCCAAAGATTTATTACTACCACCTACAACCATAAATGAAGTAATTATATACATATCTACTTTCAGTTGTCTACATTCAGTTGACAACTGAATGCATTACAGCATTCACATACTTAGGCTTTCTGGATTAGTCACATTTCATTAGGGCATTCAAGTCTTGCCAAAGTCTTCAGCTCTTAGGGAACTCTGTGGGAGATTAAAGTTGGGATGAAACTAGGAAGCTTCTAGTGCTTCTGTATGCTTAAAACTACATCTCTGCCAGGGTCTGAACTATTTAACCATCATTGTTGAGTTATGAATCTACCTGAAACATTCTGCCTATAACTTAAAAGAAGAATTGAATTAACCAGTCTTTCTAATGTTAATATATTTTCTAAAAGAGTGCAAATCATTATTTTAGCAAAAATTGACATTAATGAAAAGATACTAGCGTATCAAAAGCTGTGCTGCTTTTAAGGCTAACATTTTTGTGACATACTTCAATGTGAACCTCAAATGCCTCTGCTCCCAGACCATGCCCCACTACCATTTCTCTGTGGATAATGCATGGGTCGGACAAGTGTACATCATGATGATCTTGATGGATCGACTGCCTGTCACCACCCAAGTGATGACACAGAGACAGAGAGAAGGGAAAAGCAGGCATCAGAACAAGCCTACCTAACCAGAGACTCCTTGCCTAGCCTATGCCTACTTAGAGACACGTTCAGACCAAGAAAGGTGTTATGAGTTAAACACAGTTGAGTAGGAGAGCTCACTGAGTGCCATTGAATGAAGGTTTTAAGAACCAAGGGAGGACCACTCTGTCTCGCTTCCAGGCTGTAGCATTTGTAGAATGAATACAAGAAGCATCAGAGGTAACAGACTAAAGAGTAATTTAGTGACAGGGTTAGATTGATAGAGCTAATACCAGATGTCACAGCAATTGTAATTAAAAAGGAAACATTATCCTATGGTCTAAGATATCCAATAAAGGAAAGCTGATGTTTTTATTTTAAGTTTATATAATTCCAAACATGCAGAACAATTTCAAGCATATTTCAAAGAATTCTAATATGCAATTACTATATTATTTACTTTTCACTATTTTTTAATATTTGCTTTATCTCTAGCTATCTATGACATTTTTCTTAACCATATGAGAGCAATAGAAATCATACTTCCTACCCTTAAATGCTTTAGTATCTATTTCCAAGGAACAGAGATTAATCTTTTTTAAACGGTGAAATTGCCAAAATTAGATAAATTAGTATTGGTTCTCTTAGCTAACTGAAAGCCTGTATCTAAATTTCATTCATCATCTAATCTCTATATGGCTTTTTCCCCTCAGTCCAAATTGAGTCAGTGGTCATGCATTGTATTTAGTAGAAATGTTTCTATGTTTTCCTTTATTCCTCAGTTTTCCTTTGGCTCTCATGATTCTGAAAGAGCACAGGGCATTACATTCATAAAATATCCCTCAGTTTAGGTTAGCTTCGTCTTCATGATCTGGGTCATTTTGTGTATGTTTAGCAAAACAATAAGAGTGATTGTGTGCCCTTCGAAGCAGTACTCACACAATATCAATTTGCCCCATTGATCACAATAGTAATTTTAATTACATCATTAAAATGGAATCCACTATGTTATTACACAAGACAGTTACTGTTTTTCTCTTTGCAGTTAATGTTTGTGATGAACTACTTGAATGCTGTATCATATATTTTTTTCAGCAAATCTGATCCCACTTGTTTAATCACCTACTAATCCTTCTTGTCTGAATCAGTTATTGCCATCATTATTATGGAATAGTGATTTTTTTTCTCCTCCAAGAACTGACATACTTTTGCTTGTTTAAATATAAAAGGTGAATTAATAAACATTCACACTGAAATCAGGAGTAGCTAGAAACATTTTATTTAGCCTTTATTTATTACAGTTATGAAATATTTTTACCAGCATATTAAGACATGATACAAGAATAAATGACCTATTAGGACAGTGGGCAGATAATATCATCACTATTTCTGGTCCATTGTGCATAGCATAATAAAAAAATGTAACGATAAAAAATTTGAGAATTCTTATTTTTAATGCAATGGTATGAAAATGTAGCTGGATGCAATTGAAATGTACATAAGTCAATGGCTGATTAATTTACACCCCAAGTAATCATGATTAGTTTTTAATAAAATAAGTAAAACAACATATACCCATAATAATGTGTAATTTCACATAGATTAGAAAATAAATTAATAGTCCCATCCCTGTATGTATTATTTTAATAAGAATAAAATTATAAAACTTGATACTAAAGGATTTATTTGAAAAACCAAGAAATATGTGTGTATTTTGGAAATTTTATTTGAGAGAAGAGCTAAAATTTTTAAAGCCAAACTCCTCTGTCCATGGGATTTCCCAGCAAGAATACTGGAGTGGATTGTCATTTTCTCCTCCAGGGCCTCTTCCTGATTCAAGGATCGAACCTATGTCTCCTGCATTGTCAGGCACGTTCTTTACCACTGAGCCAACCACCTGGACCACTATTTATAGGAGAGGATGTGGCTCTTGCTACTAAACATTATAATAAAAATTAGCATAAAGAGCTGCTTGCATAAAAGTAGGCAAAGGGAAAGAACAGATATCACAGTCTCTATTTTAAATAAAATTATTATCTAATAATGCAAAAATCATCATGAGCACATTATGTGTTAATTATTACATGTTACTGTGAAAATTGGACAGTGGTATTTTGAAGGAAAGCAGGATAACTTCTCCCATTGTATCACAAAGAGTTTCCTTTTTAAGTGGCCTAATTGAGATTGCTTGACATATATTGAGGATATTATATACTGTATAGATTGTGTACTATTCATGTCCATGATAGTTTTTATTTTGTACAATTCTGACACATATACCAGTCTTCTTTAGTACTGGGTAAGCCAAAACTTTCATTCAAGTTTCTCCATACCATATTATGAAACTCAAACAAACTTTTAGGCTAACCCAATATATTACTCTTTGTGAAACACATTAGGAGACATATGCTCTCCATTTTCTAAATGAGACAGCTTAAGATATGTTTCATAGCTCATGTGTCCAGTTTCTGCAGAGATGAGCTTGATATCAAATCCTAAAATTCTTAATTTTATACAAGTTAAATCTTGCTGCATTTGTGCACTACTTATGTATAGTACAAGAAAAGTCCTCTATACCCCATAATTCTAAGAAGGAAATTATTTTCTAGACCATTGAACCATTTTGAAATAAAATAGATATGACTATTTCACAGAGAAGAATAACTGCCACTTAAACACTACAGTTACTTTAGTTATGTTTCAGGTACATCTATTTGTAATTTTTAAGTGAAGAACTCATTAAAATAAAAATAATAGTAAAGAGGTTTATTAAAATTAGACATGGGGAGGAATCCTAATTTATAATATAAATCAGTGTTAAATATTTACATATACTAGTGTAATATAGTTACATAAAGCTTATTAAAAACAAACTACATTTTTTGCTCTTAGACAGGAGCAATTTATTACCAAAAAAAAAGTGATGCTCAGGGTAGAAACTGTAGTTTAGTAAATACATGAAAACAATTTTAATGAACTAATTTTTTAAAATATGAAGTAAATAATAAAGGGAAAACAATACAACCAACAACTTGAGAAATGAGTAAAAATTAAAATTTTTAGAATATTTCCATTAACAATGATAAATTTGTTACATTACACATAGGGCCATACTAATAATGTGAATTCATTTTTTATTTAGTAGACATTTATGTCTGTTACTAATTCTGTTTTCAATGTGTCAAACTTGGGGCTTCATCCAAATACTATTTCCAGTGAATGGATAATGTACTGTTTTTGAGAAATAGATGTTCGTCATTGTAACTAAATAAGAGGAGCTTCATTATTAGGGTTTCTACAGCAATAAAAGACACAGCTATCTTGAGAGCATGAAAGCAGAATGCATAAGGTAAGCAGGCTTCATAAACACCAGATCCATTACTTCTAAGCAATAGGTGTCAGAAAACTAGTCTCTGTGTCTGCATTTATTTCTTTGTCCCTTTGCTTCCAATCCTCTACTGATCTTATTCTCTACTGTACTCAGTCACCCACTACCAAATTCAAAATTTAGACTTTGGCATTACCAATAAATACTACTTTTTGTAAAAATACCATTTCACTTTTCCAATTTTCTCAATCCCAACAGCAGTCCCACAAATTTACATTTTCAAACTAACACCAAAAATAAGCTAAAACTTTTGATAAACATATGCAAAACAAAACATTTTCTTCAAAGCTAGGAAAGATAGTAAGACTTTATAAAGACCAAAGAAAAAATTAGTGGAGGTCACGTTTGGTATGAACACAGTTGAGAAACTGAGCTGTAACTGTGAAGTCTTTAGGGGCCAATGGAACCTAAATCCATTCTAATAAGCATTGCCCTCCGAGACTGGGAGACTGCTAGATATCCATATGCAACCTAAGGAGGGAACAAGTGGGCTCTTCTCTTTAGGAAATGATGATTAGAGAAGGATATATTAGAGTTTCACAGAAAGGTTGAACATGGTGAAAAAAAAAAATAAACAGCTAAATCTTTTTCCTAAGAAATGAATCCTTGGAGACATATCACATGAATTTCAGTTTGAGTCTGCCTGATTCTGATTGGTCAAAGAATCTTCAAGCATAGTTTCACTTGGTAGTACTTAAAGTACTTGGCCGAAGCAAATGAAAAGGCAAATAATTCCTGGAAGACATAACCTTTCATGTTAAACCTGAGTTTTGTTGTGGTTTTTTTTTTTTTTTTTTTTGCATCTTTGAAATAATCAGTAACTTTATTATGTGTTTCTTTCTCATTTTTTTAATTTGGAGTATGATTGCTTTACAATGTTGTGTTAGTTTCTGTTGTACAACACCATGAGTCAGCTGTATGTATATTTATACCCCCCACACCTGAGCCTGCCTCCCACAGCCCCCCGCATTCCAGCTCTCTAGGTCATTGCAGAATACCTAGCTGTGCTCCTGGCGCAACATCCCTAGAAAGTGCCAGTCACTCAAATTGTGTCCAACTCTTCATGATCCCATGGACTGTAGCCTACCAGGCTCCTCTGCCCTTGGAGAGAATGACTTTCTATTCCCTACTGCTGGAGATCTTCCCAATCCAGGGATTGAACCCAGGTCCCCTGCGCTGCAGGAAGATTCTTTTCCATCTGAACCACCAGGGAAGCTCAAGAAGCTATTGTAAAAGGCCATCAAGGAGCACCAGGCAAAGAAAACCAGACACACAGCCAAAAATTGCCCTGACAGAACCCAACTAGTAATAGGAAAGATAAGGAGCTTGCAAAGCAGTCAGTTTCTGAACTTTTTAAACCAGGTTCTAGAAACACATATGCATATCATGTTTTTAGAGAAATAGAAGCCAGGAAACCTCTACAGAGAATAAGAAGCTATAAAATGCAGATCTAAAATAACCAAATCTTATGTTATTCATAGATGCAACATAGTAAAATTATAACAGTGATTATACAAAATAGCCTTCAGCAATGCATGGGCAATTGATATATGACTGAGATAATATAGCAGATCAGCAAGAAAAGAATGATCTTTTCAAATATGCAGAAAAAAATGGATATACTTATTGAAAACTATGATAAAGAACCCTTTCCTATAAACAGAGAAAAAAATCAGTCCTAGAAGGATTCCAAAACAAAGTATGGAAGGCAAAACTATAAAGCTTTAATAAAATATTATAGAGAATATATTTATAATGCTGATATAAAAAGTTATTTTCTTGAGCAAAAGTAAAGAAAAAAACAGATAATCTTAGATGCCGTGAAAGATAGAAAAACTTTGCTTATATTAAATTAAACATGTATTCATCCACAGTGAAGAATACATGAGTAGTCAGTTATGGAAATGAGATAGAAGATGTGTAACACCTGTAACTGATAAGGAAATTTTAGAATTCCTGCAAATCACTCTCTCACCGCCCCCCACCACCGCCTTCACATGCACACATACACACACATAGATAATATAATAGGAAAAAGGAAATAAGTCTTGAACAAGCTATACATAAAAGATATAGCATTGAAACATGTATATTATCAACTGTGAAACAGATCACCAGCCCAGGCTGGATGCATGAGACAAGTGCTGGGGCCTGGTGCGCTGGGAAGACCCAGAGGGATGGGATGGAGAGGGAGGCGGGAGGGGGGATCGGGATGGGGAACACATGTAAATCCATGGCTGATTCATGTCAATGTATGCAAAAACCACTACAATATTGTAAAGTAATTAGCCTCCAACTAATACAAATAGGTGAAAAAAATAAAATAAAAATAAATAAATAATAAAAATTTAAAGTGGGGAAAAAAAGATAAACACCAAATGGGTTATATAAGAAAAGTCACTTAGCCACATAAATAACTAGAGAAATGAAAATAGAAACTGTAAAATAAATGAAAATTAAAACTGTAAAATAAACTACACATCCATCAGGTTATCAAAATTGGAATGTCTTGACAGTGGTAAACAACAACTTGTGAAAGGTTCAAAGAAAATAAATCCATAAAGATAGAAAGAAGACTAATGGTTGCCTGAGGATAGATGTGACAGTGAAGAATGATGGCTATGAGAAATATGCATAGGGTGATGAGAAACTTCTCAAAATTGTGTTGTGATGATGGTTGCATGACTCTATAAATTTACCAAAATCATTCTTTTTTTAAATTCTGGGAACAAAGTATGTTGTATATAATTTAAGCCTGTTAATTGTTTTTTTTTAATGTGAGGGAATAACCATATTAGAGAAAAAGTTTGGCATAATTTATTAAGAATATCAATACTCTAAGACCCATTGTTGCCAGTTATAGGATATAAATTAGAAAATACTTTGTCTATCTGCAGTAGTGTATCTGAATAAGTATTAGAGAAGTGATATTGGTCAGTACTTCACTGAAAACATCAACATTATTTAGCAAGCATCAATATAAACAAATTTCAATTGAACTCATGTGCACAATGTTGAAAGAAAGAAGTGAAAAGAATGCATAAAGCCTTATTTCACACTCATGTGGTTCAATAACATGGAAAACAAAACTATGCCTTTTAAAGATACACATATCTTGTTCAGATGTACATAGGTGGTAAGTCCAGAAAATTGCACAAGGATAGGTTTTCATAAATAGTTACAGCAGGGAGAGAGGTTTAAAAACACTGAAAAGAAAGGGGTTCACTCTGTGCTATTGTTAATGTGTTATTTTTTAGAAGGTTAATGGTTAATACTTCTTATATTTTAATTATTGAATTGTGCATATAACTTTTATAATCATTGAGAATATTCATACATGATCTGTGCATTTTTTTCTGTATTTATTATTTTCAACAATAAAAGAGCAGTAAGAAAGCAAATATTTAGATAACGTAGCTAATAGAAATGGCAGAAACTGACTTGAAAAACTTTTATAGCTTTATATATATGTTTAAAAGTATTTATAATATATACATATGCATATATACATATTTGTTAATATATGATTGCTAAGCTCAAGGTGACAAATATCATCACTTTTAAATAATGCACTGGAATTTCTAGGTAATTTAAATTCAATAAAATAAAAGTAGTCAGGATTGTAAAAGAAGATCAAAAATGTTACTTTTCACAAATATGATTTCTATGTAGAAATTTTGGAGAACCACCAAGTAATTAAAATTAAAATTCAGTGCTTGTTTTAAAGAAAATATCTGTAAACCACAAATAAAATGAAAATACAGTTTTGTAGGCATAATTATATTAAAAATATCTATCTTGTAAGAAACTTAACAAAATTTACATATACGCTTTGTGGAGCACATACGGTGCATCAGTCGTTGGGATAAATTTCAGAAGTTCAGAGTAATAAAGGTCACTGTACCCATCCTCATGGAATGCTTTACCTAAGGAATAGAAAATTAGAAAGCAAATTAGTGATGTTATGATTGAGAAAGGAACATTCTAAAGGTAGAGTAGTCCCAGGTCACATCTGTTTTACTGACATAATCATAATAGTGCCACCTTTTACCCTCAATTGTGTCCCAGTTTGGAAGATAAATTATATAGCCATCAAAACTACTGGGCCATTAGACATAATCTTAATTTGAGTTATGGTGGGGCACTAACCCTAATTTGAAAGGTTTGGAAATGATATCACTGAGGAAGTGGTGTCAGTGCCTAGTTGGAACTGAGTTACAATTCAGGTTCATCCAGGAGAAAAGAGAATAGAGGTTTGTGACACACAGAAGCAATAACACATCAATAATTCTGAAAAAAAAAAGAGGGAGAACATTACATTGGATAATGGAAAAAACAAATGAAAATGACTGAAGCCCAGAGTATAGATGGGAATTGTGCAAGAGAAGAAGAGGAAAGTTCTGTTTTTGTTTCAGTGAAGTATAGTTGATTTACAGTGTCATGTTAGTCTCTGGTGTACAGCAAAGTGTTTCAGTTATATGTGCATATATCTTTTCAAATTATTTTCTGTTATGGTTTACTGCAAAATATTGACTACAGTTCCCTGTGCTACACAGTAGGACCTTGTTGTTTACTCATTTTATATGTAGTAGTTTGCATCTGCTAATCTCAAACACCCAGTTTGTTCCTCTCCCACCACCCATCCCCTTGACAACCACAAGTCTACTCTAAATCTGTCTCTGTTTCATAGATAAGTTCATTTGTGTCTTATTTTAGATCCCACATATAAGTGATATCATACGATACTTGTCTTTCTCTTTCTGACTTAACTTTGCTTTGTGTGGTAATCTCTGGGTCTGTGTGTGTGTGTGTGTGTGTGTGTGTGTGTTAGTCACTATTTGTGTCTGACTCTGCAACCCCATGAACTGTAGCCTGCCAGGCCCCTCTGTCCATGGGATTCTCCAGGCAAGAATACAGGAGTTGGTTGCTAGGCAGTTGCAAATGGCACTATTTTATTCTTCTTTATAGCTGAGTAATATTCCACTGTGTATGTGTGTATGTACACACACACCGCATCTTCTTCACCCATTCATCTGACAATGAAGTTAGCAATTTAAATTGTTTCCATGTCTTGGCTATTTTAAATAGTGCTTTATGAACATAGGGGTGCATGTCCGGATATATCCCCAGGAGTGGGATTGCTGGCTCATATGGAGCAGTGGCTGTGCAGCGCTGGAGTGGCAGCTCCAAGGCACTGGAGCAACTGTGAGGAGATACCCCATGTCCAAGGGCAAAGGGGAAGCCCCAGCAAGACAGTAGGAGGAACAAAATTGCATTTAGAGTCAAATCCCATACGCGCCAGAGGCACTCAGAGGGCTCAAACAAACCTTGTGCACACCAGGACCCAGAGGCCCCATGAAGACTGAGCCAGAACTGTGTTTGAGTGTCTCCTGTGGAGGACGGGTCAGCAGTGGCCTGCCGCAGGGGCTGTGAGTGCGCCAGACTTGGGTGTGGCATGGGCCTTCTTGGAGGAGGTCACCATTAACCCCACCAGAGAGCTGCCAGAACTTACACAGGACTGGAGATATAGACTCTTGGTGGGACACAGACAGAATTTTGTGTACACCAGGACCCAGGAGAAAGGAGCAGTGACCCCAAAAGAGATTGACCCAGACTTGCCCATGAATGTCCAGGGGTCACCAGCAGAGGCATGGGTTGGCAGTGGCCTGCTGCAGGGCTGGGGGTACTGAATGTAGCAGTGCCTGCATGGGACTTTTGAAGGAGGTCACCATTATCTTTATTACCTTCACCGTAGTTTAGCCCCAGGTGCCTGTTGAAAAATCTATATGCAGGTAAGGAAGCAGCAATTAGAACTGGACATGGAACAACAGACTGGTTCCAAATAGGAAAAGGAGTATGTCAAGGCTGTATATTATCACCCTGCTTATTTAATTTATATGCAGAGTACATCATGAGAAACACTGGGCTGGAGGAAGCACAGATGGAATCATGATTGCCAGGAGAAATATCAATAACCTCAGATACGCAGATGACACCACCCTTATGGCAGAAAGTGAAGAAGAACTAAAGAGCCTCTTGATGAAAGTGAAAGAGGAGAGTGAAAAAGTTGGCCTAAAGCTCAACATTCAGAAAACTAAGATCATGGCATCTGGTCCCATCACTTCATGGCAAATAGATGGGGAAACACTGGAAACAGTAGCAGACTTTATTTTTCTGGGCTCCAAAATCACTGCAGATGGTGATTGCAGCCATGAAATTAAAAGACGCTTACTCCTTGGAAGAAAAGTTATGACCACACTCAACAGCACATTAAAAAGCAGAGTCATTACTTTGCCAACAAAGGTCCGTCTAGTCAAGGCTATGGTTTTTCCAGTGGTCATGTGTGGATGTGAGAGTTGGACTGTGAAGAAAGCTGAGAACAGAAGAATTGATGCTTTTGAACTGTGGTGTTGGAGAAGACTCTTGAGAGTCCCTTGAACTGCAAGGAGATCCAACCAGTCCATCCTAAAGGAGAACAGTCCTGGGTGTTCATTGGAAGGACTTATGATGAAGCTGAAACTCCATTACTTTGGCCACCTGATGTGAAGAGCTGACTCATTTGAAAAGACCCTGATGCTGGGAAAGATTGAGGGCAGGAGGAGAAGGGGATGACAGAGGATGAGATGGTTGGATGGCATCACCGACTCAATGGACATGGGTTTGAGTAGACTCTGGGAGTTGGTGATGGACAGGGAGGCCTGCTGTGCTGCAATTCATGGGGTCGCAAAGAGTCAGACACGACTGAGAACTGAACTGAACTGAGCGACTAACATATGTACTCCTATGTCTATTAATGCCTTCTTTTCTCACACTTGACAGCTAAGCAAGAAAAGGCCAGGTTCCCATTAGTTTCTTATTGTTTGTGTCTCTATAAACTATTGATCTTTGAGACTATTGACTTTTCTTTTCAACTATCTCTGAAATCTTTTCATTTTTTTCTTCCTTTCCTCCCTCCCTCTCCTTATAAATCAGTTTCTTATTATCTCTCACTTGCACAATCACTTTATTATGAATACAAAAAACTAGTAAATATAACATAAAAACAGATTCAGATAGAGAATAAACTAGTGGTAACCAGTGAGGAGAGGTAAAAGGCAGAGAGGCAGCATGGGGCAGGGTACAAACCTTCAGTAGAGAATAAGAAATGGGAATATACTGTACAACATGGAGAAAATATAGCCAATATTTTATAATAACTATTGTTGTTTAGTTGCCAAGTCATGTCTGACTCTTCTGTGACCTCATAAACTGTAGCCCACCAGGCTCCTCTGTCCACAGGATATTCCAGGCAAGAATATTGGAGTGGGTTGACATTTCCTCCTCCATATAATAACAATAAATGGAATGTAAGCTTTAAAATTGTGAACCTCCATATTGTACATCTGTAACATATTGGTCATCAACTTTACTTCAATAAAAATAAAAATAATCATTTTACTTGCTTAGAAGTAGTTAATGAAAAATATATAAAGTTATATTGTCATTTTATATCAAGTTGAGAAAGCATAGCCTTTCATAGAGACCATTCTAGGAAAAAATCACAGATCTGACGTCAAAAGACCAGACTAAACTTATAAAAGTAGCATAAAAATCAATGATTAAAACATTTTCACTGCATTAATAATGTCAAAAAAAAGAAAATTCTCTTCAGATTGCTTTAAGCAAAATACTTGTATTACTTTTTATTTTGAGCTAGTTTCATACCACTCATATTTAATTTTTTTATACCTATAGACAGGTGAGGTTTTCTTAAGCAAATGTTGACTCTATCCAACACTATATCAAATAGTTGAGACAGGAAGGATATTACTTAGTGGTTACATGATTAGGTGATCAACACTGACATGACTAACCAGTTCTGGTCTCAGATATTTTTTTAAACTGTAGCTTTAATTGTGCCATATCTAATTTCTTTGAAGCTTAAATAGATGTCTAGCACATAATAATTGCTTAATAAGTATTAATCATTTTTACTCTGCCATATAGTTTTATAATTAAATAATTTACTATGATTCAGGGTTTTTTTTAACATTCCTTTAATTTGAAATTTTGTACATTTATTTAAAAAAGTCATTGGTGAATATGGTTAGCTGTTTGTATTTTATTTACCAAATTGTACTAGTACTAAGGATCTCAAAGTTGTTCTCATCTTAAAAGTCAGGATTACGAATATTTTACATACAAAATTCCTTTACTTAAAAAAAATTTATAGTGATTTAAAATATCATGTTAGTTTTAGGTGTATGGCAAAGTGAATCAGTTATACATAGACATATATATATACTCTTTTTTGATCCTTTTTCCTATATAGACCATTATGGAGCCCTGAGTAGAGTTCTTTGTGCTATACAGTAGGTCCTTATTAGTTATCTCATTTATAAATAGTAGTTTCTATTTGTCAATCCCAATCTCCCAATTTATACCCCCCCCCATTTTCCCCTGGTAACCATAATTTTTTGGAAAACTTCTTTTACTTTTATTCTCTAATAGATATTTCCTTCATCTCTGCTCTTATATTGTTCTTTCTTGGGATTGTGAAACTCAGTAGAGGGTCATTATATACACATCCTGTCTTCCACTTTCTAAGCCAAAAAAAAAAATCATCTTAAATTTTCTTAATTCTTTGTCATGTATCTACAATCAGTAATTTCTTAAATCTTTTTGAAGTTATTTTCTAAACTTTCTATACTAGATTACATATTCCTTTTAAGTCTTTAATTAAATATTAAACAGATTCTGTATTGATAGTAGAATTGCTTGATGCAGAACATATGAATTTTTCTTGAAAATCTATTCTATAGCTTTTTTTTCCTTCTGTTCCATCCAAGTAGAAACACTTTACAGTTTCCTGATTGCCAAGGATCCATCTTCTGTTTTCCAATCACTTCAACAGACTTCTTTATATCATGTGATGGTTTTATGAACCTAGTTTCCATGCAAATATAGTTAAAATAAAATCTGGTACTGAAGTATTTTTTCCGTATTACCAGAAAATATTGAATTTGCTATAGACCAATTTGTTGTCAGGCATGGTGCCATGTTTTGTTGTTGTTCAAATAAATGTGTCCTGGCACTGACAATGATTAGGACAAAATGCACCATTCTAACTGGCCAACATATTCAAAGAATTCCTGATTCATTCATCTCTGGCAATAAATCTTCTTTCAAACACTGACAGTGAACATCCATAGAAACCAAATATTTGCTGAAAGGTGTTTAAAGGATATTTAAAAATCAAAGTGCAATTATTTGCCTAAGAAATGAAATAAAATGTGCCTGGGCAAAGTTTTGTTTACCTAATGTGTAATCTTCACAGTCTGTATGGGGATAGATTGCATTCTGGTGTGTGGTAAGCACTGATTCCCTAGGAATCATCATCACAAACCAATAAATGTAGAGTCTGCTCTTACTCTTTGAAGGGCAAAAACCTGTGTGGTAATAAAGTGCTAAAAACATATGAAATGCTTTCCCACTTGTGGCTGGTGGAAATTCACTGCAGAAGAGCAGAGAGAGAATTGACTTGGCTTTTCCCTTACTATAAGGGGACAAGGAAAATGAAACATTTTCAAAAATTAAAGATTCATTTTAAATATATATATTTTCTGATTCCAAAGTGAACTTCACAGATGTTTTATCTATAATTATCCATACCACACCCCTTCTAGTTAAAGCATAGAAAAAAATCAGTGAGGCCAAAAAAACAGAAAAAAAAAAGAAAGAAAAACAAACTCTTACAACTTAAATGGTTCTATATATTTTAATCACTTTTTTTTTTCTACTTAGGGATTGTGAGGACAAGCACCTAAAACCTTTTGCTTTTATTATTAACTTCCTAGAGTACTTTATTTAATCAAAATATATGTGGAAATCTACAGTATTTCTTACTTTCACAAGTTGACTTTATGTTTAAGATTTTGTTAAATCCATATTTTATTTTTCATATGCTGAAATTTATTGAATTCTGAGCATTCTGAGTGAGGTTTCTAATACCCAAACCTGTGGCAAGTGCAAGTGACTTCTCACCTCAGCCATGGGGCAGATGGAAAGTTCATGTATAAATGAATGGGCTCAGACCAGAGCCAGACACACAAGAGAATTTTTCAACCTTCAGCACATGCTCTTCTCTGCTTTTTCTTTCACCCTAGTAATTTTAAACAGTATGTGAACTAAGAACTTCCAGATGTTCAAGCTGAATTTAGAAAAGGCAGAGGAACTAGAGATCAAATTGCCAACATCTGAAAGCAAGAGAATTTCAGGAAAACATCTACTTCTGCTTCATTGACTACACTAAATCCTTTGACTGTGTGGATCACAACAAACTGTGGAAAATTCTTCAAGAGTTGGAAATACCAGATGACCTTTTCTGCCTCCTGAGAAACCTGTATGCAGGTCAAGAAGCAACAGTTGGAACTAGACATGTAACAACAGTCTGGTTCCAAACTGGGAGAGGAGCATGACAAGGCTGTATACTGTCACCTTACTTATTTAACTTTTATGCAAAGTACATCATGCAAAATGACAGACTGTATGAAGCATAAGCTGGAATCAAGATTTCAGGGAGAACTATCAATAACCTCATATATGCAGATGACCCCACCCTTATGGCAGAAAGTGAAGAGGTATTAAAGAGCCTCTTGACGAAAGTGAAAGAGGAGAGTGAAAAACCTGGCTTAAAACTGAACATTCAAAATATGAACATGGTGGCATCCAGTTCCATAACTTTATGATAAATAGATGGGGAAAAAATGGAAACAGTGAGAGACTTGACTTTCTTGGACTCCAAAATCACTGCAGATAATGACTTCAGACTTGAAATTAAAAGACAGTTGCTCCTTGGAAGAAAATTTGTGACCAAACTAGACAGCATATTAAAAAACAGAGACAATTCTTTGCCAACAAATGTCTGTCTAGTCAAGGCTATGGTTTTTCCAGTAGTCATGTGTGGATGTGACAATTGGACTATAAAGAAAGCTAAGTGCCAAAGAATTAATGCTTTTGAACTATGGTGTTGGAGAAGACTCTTGAGAGTCCCTTGGACAGAAAGGAGATCCAACCAGTCCATCCCAAAGGAAATCAGTCCTGAATATTCATTGGAAGGACTGATGCTGAAGTTGAAACTGTAATACTTTGGCCACCCAATGCAAATAGCTGACTCACTGGAAAAGACCCTGATGCTGGGAAAGATTGAAGGCAAGAGGAGAAGACGACAGAGGATGAGATGGTTGGATGGCATCACCAGCTCGATGGACTTGAATTTGAGCAAGCTCCGGGAATTGATGATGGACAAGGAAGACTGGTGTGCTACAGTCTGTGGGGCTGCAAAGAGTCGGACACAACTGAGTGACTGAACTGAACTGAACTGAAGTAATTTTACTTTAATGGGGCAAGAGAAAGAATTGCGGAGTCTGGCTCAACAATCTAGAAGGGTCATTTGTTTCCATTGGGAGGGAGAAAATATAAGTACCTTACAGGCAATCAGAATCCTCAGCTAATGTTGTACCTCTTGGCTCAAAGACACATTTATATCCTGATATATACTCTCTGTATTTTCCTCTGACACCGTAAGAGAACCATACTTAAGGGAATATTTCAAGGTAAATTATTGCCAGAAATGTGACAGCACAAGGGAAAACACTGTGTTTCTTTGCCACTCTATCTTTTAACGGTACATTTCGCAACTACTTCACCTAGCTCCCTGTGTGGGTCAGAGAGTGTCGCCTCTCTGTGGATGTTTACCTTGGCATGATTTTGCCTCTCTAATTTTCTTCACCCTCCCTAACCTTACTGTGGCAGGAGGCCCCTTAATATTCAGGAAACCAGACAGAATTAAACTTTGTATTAAAGTGAGTCAGGGGAAGACAGCATTGTGTGCATGGACAAGGAAAACTGAGATATATTTTTGTATCAAGTTCAGTCAGTCTGTCTGTAAGTGGCCTTGCAATTCTGGTAACAGCCCCTCCTCCTTCTGTTGACTGTTCTTCAACAAAGAGATACTTCTACAAAGTTCACAATTTCTGTCTTTCCTTTTCTCTTTAAAAACTGAAAAATTCAGTTTTTTAGGCTGAAAAATCAAAAGATTCAGAACATAGCTAAAATAACTACAAAAATTCACAGGTAATTACATTGTGTGCATGTGTGTGCTTAGTCGTGTCTGACTCTTTGTGACCCCATGGACTGTTATCAGCCAGGCCTCTTTGTCTATGGGATTTCCCAGGCAAGAATACTGGATTAAGTTGCCATTTCCTTCTCCAGGGGATCTTCCCAACCCAGGGATCAAACCAGCATCTCCTGAGTCTCCTGCATTGACAGGCAGATTCTACAGTGTACTTCAAAATAGTTGCTAAGTCAACTCTGTGCTATGTCATGGTCTGAGGGGAGCTCTTTTCTCTCTAATAATACTTTCTTGAATAATCATAGAACAATGATTTGATATATTGGGGGGAAAAAAACTGATATATCTTTTGTGATAATTTGAGTCCTGAAAATTTATTTGGCTCTTATTTACAAACAGTGTTATTTGCATGGCCTTGCTCATTTCAGCTTGTTGTAAAAAAAAAAAATCTACTCTAAGTTTTATTGACATTGTGTTCAGTCCACCAATCAGTTTGGGAGAGAATCACCACCTTAATAATATTGAATCTTTGGATCCATGAACATGATATATGTATATGCACAGTTTAAGTCTTAACTGTTTTAGTGCTATTTTATAGTTTAAGTGTATAGGTTTTGCACATACTTTATCAAATTTACTCCCAAGTATATCATGTTTGTTGATGGTATTGTAAATGTCAGTGTATATTCTATTTCACTTTTTAACATAATCACCACGGTAAAGGCATATACATTCACTTGCAGTAAACCAGTGTTTGTTTATAGTTTTAAGTGTAATGGAGTAGTATATTTGTGAAAAAAGAGCTCCTGGCCTATTAGTGTGCAGCCCGGTAGTTGAAAACTACTTAATGCTTATGATTTTGGCCAGTTGCTTCTGATCCTTTCTAGATATTCTGCAGTAGCCAAGAAATAATGGCATATTTATCTATTAAGGTGGCCAGTGAGTAAGAGGGGAAATACCTAAAATTACTGGGAAATTATTAACTTTAAGGCTTCTTATATATTGTTCATTTAATTCTCACATAAACCATGTGTTAAGGTTATTTTGAAGAGATTAGAGGGATGAAGGCATTTGCCAAGGTCTCATAGGCATTTAACAGGTGACCTGGATTTGGACTGGGGCCGGGGTAGTTGCTCAGGTCTGCCATTCCCCCTAGTGAGTGGAACATACGTTTGGCCGCTCATTTTTTAAAAACTTTTCTAACTGTGATTCTTGGTTCCTAACATCATTTACTGAGCCTTGTTCTCAGAAACAGCAAAGTTGGCAGAAATTTCATCTTTCCTAAGAGGAAGTCCCAAAGAGCAACACATTTGTGGACCAAAAGTGCAGCCTTGCTTTTGTATTGAGTTTTACCCTCTTCTTTTCAGAAACCAGTTTCTCATTTAAAACCCAGGTGCAGTTACTTTCCATTTTTGTTCACACACACAACAAAAAATTGGCTTACCTATGGGAAGGAAGGCAATTACTTAGCCATGTGGCCTGGCACTTGATTCTCTACAAAGACTGATGGAAACAGTGTATCTGGAGATAAATCCAGAGTTAGAGCCAGGAATTGAATCTTTTTTTTTTTTCCTATTTGTAGATCAGGGACTTCTTTTTTTGTAGAGAAAACTCAGTTCTTACTCTCAAGTTTCAGAAAAGTCTCATGACTTACGTGTACTCTTCAGACTGTCCTTGGCTGGTGTTATACAAGCTTGGCATTATATATGTATTAAAAATTGACTTTGAGATTTGTGAAAATTTTGTTAATCACTAGGACATTACCTGTCCACCCATCAGTCGGATAAGCTGAATAAACACCGTCACCACTATCTACCTAACGTTCTGTTGGGCAATGCTCGGTCACTCAGTCATGTCAACTCTTTGCAACACTATGGACTCTAGCCTGCCACACTGCTCTGCCATGTGGATTCTCCAGGCATGTATACTGGGGTGAGTAGCCATGCCCTCCTCCAGGGGATCTTCCCAACCCAGGGATCAAACCCAGGTCTCCCTCATTGCAGGCAGATTCTTTACCAGCTGAACCACCAGTGAAATCCTCAGCTCTAGGCAGTAGCATCAGTCATGTTAGATACTCTTTCATCTCTTCCAAACTCTACTAATCTTACCTGTTCTTTATTTTAGACCACTGTATCACATCTCAAGTCCCAATCTTCATAGAAACCACGGGAAGATCTCATAAAAGGCAGACTTGGATAAGGTAGGACAAGATATCTAATAACTAAGTTATTAATAATGTCGGTTTTTAGTAACAGAGGTTGGGCCAATGCTTCTGATCCAAAGTCCACTTGGAGTAGAAAGGCTTTAGTTTTGTTGTCTTTTGAGTGTGGTCCTAGACCAGCAGCATTAATACCACCTTGGAAGTCAGAAATGTATATCTTTAGGCTTTGAATCTGATGCCAACTAAAGTGTGAGGAATCACAGCTTTAGACCACTTTCTATCACTCCATTCCTTTGACACTTGCCTTTGCTCAAGTGCACATCAAATCTGTTAGACTAGCTGAAGGATCTTCTAGCTGATCTCCCTCAGGTCACAAATTGTTATAAGCCATCCTCCACATTACTACCACAATGATTTGTAAATTTAAAATGGGAAGAATTTGTACTCCTCAGATCTCTCTGGTGCCCCCTTTATTTGCAAAATAAAGTCTAAAGTTTGTAACCTGCATTTATAGACTTATTAAACAAATCTTAAAGAGTTGCAAGCAGACAATGGTGACTCAGCTTAAAATTTGTAGATTGAATATCATTTGTGGATGCAAAGGGTCATTATATGAGACAACTCATACAGGAAAAAAATGAGAATGACTCAGGGGAAAAGAGTGTTTTGAACTTGGTCTCCCCCATTGTGAAAGAAGCATGGGGAAAAATAGAATGGTAAATCTGAGAGATGCTAGAGCAGGTTTTGCCTCTATTCAGGAAATAGTAATGATAGTTCTTGTTGGTCTGTGAGAACTTGTTGAATGATATCCCTCAGCCTCAAGATAAATTTTTGAAAGAAATTCTAGAATAAGGAGAGGAAATTTTGAGTTAAATTGTAGAGTTTGGAAAGTTACAAGTATCTGTAATTGCTTTATTTCAATGCCAAGCTTTTTTTTTCTTTTAATATGAAGGGCATTAAATACAGCTGGTATGATTTTTTCCAATCTTGGTGCCACAATTTGGCATTTTGGTGTAAGGAATAAAGTTTAAAAATGTTTTTCACACCCTCTCATTTTGGTTCCCCATGTCTGTTTTTTAGGTTAGGTAGATGAGCCTTCTTATAAAGTTTCTTTCAGAAGTGCTCAGTGTGATATTTTCCTTTTGAAAATTGAGCCCATGGGTGTGGTTATAGCCAATGTTGTTTAAAGGGATTTTAAGGACTAGCCTGATGAAGCCCATAATTAGTTCAATTTAAGATTATCTTGCTGTGTTGCAGATGTTTTCCTTTCATTTGAAAGCTTTTACTTTTGCTTTGATTTTATTTTATTTTAAGGATATTGTCAAGTACTGTACGAGTCAAAGTTAATTAAAAGTAGGTTACAAAGTAGAAAACAAAGAAGAAAACACTTTCCAAAGAAAACAGACCACGTAGTTTTATAAAAACTTGCATTGAAATTTGCCTCAAGTATTGCTAAAAGTTACTGGCACTAGTAATGGCGCCATTAAGTTAGATTAACTTCCTGATTGATTTTATGTAAACAGATGAATGAACCTATTATAGCAAAGGATGAAATGAATATATTATTTGTCCACATTATTTCTTTTCTGTAACTCTAAGGAAAAATAATTGACTTAAGAAGAGGGAATCTCTCTTAAGTCCTATGAGTCTAGACACTTGAATTCATAATTACCAGCAAAACAGAGTTTTAAGAAAACTGATTCAGTTTTAGAACTTTGTATAAATCATTTATTTTTCTGGGATTCAGTATCCTGAATTATAGTATGGACTAAATTATCATGAAAGATTCTTCCAGGCTATGGTATTCTGATTTGGTAAGTGGTAAAGAAGTTAATGTCTTTTTTTTTTTATGCAATGAAGGATGGTTCCATAATTTATTTATTCTTTACCTGCCATGTCATTCTTCATTCCCTGACATACAGAAACTTCATTAATATTGAGAATATATATCTGGATAGGCATTCATGTAGCACTGAATACCAAATCTACTTTGAAATTTGTGCTGCCTTCAGTTAAAACATTAATGCTTATCTCACAGATCTATCAACAGGACCATTTCCTTATACTTTTTACACGACTGTTTTTCAACAATTGGAGCACTAAGCATCTCTCTTTTTTAAGTTTCAAATATTCCACATAAATCTTCACAAAATATAATTCAAAAACTCAGAAACCACAAATATATGAAAGCCATGTTAACCATTTTTTACTTGATTGATCTACTTTCTCAGATTCATCTTTGTTTTTTGAACACAAATGTTAAACCAATTTATTTCTATGTAGTATGGGGTCGCACAGAGTCGGACACAACTGAAGTGACTTAGCAGCAGCAGCAGCTTCCTACCTAATGTGATTAGGAGACAACCTATGCCTAGCATAAATAGTAGATGACTGTAAAAGCATTTGAAGTGTTATTTGTCCTGTCTAATGTGACTCTTTTGTACATATTTATATATGTGCAACTAAGAGCCCTTTTGTTTGTTCAATAATATATGTAAATAGATGATTCGTAAGTAATTATTTCTTTCCAATTACTCAAGTTTCACAGATGAGGAAAGTAGGATTGAATGAAGATCTGAGGCCATTATATCATAGCAAGCAGAAAAGTTGTTGTTTGTTGTTTTTCAAATGCTTCCCTAAAATTACTGAGCTAGAAGTTCATAGAGAGTACAAGAAATCATGTACTCACAGGGAAACACCCACATGAAAACTATACTGGGAGAAGGGCTGGGAACAAGGAACCAAAATAGATGATGGACTTTGGGGCATGTTTGCCACGTGTGTGTGTGTGTGTGTGTGTGTGTGTGTGTCTGCCACATAACACCCCTCAAACAACACTGTATGGCGTTTTGGTGCCTTGCATTTCATGAGATTCTGAAGGTGCATGAGAAGAGATACAAGACTGGCAGAACATAAAGGCAATGTTGAGAGTATCAAGAAGCCTTATTCTAGAATTAGATCACCTGCCACTTGAAAGATTAGCCTGATGGTGCAGTTTTTCTTTTGCTGGTTTCCTTCTCTATAAATATGTGGATGAGAAGTGTTTTTGATCTCACAGAAACATATGGTTAAAATAGATAGTGTACTTGAAAGTGCTTTCTAAAAGTATCAAGTAGTTTACAGTTCTGTAGTATCATTGTTGATAATTGAATAAAGATGACCAAAGTAGACTGGAAATTTAACATGTGGTAGCCATAATGCAAATTCCTTGAATGTAATACCTAATCTATAATGAACAATAACTCTATAAAATACTGATGGATACTCTTTTAGCTTCACTTCACCAGTGATAAAACAGGCTTATCCATGCTCCTAGAGATAATCAAAGAGAGCTGGAATTCATACCTAGGATGAGTGACTCACAAAGTCACTTTCTGAGCATCTGGTAAGTACTAAGTACCATATTAGATTACTTAGTTTTGTATTTCATAAATATTTAAATATTGTCCTCAAAATCTCTTAAGGAATAGAGAGAGAATTCAAAGTCTATAGATTTCTGATTCTATTTCAGATTGTCAAACCACTGTTACAATATTTCTTCCATATTTCAGCAGCTCTTCAAAAACTGAACCATTTGACATATATAATTTTTATTTTATATAAAAAATGCTGCATCACAGAAAGTATAAATTCTCAAAAAACATTTTATGATTTAATGTTAAACATTTCTATTTTTGGATACAAAGCAACCTAGCATATGTATGAAAAAAATGCCCATAAATATGTCTTGTGATGGTATGAGCTTGCCTTAAAAAAGGTTTGCAGTATATTTAGTATCTTCCTCACTTACTCTTGAAGAATTATTAATGAAAGGCAGATTATGCCCCCAGACATAATTCCCTGAGGGATATTATATGAAATCTGTGATTGTTGAATATACTAAATTTTTTATTAAAAATATACATTAATTTCTTGTCAGTCACATTGTTTGCAAATATTTTCTACGATTCTGTGGTTGCATTTTTATATTTTTATTATTTATTTTGCTATGAAAGAGCTTTTCAGTTTAATTTGGTTCCATTTGTTTATTTTGTGTTCATATCCATTATTCTAAGAGACAGGTTGGAAATAATATTGATATAATTTATGTCAAAGTGTGTACTCCCTATGTTTTCCTCTGAGAGTTTTATAGTATCTGGTCTTACATTTAGGTATTTAACCCATTTAGAGTTTATTTTTTGAGTATGGTGTAAAAGAATGTTCTAATTTCTTTTTTTTTTTCACATACAACTATCTAGTTTTCCCAGCATCATTTATTGAAGAGACTGTGTTTTTTCCATTGTATAGTCTTGCCTTCTGTGTACATATAAATTGACCATAGGTGTGCGGGTTATTTCTGGATCTCCTATCCATTGATCTATTTTCTGTTTTTATGCCAATTACTATACTTTTTTGATGACTGTCACTTTGTAGTATAGTTTGGCACCAAGGCCTGATCCTTCCAGCTCCATTTTTCTGTCTTAAGATTGCTATGCCTATTTGGGGGTTTTTGTGTTTCAAAAAAATCTAAAAATTTTTGTTCTACTTCTGTGAAAAATGCCATTGGTAATTTGATAGAAATTGCATTGAATCTTTAGATTGCCTTACATAGCATGGTCATTTTGATAATATTAATTATTCCATGTTCAAGCACATGGTATATCTTTCCATCTATTTATGTCATCGGCCATTTCTTTCACCAGGTCTTTTGTGGGTTTTTTTTTTTTTTGGAGTACAAGTCTTCTGTCTCTTTAGGTATAGCTGTTCCTAGGTATTTTTTTTTATTTTTTCATGCAATAGTAAACAAATAATACATGTAGCACAATATAAAGAAAATAAACAGTACAATCCAAAAAATGGGCAGAAAACCTAAATAGACGTTTCTCCAAAGAAGACATACAGATGGCCAAGAGGCCCGTGAAAAGATGCTCAACATCACTAAGTATTAGAGAAAAGAGGGATGCAAATCAAAACTACAATAAAGTGTTATCTCACATCAGTCAGAATGGCCATCATCAAAAAATCTACAAATAACAAATGATGGTGAGGGTGTGGAGGAAAGGGATCCCTGCCAGTGGAATGGAAATTGGTACAGTCACCATGGAGAACAGTATGGAGGATTCTTACAAAACTAAAAGTAAAGCTACCATAGAATCCATCAATCCCACTCCTGCACATATATCTGGAGAAACCATGGTTCAAAAGGATACACACACCCGTGTTCACTGCAGCACTGTTTAAAATAGCCAAGGCATGGAAGCAAACTAAATGTCTACTGACAGATGAATGGATAGAGATGTGGTACATGTATACAGTGGAATACTACTTAGGCATTAAAGAGAATGAAATAATGCCATTGACAACAGTATGTATGGGCCTGGAGATTATCATACTAAGTGAAGTAAGGCAGACAGAGAAAGACAAATACCATATGATATCGCTTATATGTGAAATCTAAAAATATTATATAAATGGATTTCTTTACAAAATTTAAACAGACTCATAAGATTAGAGAATGAACTTATGGTTACCAGGGAGAAAGAATGAGGAAGGTGGGATAAACTGGGAGTCTGGGGTTGATTTGTACACAGTAATATATTTAAAATAGTTGACAAGGACATACTATATACACAGGGAGCTCTGCTCAATATTCTGTAACAAGTTAAGTTGGGAAAAGAATGTGAAAGAAAATAGATATATGGATATGCACAACTGAAAACTTTGCTGTATACCTGAAATTAATACATCATTGTTAATCAATATAAACTATTTTTTAATTTAAAAATCATATATAAGTATTTTCCTACTTATCAAGGGAAATATCACTATTAACATTTTTCTCTGGTTTTACAAATAATTTTTGCACCTGAAATTGTCATTTAAGTTAGACTTGGTTGGTAAAAAACTATTCCTTCAACTCCTTCTCTAAATTAGCATTATCAGCTTTCAATTGAGCTATTCTTAGCCTAACTACAATTTGATGCATGCTGAATACACCTACCCTATCCCTGTTAGCAAATCACTGTAAGATATTTTAAAAAACCAATGATAGGAAATGGATCTACAAAAGAGACTTTTGTTTGGTCTCAGACATGAAGCACAGGGGCTCATGACTAAATTCAGAAAGAGAAAATATAAGCAACTGAAAACATGAGGGCTTTGCATATATATGACAGGGGGGCAATAAAAACAAAACTAAAAAATAATATAAGCAAATATTTTAAGATTTTATGTGGGTGACAGGAATTGTTCACAATCTCATATCAGATACTCCCTAAGAGGAAGTGTGTTTTTTCATTCATTCTGGATATCACACATTTCCGTACAAGTTGGATCTGACACCTATTATCAGAGAACTGATTACAGTGGTCTACATGTGAGAGGATTTGTTTTTCTTGTCAGAAGTAGGCAGTTCCTAGCGTTGTTTCTGTAGTTTAGATATTAGGGCCAAGTCTCTGTTTCTCTTAGCTTTTTCATCATGGTTCTAAGACAGCCGCTAGAGCTCCATCCATCCATGTCTTAGGCAGCAGGAATTATGATGGAACAAGAGCAATAAAGAATGCCTCCAACTGAGTCACACATCTTTAAAGTCTTTAAAGTGTTTTCCCTAAACCTCGTCCAAGCGCTCCTGCTTCCATTTCCCTGGCACCCTCATTGTAAAGTAGTCTAGGCCACAAAGATTTATACTTTAAAAATTACCACTAAGCCAAAAATAAGGATTCCATTACCAATGACAAAGATGAGGATATACATGAGAGAGACAAGCAATAATTTCTGACACTACATCTAGTGAAACTGCTTCACAACTGACTGACGAGAAAGGTTATATGGTTAATAAGTTGTATTTATTATTAAATTTTGGACCAATTATGAGTAAGAACATGAGTTCAATTATTAGATGGGAGCTGTGAGATATAAAAGTTAGTACTTTCCATCAGTCCATTAAAACACATTATAAAGAATGAAAAGAGAATTCAGTTCAACCAAATAACTACAAGCATCAGTTTTAAGATTTCATCAAAGAATTTTAATATTCCTTACACTTACTCTAATGTTACTACATAGATTTAAAAGAAACTCTAATCAAGATACAAGAAAAAAAAATGCTTCCAGAAAAAAAGAAATAAGGTTTCATGTAAGAAAAAGAATGATCAAATTTGTATGGCACTCATATGTTCCAATTTCAAAAGATCTTCAATTTTTTTATTATAATATTTTCAAAAGTAAAATGCCCAAATTATAATAATGAAAATTATTGGAAAATATATAAATTATTTCATTTTAGAAGCTTTCTAATGTATTTCTCACCTTCTTTTAAATGTTGCTTTGTCATTTGGACTGTAAATGGAGTAACTGTATAAGGATATGGGGAATAAATCAGGTGATTTGATATAATATATATATTTGAAGGCTAACTTAGTGACTGAAAGATTTAAATACTTTTCTGCTAAATATGTTTCCTGTTTCTTAAAAGATTTAACAGCAAAGCAAAGCCTTAATACTTTTGCAGTACTAATGTAGTTATTTTGGTCTTTCTGTAGCAGATAGAAATGAGTAAAAAAGTAACAATCCAAGTATAATTCCTTTTGGAAATCCCAGATAAGTTAATAAAGAACAGCTTAATTTAATCTTCCAAAAATGTGCAGTTTACATTATGCATCTGATTAAGTGCCAGAATACTTTTTATTCAGTAAATATGCCTGTATGCATTTTCCTATATTACATTTTACAAATGACAGATGGCCCTAGCATGTGTTCTATCTTGGCATGCAATCTAAATTCCTGATTCCAATGACTATGCATGGATGGATTTGTGTGCAGATGTGTGTGTACCTCATAGAAATATAGACATCCACACCAAACATTCTTATCACATGCTAAAGGGGAAAAAAGTGCCTGATAATTAACAACAAATAATCTAAAATGTCTAAGCTCTGATTCAGTTCAGTTCAGTTCAGTCTCTCAGTCATGTCCAACTCTTTGCGACCCCATGGACTGCAGCACACCAGGCCTCCCTGTCCATCACCAACTCCCAGAGTTTACTCAAACTCATGCCCATTGAGTCAGTGATACCATCCAGCCATCTCATCCTCTGTCGTGCCCTTCTCCTCCCATCTTCAATCTTTCTCAGCATCAGATTACTTTGTTTCTATAAAATAGAAGAGTGATGAGCCTCTCAGAAAACCTGAACTAGATTTCTGGGAATATTCTATATTCCAAAATTTCAGTGTTGGGTGATCCCTTAGAGGTCATCTAGTTTCCCTTATTTTAAGAAAGTGACTTGAAGTCATAGCTTGAAGAGTTTAAGTCAGTAGGAAAGGTAAACATGTAAGTTTGTGTTTAGTCATTCAGTTGTGGTCGACTCTTGGCGACCCCATGGACAGTACCCTGCCGGGTTCCTCTTGTCCATGGGGATTCTCCAGACAGGAATACTGGAGAGGGTACCCTTTCCCTCCTCCAGAGGATCTTCCCAACCCAGGGGTCAAACTCAGGTTTCCCACATTGCAGGTGGATTCTTTACCAGCTGAGCCATCAGGAAGCCCCAGAATACTGGAGTTGAGTAGCCCATCCCTTCTCCAGGGGATCTTCCAACCCAGGAATTGAACCAGGGTCTCCCTCATTGCAAACAGATTCTTTACCAGCTGAGCTGTGGATAGATCATTTAGTCAGAGTGATGGGCAATATAAGAGAAGAATATTCAAATGGAAATACTAAAAATTAAAAACATAGTAACATCAAAAAATCATAATGGCGAAAAATAAGGTCTTCAATAGATTCATTGCTAGACTTGACACAGCTAAGAAAAACTCACTAAAATCACCAAAAATGAAACAAAAATAAAAAACAGAGCAAAAAGGAAAACAACAAAATAGCAAATGGAAACAGAGAGAGTGCCCAGGAACTGTAAGAAAATAGCAGTTTTGTAAATGTATATTTGGGCTTCCCTGGTGGCTCAGTGGTAAAGAATCCACCTACCACAGCAGGAGATGCGGGTTCAGTCTCTGAGTTAAGAAGATCCCCTGGAGAAGGAAATAACAACGCACTTCAATATTGTTGCCTTTAGAATCCCATGGACAGAGGAGCCTGGGGGGCTAGAGTTCATGGAATCCCAAAGAATCAAGCATACCATCACAACTAAACAGCAAGAAAATAATGCATAACTGGAATTCAAAAAAAGGAAGAGAAAATGAGACCAGTGAACCTTTTTAAGAAATAATGCCCAAGAATTTTCCAAAATTAGCGATAGACACTGATCTATAGACCCAAGAATCTCAGAGACTACAGAGCAGAAGAAATTAAAGCATACACATGCACATATCTAAGAATATTCAAAAAAACTGCTGAAAATGAAGTCAAAATAAAAAATCTTGAAAGAAGCCAAAGGAAGAAAGACATATTACTTATACGGGAATGAGGATCAGAGGTACAATGGACTTCCATATAAACCCAGGGAAGCAAGAACATAATTAAGTAACATTTTTAATTTTGAAAAAGAAAGGGGAAAAAATTAACAATTCTATGCTCAGTGAAAATATCCATCAAAAAGATAAAGATTTTCTAAAACAATCAAAACACCTGAAGACCTCCACTGCCAACAGATCTAATCTAAAAGTCTATTTTAAATTGTTTTTCAGGCAGACAAAATATAAGAAACTTGTATCTACCCCCTAAATTGCAGAGAATTGAAAATAGAATAAAATGAAATTTATTTATCTTTTTAAAAATGCTCTAAAAAATAATCACATAAAGCAAATATGGGAATAATGTATTGTATAATGTATAATGTATTAGTAACATGTACAAAATACATTGTCATGATGATATCACATAGAATGGGAGAGGTACAGAGTTGTATCTGTATCAGTTGTTTTATGTGGAATGGTATAATATTATTTGGATGTTAAATCTGAGCAATTAAATATATACATATATATTGTAAAATTAAATGAAACTACCATTGTTTTTAAATAGTATCAATGTCAACAGATGAAATAAACTACAATTATAAAAATACCAGTACAGAGGAATACAAGAAGAAAGAAAGGGAGAAGCAAAGTATCAATTTAAAATAATCACTTTAAACAGTAATGTTACAACATACAATTTAAAGGACAGAGATTGCCAAATGTGATATAGAAAAAGAATGCAAACCCAAATATATAAGCTGTCTATAAGAAAGGCACTTTAAATGTAAACATAGTACTATAGTAAACATAACTTTAAAGAAGAGCAAAAGAGAATAATAAAAATAAAAGGATGAATAAAGATGTATCATGCAAACACATTAACAGAATGCAGGAATATATATATTAATATCAAACAATGTAAATATCAGAATAAAGAGTATTATCGGGCATAAATACAATTCTAGTAATGATAAATGAGTCAGTGCTCCAAAAATACATAATTTTAAATGTTCACACACCTATATGAGGCAGAAAAAAAAAGTACAGAACTGAAAAGAAACAGAGACATATCCACAATTATATGTAAGTTCATCAATATTACTCTTTCATAATTTGTGGAACAAATAAGAAAATCACTAAGGATAAACATGACCTAAATAAGACAACCAGACAAATTGATCTAGTTAACATTTATATAATGCATCTGAAAAACTGAACCATATCAGGATATACATTCTTTATATAATGCTTAATAAATTTAAATAAAAGAAACTGTATTTCCTTGGTACACAGTGAATTTAACTAGATTTATAACAGAAAGATATCTAGAAAATGTCTCAAATATTTGGAAATTAAGAAACACATTTTTCAATAAATCATGGATCAAAGAAGTTTTGAAGAGAATTTTAAAATAGTTTGAGCTAAGTTAAAATAAAAATACAACACATAAAGATGTGTGAGATACACATGCGTTTGGACAACATTTATAAAATGCTTATATTAGAGAAGAAGAATGATCTCACATCAGTGATCTAATTTTCCAACTGAAGTAGGAAAAGAACAGCAAATATGACTCAAAGTAGGCTAAAGGAAGGAAATAATAAAGATCAGTGCAAAAGCAATGTGGTTGAAAATGGAAAAACAGCAGAGAAAGTCAATGAACCCAAAGTGTAGTTATTGGAAAAGATGAATAAAACTGATGAAGCTCTGTTCAGACTGGCAAATAAAAAGAGAGGAAACAGAATTTGCTAATATTAGGAATGAAATAGAAAACATCATGAGGGATCCCATAGATGGTAGAAGAAAAATTAGGGAATCCTATAATCCTATGCTCATATATTCAGCAAAATAGATGAATGAATCCTTTCCTTGAAAAACAGTTTAATAGAACACACAAAAATCAATATATAACTCTGATAGTCTTGTGTCTATTAAGAAACTGAATTTATTCTTAAATATTTTACAAGAAAGGAAAACTCCAGGTGTGGATGATTTCACTGATGAACACTAATAAATATTTAGAGAAGAAATAATACTGATTTTATACAATTCCTTCCAGAATATAGAAGTGGGAACACTTTCAAACTCACTTTCAGAGACGAGCAGTGCTCACATACCAAAATTGGATAAAGATGTTCTAAGAAATCTCCAAACCCAGTATCATGAACATAGACACTAAAGTCCTGAATAAATTGAATTCAGAAATATATAGAAATAATTAAACATCATGAAAAGCTGGGTTTCTTCCAAGAATGCAAAGTTGATGCAATATTTGAAAAGTAAACAGTATAATTCACTATATTAACAAAGTAGAAAAAACTACAAATATCTCATATACACAGAAAATAATTTTTGACAAAATACAATACCAATTCATGATAAATGCTCTCAGAAAGCTAGGAATAGATCAAAACTTCATTAACCTAGTATTAACCAGAACATCTACAAAGCAGTAGCAACAACAAAATTCTACAACTGCATGCTTAATTCTGAAAAACTGAATTGTTACTACTAAGATCAGTAATCATGTATGGACGTGTGAGATGGACCATAAAGAAGGCTGAGCACTGAAGAACTGATGCTTTCGAATCATGATGCTGGAGAAGACTCTTGAGAGCCCCTTGGACAGCAAGGAGATCAAACCAGTCAATTCTAAAGGAAATCAACCCTGAATATTCTTTGGAAGAACTGATGCTGAAGCTGAAGGTCTAACAGGCTTGGCCACCTGATGCAAAGAGCTGACTCACTGAAAAAGACCCTGATGCTGAGAAAGATTGAGAGCAAGAGGAGAAGGGGTAAATAAAGGACGAGATGGTTGGATGGCATCACTGCCTCGATGGACATGAGTTTGGGCAAACTCCAGAAGATAGTGAAGGACAGTGAAGCCTGGTGTGCTTCAGATCATGGGGTTGCAAAGAATTGGACCTAGCAACAATTGAACAACAACAATTCAAGGTCAGTAAAAAGGCAAAAATGTCCACTTTCACCATTCCTAGTCAGCATTGTTTTGGAAGTCCTAGTCAGTACTAAAGGCAAAATCAAAAACAAAAGCCCTATTGGTTAGGGGAAAAAAATACATTTTTCTATTCTCGGTATGACTGTCTATGTAAAAATCCCCCAAAATTTAACTAAGAATTTCCAGAATTAAGTATGTATCCAAGGCCATGCAATAAAAGGTCAATACAAAAAAATAAAATCTCTATACACCATCAAAAAACAATGGGGATCTGAAATTAAATGAAAACAACTCCAAATATAATAGCATCAACAGAGAAATGCTTAAATATAGATATTAAAATGCTCTATGCTAGAACCTGGGAGACAATAATGAAGTAATCAGAGAAACTCTACAGAGGAGGCTGGTCATGGATTTGAAGCTTCAGTTTTATTAAACTGTCAATTATATTTCATTTGCTTTATGGGTTCAGTGCAATTCCAATCAAAATCTTTGAAATATATTTTTATCACTATTGACAACATTATTCAAAATTTGTGTGGAAAGGCAAAGTATCCAGAATAGGCAAATAATTCTGAAAAAGAAAAACAAAATTGGAAGACTTGTCCTATGCAAATCAAAGGCTTACTATAAAGCTACAGAAATCAATAGAGTGTGGCAGTGAAGGTGACAAGCACATAGATTATGGGACACAACAGTCAGCCCAAAGATATCTATACAAATATGCTGATTATTGACAGTAGTGCAAAGGTAATTCAGTGGAGAAAGCATACTTATTCATCAAATGTTGCTAAAATAGCTGGGCATTTGTTATCTAAAAACAAAAATTAAAAATGACTTAAATCTCATACTTTGTATAAAATTAGCTCAGAATATATCATAAATATAAATGTATAAAACTACATATTTCTAGAGTAAAACATAGGAGAAAATTTGTATGACTTTGAGTTTGACAAATAGGTTTGAGGTAAGACATAAAAGACATGAGATGTAAAGTATTAAAAAATTGAAAAGATTTCTCTGTGGCTTTACCCAAAGGAGTTGAAAACTTACATCCACACAAAGCCTGAACATAGATGTTCAGAACAGGTTTATTCAGAATTGTCAAGATTTGGAAGCAATCAATGTGTGTTTCAGTAGCTGAATGGATAAATAATCTGTGCTACACCCAGACAATGGAACATCATTCAGTACTAAAAAGAAATAAGCTATCCTGCTAGGACAAGTCATGGAGAAGCTTAAGGACATGATAGTAAGTGAAAGATGTCTATCTGGAGAAGGTTCCACAATACATGATTCCAACTATGACATTCTGGAAAAAGCAAAACTATGGAGACAGTAATGATCAGCATGTGCTAGACTTTGGAGAGGTGAGGAGGGGCCAAAAGTTGGAGCACAGAGAATTTTCAGGACAGTGAAATACTCTACAATACTATGTATATATATGCAAACTGATAAAATTTACAACAGCAAGAGTGAACTGTAAGGCAAACTGTAGACTCTGAGTGATTATGATGTGTCTGTGCAGGTTCATCAATTACAACAAACCTACCACTCTGGTTGAGGACAATGATAATGGGGGGGGGGTGCTGTGCATATGTGGGGTACCTGGGAAATCTCTGTAACTTCCCCTCAGTTTTGCTGTGAACCTTAAACTCTTCTAAAAGAAAGTAAATTTAAAAAACTAAGACTTTATAATTTTTTAATCTCTTTATGAAATGCTCTCTTAAGTGACTGAAAAAGACAACAGCATGGAAGAAAATATTCACCAGTAATATATCTGATTATGATGTTTTTCCAAAATACATTAAAAACTTTTAACATTCAAACATGAGAAAGCAATCCAATAAAAAAAGGGGGGGCTAAATAAGTAGACACTTTATACAGACATACAGTTGGCAAAGAAGTGTATGAAAAATCAGTATAAACAGCTAACATACTACAAATTAAAATCAGATACCACCACAAACAAAAGGACATACCACTACAAGTCTGTCAGGATGGCTAAAATTTGAAAAACAGAAAACTGACAATACCAAGGGCTGCCGAGGGTATGGGACTCCTGGGATATGCATACACTGCTGGAGGAAATGCAGTATTGTGGAAAACAGTTGAATACTTTCTTTATAAAATGAAACTATGATACAGTACTCATCCTCCTAGCCATCTAAACCAAGTAAATTGATCCAAAAAATAAAAAACTGTATAATGCCATTCATATGACAATTTAGAAAAGCAAAAATCTAAAAACAGAAACGAGATCAAATTTGCCAGGCACTGAGGGTAGATTAGGGGCTTCACTGGTGTCTCAGACAGTAAAGCGTCTGTCTGCAATGCAGGAGACTGGGGTTCAATCCCTGGGTTGGGAAGATCCCCTGGAGAAGGAAATGGCAGCCCACTCCAATTTTCCACTTGCCTGGAAAATCCCATGGACCGCGGAGCCTGGTAGGCTACCGTCCATGGGGTCGCGAAGAGTCAAGGGTGTCACAAGGAAGCACTTGGAATTGATAAAACTGCTCTATATGATAATGTGGCAGTAGGTATATGATTATATGCTTTTGTTGAAACCCATAAAATTGTACACCACAGAGTGGATATTTCTGTGTGCAAGTTAAGAATCAACCCAAATGTTTGGGGAGCCCAAGATGATATGCAGCCTGTGACAAATGAACCCAACTGTATTCCAAATGCATGACATATGTACATAGAAAAGGGTGGGGAGAAAGGAACTCCTCAAACACACACACACAGGAGAAGACGAGGAAATATACAGGGACAGACCTCATAGGAGAACTATAGACCCAGTTCCCTATGGCTTTTTGCTCAATGGTGTACTAATGGTTTTGTCATCTTAGTTAACTTTAGTTTGGGAAAACTATAACAAAAACCTAAGTAAGTCCATGTAGATTTTCATGTCTCAGTAGTTTTTATAATCAAAAAGTTACTTTGTTTCCTTTATCTGTTGAGAATTGTAATTTTGTTTTCAGATTCCCAAATTTAAAACAATGTTACCACCAACAGAAAAAGTGCAATTGTGAGCAGTGCTGTCCCCCTCCAAATTATTAAAAAAGCAGAAGTTTTTCCTGTGTGCTTTAAAAAGAGCTCTCCAATCAATATATAGTTCTTTGTTTATAAGAATCTTCAGAATTATCGACCCAGGCCTCTTACACTGCAATGTTAATATCTAATATTTTGAGAGAAAAAAGATAAATATATTATTTTCAAAACAGCTTACACTTTAGTGTTCCTTGGAACTTTAGGCAACTGCCCTGTAGCTAACATATGCAGCTATTTGACCAATGGACTGTTGGCTAAGAAAGCTTGCCCTTCTCCCATCTCCTACCTGGTGTGCCACCCACTTGGGTTCCTTTTTGTCTGAACACTTTGCCTAACATCTCAAATGGGTTTATACTCTTTAGCAATAACATGTTATTATTACTATTATTACTATCATCACCATCATTATTGTTGATTTTTCAGCTTGTTTGTGATTAATCTGAACTCCCTACTTCCCCCATAGAGCCTCCTTCTTCTTGATTATTCACCAGAACTTTCTGATTTGTAGTTTTGCCAAATGCTAAACTCAATTTTGTTATAAATTCTATTCCTCCTCTGAAGGAATTGTGTACTCTGTTTTAGGTATGAAGATGTTGGCTAGACAAAGTTGGTAGGAAGGGCAGTGGCCCAGGAGACATCTAATAGTGATCTGGTTACACTTTCACTGCATCAAAGCTTCATTTTCTTTTTTTTTTTTTCATTTATTTTTATTAGTTGGAGGCTAATTACTTTACATCATTACAGTAGTTTTTGTTATACATTGAAATGAATTAGCCATGGATTTACATGTATTCCCCATCCCAGTCCCCCCTCCCACCTCCCTCTCCACCCGATCCCTCTGGGTCTTCCCAGTGCACCAGGCCCGAGCACTTGTCTCATGTACCCAACCTGGGCTGGTTATCTGTTTCACCCTACATAATATACATGTTTCAATGCTGTTCTCTTGAAACATCCCACCCTCGCCTTCTCCCAGAGTCCACTAGTCTGTTCTATACATCTGAGTCTCTTTTTCTGTTTTGCATATAGGGTTATCATTACCATCTTTCTAAAGTCCATATATATGTGTTAGTATACTGTAATGGTCTTTATCTTTCTGGCTTACTTCGCTCTGTATAATGGGCTCCAGTTTCATCCATCTCATTAGAACTGATTCAAATGAGTTCCTTTTCATGGCTGAGTAATATTCCATGGTGTATATGTACCACAGCTTCCTCATCCATTCGTCTGCTGATGGGCATCTGGGTTGCTTCCATGTCCTGGCTATTATAAACATTTTCTTTAGGAACTAATTTGCTATTTCTTTGCTGGTGACCTTGGGAAAGCTGCTAATTATTTTGCCGTGTTACCTGATAACAAAATAATTTGAGGAAATATGTTTAGAAAATTCTCAGATCAATGCAAGTGACCCCAAAATGGTTTATCGAAATTAAAATTTCTAAATAAATAGGTACTCTTGAAGACAATAAAGACATGCATTAAAATGAAACAAGCTGTGCGGGACTAGAGAAAGGCTTCTAGGTCCTAAGGACAATCTTCAGCTGTCAGCCAACAAGGAAATAGAGATCTCAGTCCTAGAGCCACAGGGAACTGAACCTGCCAACAACCTACATGTCCCTGGAAATGGATTCTCCCACTGAGCTTTCAGAAGGGCATGCGACTCTGCCTGCCCATGCTTTGAGCTACTCAGAGCAGACAAACCCACCAACCCCCAGGACTTCTGACCAATGGAAGTATGAGATCAGAAATTTGTGTTATCCAAAATTGCCAAGTTCATGGTAATTAGTGACAGCAGAAATAGAAATTGAATATTACTTAGTAACTAGTTCTGCAGTTTCTGGGCATAGCACTGTTCAACCAAGATCTAGAAAGCAGATTGTGGGCTAAAAATCCCTCTTGACTCACAGAGAGAGGAATCTAATATTACTGACCTTGTCATTCTTAAAGCTGTACTTTCTAATTTTTCAATATAAACCTCAATCACTACACCTTTAAAAAGTAAAATATTTCATGAAAACCAGTCTTTATACAAATTCCTATTAAAGAAGCAATGAATGTTGATATAAATGCTGAAACAAATGAAGTTTATGCAGATTCTTGTTTTATTCATCAAATGAAAGTGAAGGAAAATGAAAGTGAAGTCGCTTGGTTGTGTCCAACTCTTTGTGACCCCATGGACTATAGCCTGCCAGGCTCCTCTGTCCATGGGATTTTCCAGGCAAGAATATTGGACTGGGTTGCCATTTTCTTTTCCTGGAGATGTTCCAGACCCAGGAATCAAACTTGGGTCTCCCACATTACAGGCAGACTCTTTACCATCTGAACCACCAGGGAATCCCTTATTCACTGAACACATCTCACAATTCACTATCCATGGAAAATGCTCTAGATATTCTTTTTCTTCTGCTTTCCACATTAATCATAGCTTATCTTAAAATGACAATAAACTGACATGTGTCTTTGACTATGAGGGAAATCTTTACCACAGAGATCATGGGAGGAGCCACTGGACAGGGTGGACCTGAATCTTCACCCAGGCACACTCTTAACAGTATTATTATTGAAAGTTTCCAAAAACTCCATTGAATGCATTACTTCACAAATTACCTAAGTGCTCTGAATCTGTGAAACACTGACCTCTTCCTATTTTAACAATTATCACAGCAGTTGACCTCCAAAGACCCATTCCCCATGGCCACTGCCTGGCCTAAGGCAATCATTTGAATTGTAGGTACAGCAGGGATAGAATCCTGGTTCCAGTCTGTGAATTCTGGCAATCCTTTTGATGCATTAATCTTTAACAGAATCTTGAACAGAAATGAGACTCCCTTGGAGGACAGGAAAAAAAAAAAAAAAAGACATAATGAAAAAGACCCAGCTCTATTCTCTTGCTTATATAAGTAAACAGATGAAAAGTTATTCTTAAAATATATTCAGAAGTTTTGTATCTTAAAACTTCCTTCTCTCTCCTAAGGGGTGAAAACAAAGAAGGGTCTGGAGGTTGAGACCTCAGCCCAGAGATAAGGGCCTGGGGGTTGATGTGAGCATTGCTGTCCTCATGTAGCCAGCACAGTAGTCCTGAATTTAGTTCCTTGCCTTCATCCACAAGAGATTTAGGTTTAATCTCTCAAATCCATTTTCCACTCCAGAGCTGGCCAGAGCCATGAGTTCTATCAACTCAGCCTCTCAGATTCTGGGGCGAGAAAGTGTGAGCCGTGCATGACTTTTCACTGACCCCACCACTCAGAAGGACCATCCTCCGGCTGTCTGGGAATCGTTCTCCACGGTTTAAAGAAAACTGACAGCCCTCTGCACAGGCCCTATCGCTCACGGAACTTTGTTACTTAAACATGAAAATCTTCCTTAACCATACCCAACTTTTGGAAAGTGCATGCTGTGCCTTGGGGTCCTACTAGAACTGTAATTTGAAAACTAGGCTATATTTTGATAAGATGAATGTATATTTTATAATGTGTTTCATAGTGTTGACATTCTGCATTTTAATATCATTGTACTTATGAATGTAAAACAGGTTAAACCTTCAGTTATTTTCCGCATGGGGATTAGCCCTCAGAATCTGCCCATAAAGGACCACTTTCATAGGTTCAGTTAGTCCATCTCACTTATCAAGGCTTTGCCCCAGTGTTTAGTCTCCTGTTAATGCCCTGACAGTGTTGATGGGCCATAGTGATGCTGACAGGCCACAGAACAGTTTAAATGCAAATGTTTATTTCCACCCAAAGCACCCATTTGGATAGGTACATTGAAAGAATGCTTTTCCCAGGGGATATATAATCTCTGTATAACCAAAATATTTCATGTGAAAGCATCACAATGCCAGACTGAGAGCTTTGATCTTGAGAGCAGAATATTGAATCTATGAAACAGAATATAATGCTTTTAATAAAGAGAAACAAAAGACATAGCTTTGAACACATGAGTTGAATAACATTAATGCATGTTTTCTGCCAAGAATGATCATGGCTAAATGAAAGCTAAATATCATTGTTTATGGAAAACACTCTCAGAAGGCTACTTTTTTTTTTTTTTTTTCCTTCTGGCTTTCTTGTTAAGTACCTAATGATAGGTCTTTGCACCTGATGAGGAGGAACACTTCTTGGTGAAGTTTGCCATCTTGTGGCAAACATATTAATATAATTTACTCTGCAGGATGAGTAAGGAAGCTCAAGATTTAAAGTTTATTAGAAAATTTAATGATGCATTAAAAGTATGTGTAATAAAATTCTGTTTATCCAGACAGAGTATTGGAAAAACTGAATGTTTTGTTAACATTTTAAGTAGCTTTGAATTACCACAGATACAAATATTTATATCTATATGGTACTTTTAGAGGCACTACGAGTTAAGAGTGCAAGCTCTGGAGACAGAGTGTCTGCATTCAAACCACAGCTCAACCATTTTCTAGCTCTATGGCCATGAGTAAATTAGCTTCTCTCAGGATGCCTCAGTTTTTTAATATGCCAAATAGAAATAATTATAGTGACTACTTAAGGTTGAGAGGATCATTATATATTTAGAATGTAACAAACTTAAAAGACTGCCTGGGAAAGTGAATCTCTCTCTGTATATAGTAGTTATTATTGTTGCTTGTGCCTTAAATTTTCTGGGACGGGCCTGGTTATAATTATCTACCTTATTGTTGATTAATATGTGGTATTTCTCATTTAGATACTAAAAAATAAAATAAAACAATCATATTTAACAGCTCCGTGGTACTGATGATGTACCAGGAACTCATCTAAGTACCTACCATGTATAAATTTACTTCATCCTTACAACATGGTAGGTATCATTATCACCCCAATTTCACACATAAAGAAATGAAAGCACAGGGAAGTTAAGTAAAATGTTTAAGGCCCAAAGAAGTAATCGAGCCAAGATTTAAGCATTAATAATCTTGAACTGTCAGTTGTGCTCTTAAACACTGCATGCATTTCCTATTGGGATAACTGAGACTTGGGGAAACTAGAAAATATTAGGTAGCTACTTTAGTGACAAAAAGAAGTAATAGGACAGTATCATACACATCTTCTTAAAAGTTAGTAAATTCCACTGGAAGCACCAGATCCTTTAAATCTTATCTCTTCTACTTCTACATGGGACCGCTCCTCTGTTTGGATTTTTTTTTCTTTTTTTAGTTGTTTTATTACACTCCATTTTCAAAATAAATTTATTGGAAGCTTGAATTCCTCCTACTAAAATTTCCCACTTGAACAATTTGATAGTGTACTATGTATCTGTTTCCTTTTTCTTCTCCTCTCTGAACTTTATTTTTTTTTTTCCATTTATTTTTATTAGTTGGAGGCTAATTACTTTACATCATTACAGTAGTTTTTGTCATACATTGAAATGAATTAGCCATGGATTTACATGTATTCCCCATCCCAGTCCCCCCTCCCACCTCCCTCTCCACCCGATCCCTCTGGGTCTTCCCAGTGCACCAGGCCCGAGCACTTGTCTCATGTACCCAACCTGGGCTGGTGATCTGTTTCACCCTAGATAATATACATGTTTCAATGCTGTTCTCTTGAAACATCCCACCCTCGCCTTCTCCCAGAGTCCACAAGTCAGTTCTATACATCTGAGTCTCTTTTTCTGTTTTGCATATAGGGTTATCGTTACCATCTTTCTAAATTCCATATATATGTGTTAGTATACTATAATGGTCTTTATCTTTCTGGCTTACTTCACTCTGTATAATGGGCTCCAGTTTCATCCATCTCATTAGAACTGATTCAAATGAATTCTTTTTAATGGCTGACTCTCTGAACTTTAGAAAAGTGAAAATAAAATAATAGTTCCGTTGTTTTCACATGTATTTTGGAAATACTTTATTGGTGGAAACTTTTCACATGAGGCATTCAAGTAATGTTTCCTGAATAATTTATGAATGAATGAATGCTATTTTCATATGTTGACTTGAGATGATAAGGTTAGGAAAGTCAACAATGTGAAAAACTGCTTAAATAAGACATGAAGGTTCTAAGAGCATATGTGTCACCTACGCATCTCCATCTCACAGTGGCCTTGAATGGCAAGCAGTGCAACTATTAATATCTGTGTATCTCTGATCAGGAAAGAGAGTGAAGGCTGTTCACTTTGGTGAGGGTGGTCACATGGGTAACCTGAGAAGAGTCAGGGGTGGAAATTCAGAGCTCTTTTAGTATAACCTCACCTGGGTAGTGCATAGAAACACTGTTCTATTTTTCATTACTGAAAAACAAATATTTTTCTCTAGCTATCTTGTTGGTAATGTGTCGCTAAACAGCTATTTTCCGACTTTGTGTTGTTGCTGCTATTGGAGAAATGCTGCTTTTTTATTCTGTTTTATCTTATATTTTCTTATCCTATAAGAAAAATCTGCTAAAGTCATTCTTCCCTTTCAACAAGTAAAAGCAAATTCTTCTGAGAGGAATTAGAAAAAGTGGTCTGAAAATGACCCTTCCAAGTCTATCTTGAGAGGAAATTAGAAAGTGGGTGGTCATGGGAGAGTAGAGTTGGCATTTCTAAACACCAGTCACGTTTATCATTTTACTTATATGTTTTGATCTACAGTGATACTTGAAGTATATATAGTAGAAAATGCTCCTATGACTGATGTATCAATTTCCAGAAATGAGTGAACTTCAGTGCTACCAGAAGTTGCAAACAGTGGAATGATTGTGTGGAAACAAAGGGCAGTTTATACATTTGGTCAAAAGAGAGTAAATAACTGGAGAGCGTTGCTCAGATATCCAATATGCACCGACTGACGCCAGGATGTCATAAAATGTGGACCTACAGTTGGGCATTTCTTGAGATTAGGAGGATTACCCTCATGCCATTCCTGAATGAAAGATGGAATCAGATCAAGCCATGGTTTTTATAGGTATGCATCTGAACACTTTCTCCTTAACAGGAACTCTTTTGTAGCCTTATTTTTTTTTCTCCCTCCTACCTTTGACTTTAATGTCTCTACTTCATGCTTACCATCTTTCCTGTTGACTGGCTGGGACCTCATAATGATCCAATTCACTAAATGGTTGCAAAATAATAGCCAGTTTGTCAGAGGGATTTGCTTTACTGAATGCAACCTCTTAAAAACTTCAGACATTTGAAAAATCTGTTACAATGATTACTTCATATTTTCAACAACAAAAAAAGCAATAAATAAATTTTGTTTGCCTCTTTGGGGAAGGACAGAAATGGAAGGTTCACAGACATTGCTCTTTAGTTTTCTACAGACATCAAAATAAATTAAACAAATTGATGATTTATAATTGCTCATTACTCTTATTCATGCAACCTTCTAGAAAAGTTATTGTATTCTTTACCTCATGCTCCTTCAACTTTAAAGAGAAAATTTTATCAAGAAATGCATGTTAGTAAATTGTTAGACTTCTATATAAATGTTTCCTTAACACTACATTTCCACTACAATTATCTAGTAAAATTAGATAACTTTATTCTAATATCACTGGCATTTTCTGACCATAGAAAAGAGTGGAATTACTTGAAGGTTCCTACTGTTTGATTGCTGAGTTGCCAGTTTCTATAGCTATTTGATCACTTGCCAGATAAACCAGCTACTAAAGAATTCAGTTAACATTCAGTACATACTGACTGTCAAGAAATTAAACCATTGAAGTAAAATAAGCAAAGTCCTCCTGATGTACTGTTTTTTCACAAATGGATTAAATAACATATCCTGCAAGTGGCTAGAAATAAAAGCTCACATGTGTCCAGATACTTTATCTCTCAAAAATGATACTAGTGTTTTTCAATCTTTGTTTTTCATGTTAACATACTGGAATCTAGTTGAGCTTTATATTACTCACAGATCATAAAAGCCAAAGGACACATACTTGAATCTAGTTTGCTTCCAGTGCAAAATATCTGTGCTCTGGTGGAATCCATATAGCATTACACAGTATTCATCAGCCCACAAAAATGCCATGGACCAAATCAGCATAGAATTATCATGCCAAGAGGAACTGGAGACAAGATGCCACAATGTTTAGTGTGCAACTAAACATTTGAAATATGTTTTCTTGTATAAGAAGTATCCTTTAATTGGAAAGTTGTACTGTCACTGATGATACAAAATGAAAGTATTAAAACTTATATTCTGATTTTATTTTTTAATTGATGTATCATTGATTTACAATATCATGTTAGTTTCAGGTGTACAGCATAGAGATTCTGTTCTTTTTTGCAGGTTATATTCCATTATGGGTTGTTACAAGGTATTGGGTAAATATTAATACACTCTGTTAAGGGCTTTCCTGGTGCCTCAGTGATAAAGAATCTAGCTGTTAATGCAGGAGACACAAGTTCAATCCTTGGGTCAGTCAGGAGGATCCCCTGGAGAAGGAAAAGGCAACCACTCCAGTATTCTTGCCTGGAAAATCCCATGGACAGAGGAGCCTGGTGGACTATAGTTCATGGGGCTGCAAGAGTTGGACACAATTTAGTGACTGAACAACACTCTGTTGAAATATTAGCTCAATTAAACTTGGCAATTCCATGTAACTAATTTGTGGAATATTTTCTTCCTTTCTTCATTATTTTCCTTTCTTTCCTTTAGAATGTGAATTTAAAATATCCCAGGAATATACACATTTTTAATTGTTCACTGATTAAAGGTCACTTGTATGAGGACACGTATTTTGCAATAACTAATGCAGCCACACTACATCTCAGATTGTCTAGTCTTACACAAGAGCTGTGAAAACTCTTTACTGCATTGGAAACAGATGAGACTAAAGTTTAAGAATTATATAATGGCAATAGAATAAAAGATAGAAAATAGTAAGCTTGGATTATTCATCAATCATGCAATCCCTGGATGTTCAAAACTTACCCTTGCATGTGAAGTAAGTCATCAAATCCTTGCTATATAAATATCCTTAAATAATATTTACAAAAGAGAGGGAGGTGGGAGGGGGGATCGGGATGGGGAATATATGTAAATCCATGGCTAATTCATGTCAATGTATGACAAAAACCACTACAATATTGTAAAGTAATTAGCCTCCAACTAATAAAAATAAATGAAAAAAATAAAAATAAATAAAAACAAACATCCATTAAAAAAAAAGATACACACAAAGCATTAGGGGCTACATAATAGATTTCTTTAACTAGACTCTAAATCAGTGGTTCTCAGAACACAGTACCTGGAATAAAAACATTATCATCAACTGAAAGTGAAAGTGTGAAAGTGAAATTTGCTCAGTTGTGTCCAACTCTTTGCGAGTCCATGGACTATACAGCCCATGGAATTCTCCAGGCCAGAATACTGGAGTGGGTAGCCTTTCCCCTCTCCAAGGGATCTTCCCAATCCAGGGATTGAACCCAGGTCTCCCTCACTGCAGGCGGATTCTTTACCAACTGAACCACAACAGAAGCCCAACTTCATCAACTGAAAGCACTTTTTAAATGTAAATTCTTGAGCCTCATCCCAGACCTCCTGAATGAGAAGCTCTGGGGCAGGACTCAAGTCTGTTTTATCAAGTCCTCTAGGTGAGTCTGATGTACACTAAAGTTTGAGAACTACCAGCCTACATGTGTGAGAGTGTGTGTGTGCACACACTCACCTGCCCAATCATGTCCAGCTCTGGGATCTCATGGATTGTAGCTCTCCAGGCTTCTCTGTCCATGGAATTCTCCAGGCAAGAAAACTGGGGTGGGTTGCCATTTCCTTCTTCAAGGGATCTTCCCAACCCAGGAATTAAACTCATGTCTCCTGTGTCTCCTGCCTTGACAGGTAGATTCTTTATCATTGAACTACCTGGGAAGCCCCTTATCCACCAATGATTATTTCATTAGTTTTCCCTGTCTACCTAGAATTCTGGTTAAAAAAAAAAAAAAAAAGTACCTTAAAAACCTTTTTCCTTCATAGGAATAGAAAAGGCACAAAAAGTTATCATTTGTATAAATACATATCTTCTCTTTTGCAGAAATTTAGTTTTAGCAGTTTTCTAACTCAAATTATAGAAATCATTGAAATATGATGACTTAGTTGAAATAGCCAAAAAGTTAATCAAATGATCTCCTCTTAAAAATATGCTCCGAATACTTTGAAAAGATCTAACCAGCAATAGAGAGAACAGAGTGTGGGGGAGGAGGATGATGGGAGATTGAGAGGAGGGAGAAAGAATTCACATTTTTCCTACAGGACTTTACTTTCAGAAAATGAGCTGTGTGCTGACTGAAGAATGACCATAGTTGAATTATGAGAGTATAGCAAACTGTCAAGCTTGGGTAAACCAGATATCTTAGCAGGAAATCTATTTTGCTATAAAGAGAAGAATCACTATGCTGATGAAAAGTAAAAATTATGTTATGATTTCACATAGAATGTATTAAAGTGTTTGTCACTCAGTCATGTCCGACTCATTGCAACCCCAAGGTCTGAGGCTAGCCAGGCTCTCCTGTCCATTGGATTCTCCAGGTGAGAACACTGGAGTGGTTTGCCATTTCCTTCTCCAGGATGCAATATGTTAAGGCATCAACAAACACAAAACATGTTATGATTTAAACCCTGTTTCATTCTAAGAAGAAGCTGAAATAATCAGAGTTCAGAAAAGTATATAATTATTTAAATTTCTAGTGTCTCCATTTCTTCTGGAAACTATGCTTTAATAGGTTTATTTCACTATGAGTCTCCAAGTTTTATGTGTTTACAAAATAAACTCTTCAAGAATATATGTATTTTCACTATGACCTGTCTCAGGTATGAATTTACCCAATACCCAGGGTTCTTTAAGGGAAAGTTTGCTTCCTGCTAGAATACATTTGGCAAAGGCCCTGTTCTATGTGCAACTGAGAATCCTCAAAATGCCCTTTTCCAGTGGTAGATTCTATCAGGCTTACCTTCCTATACTATTTTATCTTCACATAGTATAATTTTTCTCAGGTTATTTTTCAGATAACTAGGTTGGAAATATAATATTTCCCAAATATTTTCTTAAAATATAACTATAAATTTAGTTTTCATATCAATGTTTTTTCTCTGTAAATTTATGATAAGTAAAGCAAGAAATTATTTGAAATAATAGTATCCCATTTTTCTATACAGATTTTCCTCAATTTATGATGGGGTTACATTCTGATAACCCCATTGTAAGTTTAAAAGACTGTAAGTTGAAAGTACATTTAATACACCTAACCTACTGAATATCATAGTTTAGCCTGCTGCTGCTGCTACTGCTAAGTTGCTCCAGTCGTGTCCGACTCTGTGCAACCCCATAGACAGCAAGCAGCCACCAGGCCCCCCCGTCCCTGGGATTCTCTAGGCAAGAACACTGGAGTGGTTGCCATTTCCTTCTCCAGTGCATGAAAGTGAAAAGTGAAAGTGAAGTCGCTCAGTCGTGTCCGGCTCTGTGCGACCCCATGGACTGCAGCCCACCAGGCCCCTCCATCCATGGGATTCTCCAGGCAAGAGGACTGGAGTGGGGTGCCATTGCCTTCTCCATAGTTTAGCCTAGCCTACCTTAAATGTGTTCAAGAACATTTACACTAGCCCACAGCTGGGAAAAACCACCTAACACAAGGCCTCTCTTATAATAAAATGTTGAATATCACTTGTAACTTATTAAATACTGTACTGAAAGTGAAGAACAGAACACTTACCTGGGTGCAGAATGGTTGTCAATGTATTGGTCACTTGCCATCATGTTAGTAAGGCTAAGATCTATGGCCCCCTGCCAAGGCCCCTTGTCACTGCCAAGCATGAGGAAAGAGTATCACACTGCATATCACTAGCCCAGGAAAAGATCAAAATTCAAAAAAAGGATAATTTCTATTGAATTCACATTGCTTTCTCAGTATCATAAATTTGAAAAATCATGAATTGAATCATCATGAAGTCAAGGACTGTCTGTATATGTAGGTATCAATTTCTCTCAAGATCTTCATGGTATACATATAGTAGATAAAATAAATACTGGTCAGAATTTAGCAAAAGGGAAAAAACTGATTTTTTTTAATATTAGGACATACCATGAAATATGAATAAATGCTTTTAATTTCCATAAACTCCTAAAATTTTGAAGTCAAATGTTGCTTTTAATCAAGCTGTTTTTAACTATGAAGTAACATCAGAAGTATATGGTCTTCACCACTGCGCTGTTGCTTTAGAGGATGAGCCTGAGTGAAATCATATGAATCCCTATGTCTCAAGCATGGTTTGAGAAAACTGACTATGTTACCTCCACTCCAAAAAGAGAATATAAATTAGCTGAAAGGGAAAGAGCGTGAGGGGTCTTGAAGTTGATAGTAAGGCAAACTGACAGCATAGAATTCAGGGTGGATCATCCTGCCAGGAAGAGACTGCAATAGCCCCCCATTTAGATCACTAAGCCAGTTGGGAGAACCAGAGAAGTAGCTGAGGTAATTGATGTTGTATGATATGCCAGGATAAAACTGAGGCAGATAGACACTGAGAGAGGGATAACATCATTCTGGCAGTGAGGAGAGGACTAGAAATTTTTTTGAACTTCTAACTTAATTCATTAAGTGACTCTCTATTCAGATCTTATTCTATGCTGTATGTGTACATGTGCGCTCAGTCACGTCCAGCTCTTTGCAAGGCTATGGACTAATTTGTCAGGCTCCTCTGTTGATGGGATTCTCCAGGCAAGAATACTGGAGTAGGTGGCCATGTCCTACTGCAGATGATCTTCCCAACCCAGGGATCTAACCTGAGTCTCCTGCATTGCAGGCAGATTCTTTACCTTTGAACCCCTGGGAAAGACTCTTCTATGCCATATAGTGACACAACATAAAAATGGTGGACCTCTTGATACTTATACTCTAGCAAGCTTACATTATTTATCTGTCTTTAGAATCAGTGAGTTTGACTATATATTGACAAGATTAAATTTTGGACTTGGAAGATAAGTATTTAATTACAATTATAATATTGTTGACCATGGTTTGTACATAGTATTTCGCACAACATTCTTCATATAGTAATTACTCAAAAAATGTTGATTCTCTTTTATAGTATCCTTTCTTAAAACCAAATCTGGTGTTTGTTTACAAATTTTGTTTTATAGTTTATTGTTTTCTGCTTTTTATTTCTAATTTTAACTTTTATATTATTTTACTAATATTTTATTATTTTTGATTCATGATGAATTATTTAAGGCTAAATTATAAAGCTCCTTCCAATTAAAGCCTTATCTGCATCTCATATTTTTTGATATGTACACTGCTAAACTATTGAGAAATTCTAGTTTTCTTTCTTGTTTTACACAAGAGTTAGGGGGGTTTAAAAATATTCATATGTATTTGAAAGTGATTAGGATTTCTCACAATTAAAAAATAGTTTTTATTGTTATTGCTTTGTGTTTTCTTTAAAATTTATTAGGTCTTTCCTTCTGTAACTCATGTTTAAAATTTGTAACTATTCCATAGACACTCAAAAATAAATATTTTTCCTACATTCTAGGACAAATATGTATTTTAACATTAACTATTTTATCATTCTGATCTTTCTTTTTCTCCTGCCCTGTACATTAGTGAAACTGATGAGAAATTCAGTTTTGTTTTAGACTATCCCCAGTGGTTCAGATGGTAAAAAATCCATCTGCAATGAGGGAGACCTGGGTTTGATCCCTGGGTTCAGAAGGTCCCCTGGAAGTGCTATGCACTCCAGTATTGTTGGCTGGAGAATTCCATGAACAGAGGAGCCTGGAAGTTATAGTCCATGGGGTCACAAAGAGTCAGAGTCAGACACAACTGAGCGACTCGGGGCTTCCCTGGTGGCTCAGATGGTATAGAATCTGCCTGTGATGCGGGAGAACTGGGTTTGATCCCTTGGTTGGGAAGATCCCTTGGAGAAGTAAACAGCAACCCACTCCAGTATTCTTGCCTGGAAAATTCCATGGACAGAGAAGCCTGGCGGGTTACAGTTGATGGGGTCTCCAAAGAGTTGGACACAACTGAGCAGACTAGCTGTTTCTCTAGTTAGCTTGTGAAAATAAAGGGGAGGGGACTTAGAATAATGAAAAGTTAGAATGGGAGAGGAGCTATAACCACAGAGATAAATACTTCTGTACATATTTATATGTATATTTTTAAACTTTATTGATACATAATATACATACAATAAAATTCATTTTAAGACAGATTGATTATGGTAATTAAATGCATAAAAATGCAATTTTTAATTTTATTAATGGTATACAACATTCCGGAATAGGAAATGGCAACCCACTCCAGTATTATTGCCTGGAAAGTTCCATAGACAGAGCAGCCTGATGGGCTACAGTCCATAGCGTTGTCAAGAGTCAGACATGACTGAGTACACACACACCATACAAAGCATTATGTAAGTATCAGTATATTTTTTTAATTTTAAATTTACTTATTTTTTTAATTCAAGGATAATAGCTTTACAAAACTGAGTTGGTTTCTGCCAAACATCAACATGAATCAGCCATAGGTATACATCTGTTCCATCTCTCTTGAACCTCCCTCCCACATTCCTCCCTAACCCAATAACAGTACATTTTCATCTAGCTTTTAAATGGATATTCTGCAATATTATATTCAGTTGAGGAATTCACATGATGGAAGGCCTCTTCTTTATGTCATATAAAGAACTTTTAGAGGAGATAGCAGATTTATATGTAAAAAATAATAGTTAGGGATGTAATGACTGTAAATACTTATTTTCAGTGAATAAAATGAGGCATTTGACTTCCTCTAGTTAACTTCAAATAAATCTAGGGAACAATAATCTAACATTTTAAACACATTTCAGCTCAATACAGAGATTATTTTATGAAAGTAGCAAAATTTAACATATAAATGAGTTCCCTGGAAAATAGTATGTTTCCATTCAAGCACTACTTTAGGCTATGGCTGCTAGAGGTAGTATAAAGGCGGCACTGGGTTGAATTAGGTGACTTCTAAGATTCCTTCCAACTCATGGATTGTATTTTCTGTGGGGAGAAAAAAGAGAGTGAGACAGAGACAAAGAATGAAAAAAGAGAAAATACTTCTCTGCAACCATATTAGTTACTCTAATAAAAATGTGATATATACTGTGTCACAGTTTATTATAAACTCTGAAACATAAACAGCTAGATCACTATTAAATTGCGTATCATTGGAATTGAGAAGATATGTTTTCTGTTTCTTATAATGTCAAATTAAAAATCTACACTTTTTGTTTGGTATTCCACGAGGGGTGGGATGTTGACTTTACCCATGGTACCCCTGGTAAATGAGATGGTATATTAGTGACTAATAAGGTACTTTGGGTTATTTGGAAAATCCAGTTATACTGGAAGACTTGAGGAAAGAAGTGACCATGCATTAGTTCTGCCACATGGTTATTAATATGCATAATTTTTCTGAAAGAATTATACATTTTTATTAATAAATGTTAAAATATAACCAAAGACATGGGGTGGGAAGAAATAAAATCATGGAAGATATGTTTAACTTCTATTTATTTTATGATTAAACTTTGTCTTTTAATGCTTAAAATATTTTAGATGCAACCTTGTACACATAGTTTGTTTAAACTGGGTGGAGTTGAAGGCACTTAAGAGATCACTTACCCAGTGGATTTTTTTTTCAGTTTTCATAGATTCTATTTCATTTTTAATGAAATCCAAATGGCTCTTCAAATATATAATCATTTTAAACACTATGACATGCCCAAATGGACATTAGTACTTTTATCTCTTGTAATCTTAGCTATAGTATTCTTGTAATGAAGGATGTAAAGTCCTGAATCATTCTGGATTTAAGTATTTTAAATTGTTGACAATAAATAATTAGAAATGAGAAACCACCCCAGGAAAACATCTAACTGAGCCCATTTATTAAACACTGACTTTTTTTGGCTCAAAAATTGTTGAAGTTATTCCATCAAAATGTCAAAATAAACCAGTCTACTTCTGTAAATTAGTTATGTCTGTTAATATTGCTGATGAGAAAAAGCAGTAACTTAAAAATCACTTTGCTAAGTCATTTCCTGATGATGTAGTTCATATATACATACATTTAACATTGTATCAATAATTATGTTTGCTTATAAAATCTACAAAAAAGAATAGCAAGTCAAGAAACAGAGATGTGACAGTTCAAAATGCATGTAAAATAAGTAGTCATAGGTCAATTCTGAAATTCTGAGAGTAAAATAAAAAGAATATTTAACTATCAGACTTATTAGGATCAGCTTAAAACATAAGAATGCCATTTTGTACATCTTAGTCACCTGGATGATGTTACAATAAAACATGGCTAATTCGGATACCTGGAGTCTAGTGTTCCAAAAGCTTCAGGTAACTGAAAGGCACTGAAAGTATAAATGGAAAAGGAAAGGGTAGGAGCAGAAATACCACCAAGAGTCAGCCTTCAAGTGTAAGAAGCAAACAGAGAAGATTAGAAGGCTTGGTTAATCCCATGTTCTATTTGCTAACTGATAAAAAGAAACAGCTTACTTCTTGTTGACAGGATTTTCTTTGGAAAGGCAAGAAACAAGAAAAAATGGAGCAAAAGATGTGAAATAAGCTCACATAGAAGAAGGAGACTGAGGAGGAGGAACAGGAGGAAAAGGAGAAGGTTGGAGAGAGGTGTGAAACTTGATGGTGAAAAGAAAGGGAACTAAAATAAGGGAGGAGACAATTCTGGAGAACATTCAGTTACTTTCAATAAAATCAAACATATGTAGGATTAGGAAGTAGGAGAAGTTAGGATTTGAAAATGACCCAGTGCAAAATAGCAAACGTTCCTAATGTTAGACAAATTCATAGTTGAATCTGTAGAATTAAAACTGGCTATAAAATATATGTGAGTTGAAGTTTACATTGTATAGCTGCAAAGACTTAGTCAACTGAGGCAAACCAGTCTTGGACCCCCTCACGACTGACGACCGCCCCAGGAGAAACAGAAGTGAAAACTGGAAAAAAAAAAAAAAAAAAGCAACAAAACAGCGGTGAAAAATGAGATTAGTTAAACACTCTCTGATTTACTATTATAAGTAATGGAAAGTAAACATTTGCTTCTTCATATAATTTAATCACAGAAACAATATGACTAATATACACTTTAAAGGAACCAACTGACTTTAGGATTATGATCAAATGAAGACTGCAGTTTTTAAATGAGGTAACCTGGAACCACTAAATCATTAACATATTTTAATCACAAGGTAAAACAAGAGAGGGATAATCAATACCAATATGCATTAACAAGCAGACAGTCTTGCGGGTTAAACTTAGATGTACCATAGACCAACCAGAAAGGAATGTTGAAAATAAACTAGAGTCAGAGTCCAAAAAATAAGTGAGAAGGAGGAAGGTTTTGTACGTGTGTAAGTCACAGGATGTGAGCTTGTGAATGTATGGGAAAGCTCAGGCCTTTGGCGTCTCTCACTGACTCTGTTTAGGGAGAAGTTGCTGAAAAACCATGTAGTGTGATTCCTTCTACTTCACTTGTTCTTGTATGATACTGCCGCATGGACGAGAGCGGGAACTGAGAAAAGGAAGTGTCTCTCTTCTCCTGCCTGAATTGAGTTGGTCTGAGCTTGGAGTGAACTCAGTTCCTGATCTTTCTACCCTTGCTTCAACCCTGGAGATTAGGGAGAGTTCAGAACAGGGAGTAGGATAAGAAATCAACCATGGTTTCTTTCTAGGTTTCAATGAAAGATAACTTTATTTTTTAAGCTTTTATAGACTTTTGAAAGTGATGGAATAATTTCCAATTAATGTCACAAAACTACAATAACCCTTGTTCAAATACCTGAAATACATAGCATGAAAAGAAAACTATAGCTCAGTTTAAAACAAAACATAGATGCAAATTTCTAAATATATTAAGAAAGCAAAGTAAACAATGCATTGAAAATTCTTTAGCAGCAAATAGTTTTTATTGCAAAAGTCCAGTTATTATTAAATAACTTATTAAAATTCATCATTTTTATAGCCTCTCTCTCTCACTATATATATATATATTGCACATTTATATTAAAATAAATTGCATATTTATTCCTAAAACCAGTCAACCAAGATACAAAAAATATTTAGCAAGCTTTAATACATTCTACAAACACTAAACTTGGAAAAAGGTATCAGTCACTGAATAGCAAACAAAATCATACTGTAAAGGGAAATATTGGAAGCATCTCACTGAAATCAAAATGACAAAAGAAATGTTATTTAAAACTGTTTTAGACATTCTGGATAATATAGAAAATGTGCAATTGGGTATGCTTTTGGGAAAAACTTCTTTGTAGAAATGTGATTATATTAATATAAAAACTAGGATGAAGTGAAAATTCCAATAACAGAAAAGAGAAATTTTAAAGTACCCAGAGATGAGGCAAATATACTCAACAACATGTCTTTCCTGTATTCCCAAAATAGCCTTTTTATTGAAACTTAACGAACTACCTGTACCTTCCATTGTACAGGAAACATGTGGTTTCCATATTTTCTGTAACTGATCTCATTTTTCTCACTTCTCCCTGAACTGCTGGTTAGCATATGATGACAAGGAGTAGAGATAGTTGACTCTAACTTGCTTAAGAAGAGAATATATCTGCTCTATTATATTTTGACATAGTTCAGCAACAAGTTGTTATTTTTACTTTGAAGTTCTCAATCACATCAGTTATATGGTAATATGCTATAATAAATTCTTTATTAGGGTGAGACTTCACATATACAAAACATACAGAAATTATGCTAGATAGCAAAAGAAGGAACAAACAACTTTTATGTGGCAGTTGTTTGATTTTAATTCTAGAGCTGCCTGAACCCTCTTCTAATATTGTCATAAAGGACAAACCCTCACATCTTATTCTGATATTTTGTGGGAGGATATCATTTTTGTTTGTCTCTAATGGAACTAATGAGGGGCAGAATCAGGAAAGAACTTAAATCCACAGAAATCTCCCCCCGCCCAAAGATTTGCTTGTTTGGGATAACCACATCAAACACAGAATTCAATTCTGTTATAAAGGTGAAAGATAATCCTCAAAGCAGGATAAATAAGAATGAAGGGGAAAAAAAGAAAATATGCTTTAGTTGGCTATTACAATATGTGTGATTAAATGTTTGTGTTTTACAAAGGCTAAAGCATATTTTGTTGGTCATTTCCGTCATTGGTGTCTGAGTTTGGCATCCAGCCCATGAAATTAAATCCATTTATAATTAAGCCATCAAAAGAGTAGATTTCTAAAAACCTATTTAATAACAAAGGTGTTCTTATCCAATAAGCCTCTTGAAATCTTTAAATTGGGAGATCTCAATTCATCAAACCCATTCAGACATAAAAGTTTTAAGATCAAGATATCATATTTAGGGCAGACTAAATGGTATATTAAATGTGATAAGCTCTACATGCTCTTGAGACATGCTCATTAAACTTAAAAGAAGCTATTTGTAATTTCAAGATGCATTAGTAATGCTAAAGGGAAAGAATGTAAATATACTGGGGTATATTTGCCAACATTAAAAATTAAGTTCTTTTTCTAATTGTGAGCCATGTTAAAACATATCAGTACCTGCTCACCATTGCATGAGTAGCAGTAAGCAATTTCTGCTTGAAGGTCTCGTACACAAAGGTGATGCATCTGATGGCGAGTGAAAATATCAAAGAATGGTTCGCTTTTAAAAAAGTTACTATAAATTAATGACTTTCTTCAAACAAGTAGAATATGGATAGGAAAATAGTAAGTATAAAAGGGAAAACTATGTAGACACCACTTTAATATTTTTAATATGGAAAAGAACTAGTAGTGATGTCAATACTCTGAAATAGAGAATTTGTCTCTTCTCTTTTTGGCATCATCAATATGGTTAGTTTATAAATTTTATTGATCTCAAAGATGTTAATTTGATATCAATAATTTTCTTCAGTACTTTTAAAAATATTTGTTAATTTTCACTTTTTTTTTACTTTTTAGAACATCTTTATTGAGATATAACTGATATATTAAAAACTGAATATATTTAATGTGTACAATTTGGTTAGTTTGGACATATTCATATACCTGGGTAATCATAATACAGTCAAGGTAATAGAACTACATATCACCTCTAATTTTCTTTGTGCCCCTTTGTTTTTGTTATAAGAACTCAAAACAGATCTACCCTCAACAAAATTTTAATTCCACAATGCAGTATGGTTAACTACAGGTACTATGTTGTATACATGAATCGTGAACTTCCAGATGTCCAAGCTGGTTTTAGAAAAGGCAGAGGAACCAGAGATCAAATTGCTAGCATCCGCTGGATCATCAAAAAAGCAAGAGTTCTAGAAAAACATCTATTTCTGATTTATTGACTATGCCAAAGCCTTTGATTGTGTGGATCACAATAAACTGGAAAATTCTGAAAGAGATGCGAATACCAGACCACCTGACCTGCCTCTTGAGAAAACTGTATGCTGGTCAGGAAGCAACAGTTAGAACTGGACATGGAACCACAGACTGGTTCCAAATAGGAAAAGGAGTACGTCAAGGCTGTATATTGTCACCCTGCTTATTTAACTTCTATGCAGAGTACATCATGAGAAACGCTGGGCTGGAGGAAGCACAAGCTGGAATCAAGATTGCTGGGAGAAATATCAATAACCTCAGATAAGCAGTGGAGAAGGAAATGGCAACTCACTCCAGTATTCTTGCCTAAAGAATCCTGTGCACAGAGGAGCCTGGGGGGGCTGCTGCCCACAGGGTCACATAGAGTCAGACACGACTGAAATGACTTAGCATGCATGCATGCATTGCAAAAGAAAATGGCAACCCACTTCAGTATTCTTGCCTAAAGAATCCCACGGACGGAGGAGCCTGGTGGGCTGCCGTCTATGGGGTCGCACAGAGTCAGACATGACTGAAGCGACTTAGCAGCAGCAGCAGATACACAGATGACACCACCCTTATGGCAGAAAGTGAAGAAGGACTAAAGAGCCTCTGATGAAAGTGAAAGAGGAGAGTGAAAAAGTTGGCTTAAAGCTCAACATTCAGAAAACTAAGATCATGGTATCCAGTCCAATCACTTCATGGCAAATAGATGGAGAAACAGTGGAAACAGTGGTTGACTTTATTTTTCTGGGCTCCAAAATCACTGCAGATGGTGATTGCAGCCATAAAATTAAAAGACGCTTACTGCTTGGAAGGAAAGTTATAAACAACCTAGACAGCACATTGAAAAGCAGAGATATTACTTTGCCAACAAAGGTTCGTCTAGTCAAGGTTATGATTTTTCCAGTGGTCATGTATGGATGTGAGAATTGGACTATCAAGAAAGCTGAGCACTAAAGAATTGATTCTTTTGAACTGTGGTGTTGGAGAAGACTCTTGAGAGTCCCTTGGACTGCAAGGAGATCCAACCAGTCCATCCTAAGGGAGATCAGTCCTAAATACTCATTGGAAGGACTGATGCTGAAGTTGAAACTCCAATACTTTGGCCACCTCATGTGAAGAGCTGACTCATTTGAAAAGACCCTGATGCTGGGAAAGATTGAGGGCAGGAGGAGAAGGGGACGACAGAGGATGAGATGGTTGGATGGCACCACTGACTCAATGGACATGGGTTTGGGTATACTCTGGGAGTTTGTGATGGACAGGGAGGCCTGGCATGCTGCAATTCATGGGGTCGCAGAGTCGGACACGACTGAGTGACTGGACTGACTGACAGACTATGTTGTATAACAGTTCTCTAGAACATACACACCTTGCACAACTGAACCTTTTAAAATTGAAGTATACTCAATTTACAAGATTAGCATAGTGAATCAGTATTGTTGTCAATTATGTTCATTATAGATTATTATAAGATAGTGGCTATTTCTCTGTGCTATCCAGTATATCTATCTTGCTTACCTATTTTACACATAGTTGTTTGCTAATCCTGTACCCCTAATTTGTCCATAACCCCTTCCCTCTCCAGAAGTAAACATGTTTATTTCTGTATAAGTTTGTTTCTGTTTACAAATACATTCATTTGTATTTTTTTATTCTACTCTAATTCATAACCAGTACAATATTTGTTTCTCTCTTTCTGATACATAATTAAGTATAATATTCTTTAGGCCCATCCTAGTTGCTACAAATGATAGTATTTCATAGATAGATAGATAACTGTATATATAATATCTTCTTAAGCTGATAATTTGTTAATGGGTACTTGGGTTGCCTGTCATATGCTGTGTCTATTATTAATAGTTCTCCTATGAACATTGTGATGCATGTTGCTTTTCAAATTAGCCTTTTTATTTTTCTGGATATTTACCAAGGAGTACAATTGCTGGATCATATGGTAGTTCTATTTTCAGTTTTTTGAGGCACATCCATACTGTTTTTCACAGTGGCTGCACAATTTAAATTTTCACCAACAGTGTAGGAAAATTTCTTTTTCTCCACATCCTCTCCAACATTTGTTATTTGTAAACTATTTGATGATAGGCATTTTGACATGTTTGAGGTGATATCTCCTGGTGGTTTTGATGTGTATTTCTCTTTTCATTTTCCTGTTAGTATACTGCATATCTTTTTTAGAAAAAAGTCTATTCAGGTCTTCTGCCCATTTTTTATTGGCTGGTTTCTTTTATGATATTTGAAACGTTTGACTATTTTGTATATTAACCCATTGTCAGTGACATCATTTGCAAATATTTTCTCCCATTCTTTATGTTGTCTATTCATTGTGTCAATGATTTCCTTTCCTATGCAAAAGCTTTTAAGTTTAATTAGGTCCTAGTTATTTATTTTTGCATTTCTGTATTTTGCCATAGGAGACTGAGCCAAGAAAAAATTTGTAATGATTTTTGTCAGTTTTCTACCTATGTTCTCTTTTAGGAGTTTTATGGTTTTCATTCTTCCATTTAAGTCTTCAAACCATTTTTAATTTATTTTTGTACACAGTGTGAGGTTATGTTCTAAACTCATCATTTTTTCTGTTTTGTCCGATTATCCCCCTACCACTTGTTGACAAAACTATTTATTCATTGTATATTCTTGCCTCCTTATGTTAATTGACTGTATGTGCATGGAATCACTTCTGAGCTCTCTTTTCTGTTCCATTGATCTGTGTGTCTGTTTAGTGCCAATATCATTCTGTCTTGATTACTGTATATTTTTAGTATAATCAGAAGTCTGACGGGGTTATATCTCCAGCTTTGTTCTTTTTACTCAAAATTGCTTTGGCAATTTGAGATCTTTCATCGTTTCACACAAATTTAAGAATTATTTGTCCTATTCTATGAAAAATTTAATGGACATTTTTAAAGGGATGATGTTAAATTTGTAGATTGCCCTAGATAGTACAGACGTTTTAGCAATATTAATACCAATCCAAGAGCGTAGGCTATCTTTCCATTTCTTTGCATCATCTTCTGTTTCCTTCATCAGTGTTTTAGAGTTTTCAGAATATGAGCATTTCACCTTCTTGGTTAAGCTTATTCCTAGATATTTTTATTATTTTTGATGTCATGTCTAAATTTTTTTTTGATGTTTCATTATTAATGTCTAGAAACAAAATAGATTTCTGGGTATTGATCTTGTATCCTGTAACCTTGCTGAATTTATTTATCAGTTCTAATAGTTTGAGTGGAGACTTCAAGGTTCTCTGTGTAAAGTATCATTCCATCTATAAATAATGACAGTTTTACCTCTTACCTTCTAAGGTTAATACCTTTTCTTCCTGCCTCCCTCCCTCCCTTTTTTCTCCCCATTTTCCTCTCTCCTTCCCTCCCTCCCTCCCTTCCTTTCTCCCTTCCTTTTTGTTTGGTTGATACATGTATAGGACTTCCAATAGATGTTAAATAGAAGTAGCAAGAGTGGCCATTCGTGTCCTGTTCCTGATCTTAGAGGAGATGCTTTCATCTTTTCACCACTGAGTATTAGTTTGGCTGTATGTTTGTCATAAATGGCCTTTATTATATTGAGATATATTCTGGCTATATATTAGCTTATTTAAGTAATCTTTGATTCTTATTCTGTATCTGCCTCTCCTTTTGGTATTTTTCCTTTCCTATGGATTCTTACTTCTTATCCGTTTAAAGACTCTTCAACATTTCTTTTAGGGTAGGTTTAATATTGCTGAATTCTTTCAGTTTCTGATTTTTCTAAGAAGTTCTTTATTTCTCTTTACTTATCATTCTAAATGATAATTATTGCTAAATAGAGTATCTTGAGTAAAGGTGTTTTTGTTTTTGTTTTTGTTTTTCACTCTCAGCACTTTGAATATAGTATGCTGCTCCCTTGTGCAGATGAGCCTTCCTTACCTTCCTGAAGTTTGTGCAGATCGCCTTATGGAGATTCCATTGTATTTAACTCCTTTTCTCTTGCTGCTTTTATAATTCTCTCTTTAACTTTTGCCATTTTGTTTACGATATTCTTGATGTGGGACTGTTTTGGTTCATTTCTGAGAGCTTGTGTGCTTCCTCTAGTTAGATATATGTTTCTTTCTTTAGATATGGGAAAATTTCAGCCATAATTTCTTCAAATACAGTTTCAGTATCCTCTTTCTCTCTTTGCCTGCTGAAACCCTGTAATGCAAACATTGGCATGTTAATATTATCCCAGATATGCATTGCATCTTATGTTTTTTTTAATTTATTTTATTTTTTTGCCATTCTGTCTGCTGCTCTGATTGAATGCTTTCCATCATTCTATGTTCTAGATCATTCATGTTCTGTTTTGTGTCATTTAGTCTGATGTTCCTTGTTTCTAGAGGGCTTTATATCTCAGATATTTTATTATGTATTTTTGTTTTCTTTAGATTTTATAAGTCCTTGTTAAAATGATCTGTGTTTAGATCAATTCTCTTTCCTAATTCAATTACTATCTTTATTACCACTGTTTTGAATTCTTTGGTACATTAAATGTTTATGTTTATATTTAATTTTTTAGAGGTTGAGACTTTCTCCTTCAGTTAAGAGTAGCTCCTCTGACTTTTCATTTTGCTTAACTTTCTCTGTCTCTAAGAATCTAGGTGAAGCACTTATGTATCGTGGCCCTGAAATTGCGATCTTACGTGGGAGCACCCCTGTGTAGACTGTGTGTGCCCACTGCCTTTGCGGGAGGACTGCGTTTGATGTGGATGTCTGTCAAGTCTTCCCTCTAGATGCCCTGGCTACCTTCACCTGTAGGGGATGTGATGGTGATGGGGGAGCTGGAGCCTATGCAGGGTGTGAGGCAGGACTTCACTGCTCAGCTGCCCTGAGAGGGGTCTTCTCCCAGTGGGGTCTTCCTCCCATTCTGGAATGGACGCCCTCAGGGTCAGGCTTCAGCTGGCTCTGTTCCTTCTAACTGTGTTTTTCTATCTCCCCACACTGGGGTTTTTGCCCAAAAAGAAGGGAGTGCTGAAGCAAGTGAAACTTACATGCTCACGGGGTCCAGTGATTTGCCTTTGTACACATCTGTGGCTCGTCTCAGACACAGCCCATCATCACTGCCTTTCTCCACTGTGGCTATGCAGATATACTGCCAGGCTGTGGCATGGAGTGGACATGGACAGTGTTCTCTTGGCTTAAGCCAAGACAAGCCTCTCTCTCTCTCTCTCTCTCACACACACACACACACACACACACACACTTTTCTTCTCTCTTTCTCTTACTAGGAGATCTCCATGGAAAACAGCTTCTGGTACCCCTATGTAAGGCATACTTTGGGCAAGGCAGAAAAGGAAAGATGACCTCAACAGAAGTAGGTTACCTTTATTCAGGCAAGGAGGGGCTACAGTCGGCCTAACAACCAGGCTGAGTGCTGAGAGGGATCAGGGAGGCTTCATACTTATAGGGAGGATTGTGGAAGAGATAAGGGACATGTTAATCAGGTGGGATATTTTGAGTATTCTTTTGTTGAGATGACATTTGTAGTTGGGCAGGGGGTGATAAGACTTCTGGGCAGGTGTAGGGGGTGGAAGGTTTCTGGACAGGGCTTGATAAGTCCCAGATAGATGCAACCAGCCTGGAGCATCAGGGTGGAACTAAAGTTCTGGTTTTTTTTTTTCTCTGAAGTTAGATGATTCAGCAAGGGGCCTTTGAGACTGTTGTTCTCTTTTCTCGGCCCAAAATACTCCTTCACATTACTTGCATTAAAATTTTATCTGACCAAGAAATAACTATAAGATTTGAAGATTGTTGAATAATTAGAAAAGGGAAATTATATGTGGGTGCTACAAGTGGATTGAATTATGCAAGCTCCTTTGCCATGATAAAACTGAGATCATGAAGTGTTTTTTGTTTTTTTCTGTGCTTTTTTTTTTTTTTGCCAATAACCTAACAGAAGCAGAAGAGATTAGGAATAGGTGGCAAGAACACAAAGAAGAACTACACAAAAGAGGTCTTCATGACCCCAAAATCCATGATGATGTGGTCACTCACCTAGAGCTGGACATTCTGGAATGTGAAGTCAAGCGGGCCTTAGGAAGCATTACTATGAACAAAGCTAGTAGAAGTGATGAAATTCCAGCTGAACTATTTCAAATCCTAAAAGACAATGCTGTTAAGGGGCTGTGCTCAATATATCAGCAAATTTGGAAAACTCAGCAGTGGCCACAGGACTGGAAAAAGTCAGTTTTCATTCCAATCCCAAATAAAGGCAATGCCAGAGAATGTTCAAACTATTATACAATTATACTCATTTCACATGCTAGCAAAATTATGCCTCAAAATCCTTCAAACTAGGCTTCAGCAGTATGTGAACTGAGAACTTCCAGATGGTCAAGTTGGGTTTAGAAAAGGCAGAGGAACCAAAAATCAAATTGCCAATATTCTTTGGATCATAGAGAAAGCAAGGGAATTCCAGAAAAACATCAACCTTGTGGATCACAACAAGGTGATGTGGATCACATCAAACTGGAAAATTCTTAAAGAGATGGGAATGCCAGACCACCTTACCTGTCACCTGAGAAACTTGTATGAAGGTCAAGAAGCAACAGTGAGAACCAGACATGGAATAATTGACTATTTCCAAATTGGGAAAGAAATATGACAAGGGAATATATATTGTCATCCTGCTTCTTTAATTTCTATGTTAGAGTAAATCATATGAAATGCCAGGCTGAATGAAGCACAAGCTGGAAACAAGATTGCAGGGAGAAATATCAACAACCTCAAATATGCAGATGACACCACTCTAAGGGCAGAAAGTGAAGAGGACTAACAAGTCTCTTGATGAGGGGGAAAGAAGAGAGTGAAAAAGCTGGCTTGAAACTCAACATTCAAAAAGCTAAGATCATGGCATCCAATTTCATCACTTCATGGCTAATAGAAGGGGGGAAATGGAAGCAGTGACATATTTTATTTTCTTATTTCTAAAATCACTGTCGACGGTGACTGCAACCATGAAATTAAAAGATGCTTACTTCTTGGAAGCAAAGAGAAAACAAACTTAGGCAGTGTATTAAAAAGCAGAGATGTCACTTTGCTGACAAAGATATGTCTAATTAAAGCTATGGCTTTTCCAATAACATGTATGGATGTGAATATTGGACCATAAAGAAGACTGAGAGCTGAAGACTTGATACTTTCAAACTGGTGCTGGTGAAGATTCTTGAGAGTCCCTTAAACAGCAAGGAGACCAAACCAGTCAGTCCAAAAGGAAATCAACCCTGAATATTCATCAACAGGACTGATGCTGATATTTCAACTTTGGCCACCTGATGTGAAGAGATGACTTATTGGACAAGACCTTAATGATGAAGAAGATTGAAATCAAAAGGTGAAGTGAGCAGCAGAGGATGGGATGGTTGAATAACATCACCAACTCAATGGACATGAGTTTGAGCAAACTCTGGGAGATGGTGGAGGACAGAGGAGCCTGGCAGGCTACAGTCCACGGGGTCACAAAGAGTTAGACACAACTTGGTGGCTGAACAAAAACAACAGATGCATAGTGGATGGTCTGTGATGAAGAAACATATCAGTGACTGGAAATGTGGTGATTGAAGTTATGCAGCCACAAAACCTTGAGTAAAATTATCACCTACGATAATTTGGAAGGCAAAATATAGACTTATTTAGCCTGTGTGTCTACTCATTAGCTCCTGGAGGCTTCTTTTGACACTGTACTATAAGAAAGATGATATCAGGAAATATTCGGCCCGTTTATGAGTAGAAATAAAAAGAGATTAAGTCATACATTGTAAACTTTTCAGTTTTAAAAACCAACTGCTGTTCTCCACCCCAAAATAATAGATGAACATAAAAACAAGAGCAATCCAGTGAGATTCCTCAGTTGAAGTGCTTGACTTGAGGCTTGAAGTACACATCAGATAAGGATGTTACCCACCCACATAATCCATTTGTTCCAGGTGGGGCCCTTGGGGCATAGATTTAGCTGAAGGAAAGCCAGTGGGGCAAGAAAGGGCAGCCCAATAAATCAGAGTTGAAATCTGTGTCTGAAAAAAGAACTTCGGGTGTGGCTACTAGGACTTAAAGCTAACTGGCAACAAAGAGATGAGATGCATTAAAGGTTTTTAAGGGAATTAAAATGCCAAGGAAACGTTGAGTTTGGAAAAAAAAATTCCTGTGACTGTTGGAAGAGTCTTAAAACAACATTCACATTAAACTTTGCAAGAGATGGTGAAGGAATTTGATCTTTAGTGATTTGAAAGACTTTTGGAAATGTTTTGAAAATACTTAGAATGAAAGTTTCTGTTGGTCAAGGAGGGTCTTCCTACTTACTCCCAAGAACATTATTGAATGCATTGCCCATAAGATGATCTAAACCTAGCAAATGAAGGTCTGGGTTATAAATTTCTTTTAAACTCCTACTCCACTAAGTAAACAAATACAATCTTTTTTTCTCCAGTAATTTTTCATTCCAAAAATAAACTTCATAATTAAATTAGCAACTATTTTATTATGTTAAGGTAATCAACATGTTTTTATTTATCTTCATAGTTGTATGTTTTAACAGTTTCCTTGAGTATGTGAACTTTATTGCAGTTGGTCTATACTATAATTCTTTAAAGTAAATATGATATAATATGTATATAATAAATTTTCTATGAGAAATGATTTCAGATTATAGCTCCTCCTAATCCTCCTGATTTTTTTGTCTCAAGGATATGAAGTGAGTGCATGGATATTTTATCTTTGTGTTGAGGGAGATTTATTGACAGGCTCAAGGTTAGTGTATTAGAAAATGTATTGCTAAATAAGATGTTATTTCATGATGCACTTGTTCAAGGACTGAATTTTTGAGGGCTAGATATTTCCTGACCTTAAGCAATTCCACCTGTTTATAAGCTTATCTTAGGATTTCTCTGCTGTGTTTACTTATAGAACATTAAAAGCATATTAAATATGGACTGTAGCCATGACTCAGGTTTTGTTTTCATCTGGGCATTTGAAACTTATATCTTGAGGTCATGAAGATATGAGAAGAAAATGAGATACCGAGGACATGCTGATAGAGAGTAAAATAAAATAAAACTACACTATAGAGTCAAACATTACAGAGCAACTAACAGGAGCTTCTCTGGTGGCTCAGATGGAAGAATCTGCCTGCAATGCAGGAGACCCAGGTTCAATACCAGGGTCAGGAAGATCCCCTGGAGAAGGGCATGGCAACCCACTCCAGTATTCTTGCCTGGAAAAACCTATGGACAGGGAAGCCTGGTGGGCTATAGTCCATGGAGTCATATAAAGTCAGATTTTACAACATACTTAGAAGTTAAATATTTAAGGAGCTGAGTACTGAGATGAAAAATTAGAGCATTGTTTCCAGAAATATATTTTATGAAAACAAGTTTGAGAGTTGAAAAAACTGTATACTGGGTTGAAAAAATTCAACAGGTTTTTTAAAGTTATCTTGTAATGTGCTGATATACATTGAGAGTCAAAAAATTGTTATTTGTGACATGTTGGGGTATTGTATGCAGAATTTTTATACCTTTGGCAGCAAAACTCTTATTATTACAGATTTTTTAGCTCTAGTGTTTCAGGTTGCACTTTGGAAAATGATTCTACATATAGAAGCAGCAACTGCAGAAAAGTCCATGTGATGCTATCAGTGGAAATTAGCGTTAACAGTGACTATCAAATATAGCATGCCCTTTTGGAAAAATTTTTTCCTGATTTTATATTGAAATTATCTGATGCACCAAGTACACATTCATAAGTATGTTTTGGAAATATCAATTTAATTCTTCAAATTTAGCTTGCTTTTTCTGACCACACTTTTGTTCTACCCATTTTAAACATACATGCTTCTATTTGAAAATGATGAGGCACCTGTGATTGATAAGTACCCCATGAAGTGAAAGAGTTAGTCGCTCAATCATGTCTGACTCTTTGCGACCCCATGGACTGTAGCCCACCAGGCTTCTCTATCTACGGAATTCTCCAGGCAAGTATACTAGCGTGAATCGCCATTCCCTTCTCCAGGGGACGTTCCTGACCCAGGGATCGAACCCAGGTCTCCTGCATTGCAGGCAAATTCTTTAATGTCTGAGCCCCCAGGGAAGCCCAAGTACCCTATATTGCCATGCAATTTAGCCTCCAACTAATAAAAATAATTGGGGGAAAAGAATAATAAAAAGCTTAAATAAAAAGCAAGAGTGGCATGTCTCAGACCTATGCAGATGTGGAGCAGAAAACAATGGCAGTAACTTGGAGACAGTTACAACATCTGTGTTGGATGCATACTTAAAATGTTCTAGTAGAAATTGAAATACACATCCAGATGTTAGCCATGCTGTTTATTTCCCTGGACAAATAAAATGGCTGGATATCAAACGTAACTCATGACATGAGGATAAGTGAATTGGAAATGTGTCAGAAATGGTGTATGTGAAAGAACACTTGACCAGGCACCTAATTCCAGCAGTATTGGATGAGTTATTTAATCTCCATGGATTTGCATAATGAGTAAATTGTAAGAGATTTTCACTAAGATTCCTACAGTTCAAAAAGTTTGTAGAAATCTTCAGTTGACTCACTTTTTAAAAATGAGATGACTATTATATTCTAGATATGTTTGTGTGTTGCCAGATACTTGAGACTGAGTCAGTGATAATTTTTATTATATGATGTACTGCATCAAAAAATTTCATGCTTTTATCACAGCATAAAGATTTTTCTGCATCTTTCTACATTGTGATTGTATAGTTTACCCTAATTATTGTTTCTTTCTTAAATGTAATATCACAGTAACATTGTAAATTTATCATTGTCAGAGGGTTCATCTTGCATTTATAATAAAACTTTGGTAAAAGGTCTGGTAAGTCGTCGCCGGTAGGAATAGAAAAAATGGGTTTAAAGTTCATGAACTTTGTTTAGTATTTGAATTTATTTAAAATCTAAGAAGTTATTCTTGCCAAATGCTAATAACCAATACAGCAAGAATTACCTCCAAAAATCTAATACTGAGTTCAAAATTAACAGACATGTACATGCTCAGGATTTTCTTTCCCTGTTATTTTTATTGATCCTAGACATCTTTGACTTAGGCTGTGCTCAACCCATTATAAAGCATTCTATCACCATCTAGTGTCAACAAACGGAAATTCAGTTTACAGATCTTTCAATGTATAAAATATTTGAAATTTGTGTGATTTTTGACAGCATGAGCACGTCAAGTTTCAGTGCTTAAAACAGGCAATGTGACTTTTTAATGATATAAATAAATTATATAAAATGGTTTCCAATATTACTGGAGATAATACATTGTATTTAATATTCAACAGGAACATTTATTAAGAGATATTTATTTTTAAGCTACATAGAGGTATATAATAATTGATGTTTTAAATGCACTGATATATGGCATATGAAATATCACACCTGAATGAACAATTCCTATGCTAAAACTCACTCCACACTTTATGGTTTACTTCTACATTACATGCGTGTTAGAATCCTTTTCGGTGAATTCAAAACCTTAGATGTTCACAGTTCTGCCTAATGTGTTAGAAATCTCCCATATTAGCCTGCACATGTTTTTGTATAGTATTCAACCAGTATAGTCAATGCATCTAGTTACAATTCTTATCAGTTTGCATTCTATATCTTTATTAAATATACTTTAATTCATCTGCAATTTCTCATAATATGGCACCTAAATGTTGTCCTGATTTGATTATTATTTTATATATTTCATTAGCAATCAATCAGTAATTGTTCAGTATTTACTCTGCAAAACACTCTCTTATAACCATTTACCTGTCTCAAAATATCTTGGTCTTTTGTCTTTAGTCAATGTTACATACCATTTAATGAATATTGAAACTTCAATATTAACCAAGTAGAAAATACACAGTCAATGAGCTATGCTGCTGCTGCTGCTAAGTCACCTCAGTCGTGTCCGACTCTGTGTGACCCCATAGACGGCAGCCCACCAGGCTCCCCCGCCCCTGGGATTCTCCAGACAAGAACACTGGAGTGGGTTGCCATTTCCTTCTCCAATGCATGAAAGTGAAAAGTGAAAGTGAAGTCGCTCAGTCGTATCTGACTCTTAGCGACCCCATGGACTGCAGCCCACCAGGCTCCTCCGTCCCTGGGATTCTCCAGGCAAGAGTACTGGAGTGGCTTGCCATTGCCTTCTCTGCAATGAGCTATTCATAGACATATATTAGTAGCTTTATAAAAATTACAGCTAAAGCTGAATATACTGTGTTAAGGGATAAGGTCACATCCTTACTTTATTAAAGCCCTTTGATACTTAGGTGCTTTCAACAGCCACCAAAAAATACCAAAATATTCTATTACTTCTAATGATTATAAGCCCACCTTGTTCAGATTTTGATACCATGACTAAAGGAGTCATGCCAAAAGAAAAAAAAAAAAGAACAGTTCTATGCTAATAACATTTTATAACAATGACAAATTGTGGACCTAGCTCTATAAAGAGTAAGCTCGTCAGATCTCCTTGAAGCTGACTGTAACATTCTGAGTTTATAAAATTTAAGCCTTCCTGGTGGGTCAGACGGTAAAGGAAACCCAGGTTTGATCCCTGGGCTGGGACAATCCCCTGGTGAAGGAAATGGCAACCCACTCCAGTATTCTTGCCTGGGAAATCCCACAGAGGAGCTTCTTGGGCTACAGTCCCTGGAGTTGCAAAGAGTCAGCCACAACTGAGTGACTAACACACACAACCTCTGATCATCTGCCACTTCTATTAATTTGTATATATGAGGACAATGTTGATATAGCTTAAATACCAATTAGAAGCTCATTCTCTGTAAATTTACATCTCTGTTCTAGGCCTTTTTCCTGAAATCCAGACTCACAAAGCAATCTGTCTAATCTGCATTTCCACCAGGCATTTCACACAGTGCACACATTTAAAACTAAACTCAACTTCCTCCTTCATTGTCTGCTCCTTCCTGTCTTTTCCATTTTAGTTGCTAGGAATTATGCAACACCTTAATGAGTTGCATAATTCCCAAATCTTCACCCCTTTCTTCTGTCACACCCCACATCCACTGGCAACTTTCAAATAAAATTCAAATCTTACACCCTACCACCTTAGCCTCAACTGCCTGCCACAGACTCCTAACCCATTTCCCTGTTTTAATCCTTTCCCTTCTCCATAGTGTCATTTCAATGAAGCAGGCAGAATAATCCTTTCAAAACACTGGTTTACTTTTTAGAGTCTCCAGTGACTCCCCATAGCACTTAGTGAAAGGCAAACATTTTTACAGTGGTCCACATAGCCTTGCACAGCCTTCTCCCACATTACCTGTCAGACATCACCTACTAATTCTCTTCCTCTCTCAATCTTTCCCAAACACCCTGGCCTCCTTCTACTTCTGTGAAGGCACCATGGTTGCTCACATGCATTGCCTTTACCATTTCAGTTACCAGAACCACTCTTGGCTCTTCACCTCTTGGTCCCTTCCTTCTGCTGTGACACTGCTTAAAACATCATCTTCAATAGAGATTTTCTCCAGCGGTCTATCTACAAACCCTCATCCACCCCCAATGTTCACTACTCTCTGCCTTACCTTCCTTCACAGTGCTTATCACCATTCACGTACCATTTATGGTACTCTTCTTGTTTTTATTTAAACCTTAAGAGATATACACTTTTAAACTTTCATACACTGTAATATTTCTAATACATAGAACCGTGTCTGGCACTTAATATAATGGCTGAATGAATGAACAAATGCCTCCAGCTTTTACCTTGAAAATGGTTTGGATTGATTTCAACCTAGAATTGCAAAACTTTGGGGTAAATTCAGTTGATTTAATTTATTTTTTAAAATAAACATTGAAAATGATGATCTGATGTTAGAAACATTTACCCTGATACCCTCTATCCAGAACGCCAAGGTATCTCTGTGAAATAAAAGAAACAGAAAAGCATACCTGTCCTCCAAGCAAATAATTTGTTTCCTTCACTTTCCATTATCATTTCTAACTGAACACTTGGCTTTCCACCAACAAAATACACAGTATCCTGTTTCATATGTAAAAGCCTTTTAAGCCTGGCAATAGTAGTTTGAAGTAGGGTGTGCTGCAGCGTGTTGCAGTGGAATGTAAATGTGTACACCTGTTCAGGGAGAAGTCAAAACATGACTTACTTGTTCCTGGGGTGTTTTGAGCATCTCTTAAATGTTTCATAGTAGCATACTGAGGATGAATGAGAAAACAAGTGTGTGTGTGTTGGGGGGTGGGGGGGGGCTTTAGTTTTCTTTCTTGCATGCTTTCTGCCTCTCATTCTCTTGTGAGTAATACATCATGCGCAGTAAATACTTTTTTTTACATATAGACATAATACAGCACCAGAACTGTTAATGAATAGTTAGATATAAAGAAGGAAGACCATTTGCCTCTTTATACATAAATTGATATGAAGAGAATGACTATCTCCACAATATTGAGTCTTCATATGTATATAATAGTCTATGTCTTTCATTACTTAATCTTTTCTAAACTCTATGATAATTATATAAGTTACAAGTTGAATTGGAACTAATCAAGACAAAGGAAAACATTGTAATATTTAAGGATATTTAGTACATTTACCTTATAAACTTATATTTACTCATATCATCGGTAAAGTACCACATTTCTTTCTGTGCTTAAGATTTTGGGGTATAAAGACAAAGCATCTATATTTACTAATATCAAAGACAACCTAATTAAACCTTTGAAAAAACCTTCAATTTTCTTTCTGAAAACTAGAAATTTTATGTCTTTATCAAAATAAAGTCAAATTTTGCTTGATAATTCTTAGGAGGGTTGCATTTTTTAACTTTAATTTTTGTGTTTTATTGAAATATAATAGATACACAACTCTGAATAAGTTTAAGGTATAAGCATGATAATTTGATTTACATATATCATGAAATTGATTACCACAATAAGTTGAGATAATTTCTATCATCTTAAATAGAGACACAAGAGAGGAAGACAAATATTTTTCTTCTTATGATGAGAACTCTAAGGACTTGATCTCTTGTGAAGTGTCATATTTAACATCATTTCAGTTCAGTCGCTCAGTCATGTCCGACTCTTTGCAACCCCATGGACTGCAGCATGCCAGGATTCCCTGTCCATCACCAACTCCCGGAGTTTACTCAAAGTCATGTCCATTGAGTCGGTGATGCTATCCAACCATCTCATCTTCTGTTGTCCCCTTCTCCTCCTGCCCTCAATCTTTCCCAGCAGCAAGGTCTTTTCAAATGAGTCAGCTTTTTGCATCAGGTGGCCAAAGTATTAGAGTTTCAACTTCAACATCAGTCCTTCCAATGAATATTCAGGACTGATTTCCTTTAGGATGGACTGGTTTCATATCCTTGCAGTCCAAGGGACTCTCAAGAGTCTTCTCCAACACTACTGTTCAAAAGCATCAATTCTTTGGCACTCAGCTTTCTTTATAGTCCAACTCTCACATCCATACACACCTACTGGAAAAACCATAGCTTTGACAATATGGACCTTTGTTGGCAAAGTAATGTCTCTGCTTTTTATTTTATTTTTTTATATTTTGTTTTTATTCAAGAGTTTACTCACAGGCAGCACTTTAAAATCAGGCTTTTAAAATTAAAGGCCAAAACTAAAAAAATTTGCAAATAAGACACTGCTAAAAGAATGATCCTCTTAATAATTTAAACCCTAAAATGTCCTGTGGAATTAAAGTCTTTACACGTAAATGTGTAAGATTGGTATCATTTAAAATAAACAATCGAAAAACCACAGATGGTGGGCAAATTTGTCAATGAAGATAAACAGCAGTTTCAGCCTTCCAGGGTCTGAACACCAGCAATTAATTCAGCTTGTGAGGGAATATGCTTCAGAATTTGGCCTTTAAAATCTCTTTCTCCAACAGCAAATCAGTATATCTATGCTGAAGTTCCTTTTCTCTTTCCTGCTGTCGCTGAACATCCTCTTTTAGACACTCTAGCCTCCGGGGAATAGCAGAATCTTCATGTTTCTTGAGTTCTTCAAAAGTGCACAACTCCAAGTAAGCCTGCTCAATCTGGTCCCACAAGTCATTCAGCTGTTTCATGAGCCCCATCGCACGAGACTGGTAACCCCCAAGCAAGATTTTCATCTTCTTTTCAATATGCTGTCTAGATTGGTCATAACTTTTCTTCCAAGAAGTAAGCATCTTTTTATTTCATGGCTGAAGTCACCATATGCAATGATTTTGAAGCCCCAAAAAATAAAATCCACCACTGTTTATCCATCTGTTTGCCATGAAGTGATGAGACCAGATGCCGTGGTCTTTGTTTTCTGAATGTTGAGCTTTAAGCCAACTTTTTCACTCTCCTCTTTCACTTTCATCAAGATGCTCTTTAGTTCTTCTTAACTTTCTTTCATAAGGATGGTGTCATCTGAATATCTGAGGTTATTGCTATTTCTCCCAGCAATCTTGATTCCAGCTTCATCTAGCCCAGTGTTTCTCATGATGTATTCTTCTTTTAAGTTAAATAAGCACAGTGACATTATATAGCCTTGACATACTCCTGTTCCTATTTGAAACCAGTCTGTTGTTCCACGTCCAGTTCTAACTGTTGCTTCCTGACCTGCATATAGGTTTCTGAAGAGGCAGGTCAGGTGGTCTGGTATTCCCATCTCTTTCAGAATTTTCCATAGTTATTGTGATCCACACAGTCAAAGCCTTTGGCATAGTCAATAAAGCAGAAAAGTATGTTTTTCTTGGATAAGGAAATGGCAACCCACTCCAGTATTCTTGCCTGGAGAATCCCAAGGACAGAGGAGCCTGGTGGGCTGCTGTCTATGGGGTCACATAGAGTCAGACTCAACTGAAGCAACTTAGCAGCAGCAGATGTTTTTCTGGAACTCTCTTCCTTTTTTCATGATCCTACAGATGTTGGCAATTTGATCTCTGGTTTCTCTGCCTTTTCTAAAACCAGCTTCAACATCTGGAAGTTCACAGTTCATGTATTGTTGAAGCCTGGCTTGGAGAATTTTGAGCATTACTTTGCTAGCGTGTGAGATGAGTGCAATTGTGTGGTAGTTTGAGCATTCTTTGGCATTGCCTTTCTTAGGGATTGGAATGAAACTGACCTTTTCCAGTCCTGTGGCCTCTGCTGAGTTCCCCAAAATTGCTGGCATATTGAATGCATATTTACTGTAGAGCAATGTTAACTACAGTCATTATGTTGTACATTATATTGCTGGATGATTTTGTTAGAAAAAAAATGCAGTGCTATATTTTTCATTGACTGATGGGAAGTTCTGATTCATTTCACTCTTACTGAGATTCAGAATTGTGAGTAGGCTGAACAGATCCATTAAATAACTATATCTCCCCTTTGCTTGCCATCTCAATGACATTAGTAATTTTATTTTTTTAATTTTATTATTTATTTATTTTATTTATTTATTTATTTTTTTTGGGGGGGGGAAGCTAATTACTTTACAATATTGTATTAGTTTTGCCATACATTGACATCAATCTGCCATGGGTGTACATGTGTTTCCCATCCTGAACCCCCCTCCCACCTCCCTCCCCATCCCATCCCTCTGGGTCATCCAAGTGTACCAGCCCCAAGCACCCTGTATCATGCATTGAACCTGGATTGGTGATCTGTTTCACATATGATAATATACATGTTTCAGTGACATTCTCCCAAACCAACCCACCCTCGCCCTCTCCCACAGAGTCCAAAAGACTGTTCTATACATCTGTGTCTCTTTTGCTGTCTCGCATATAGGGTTATCATTACCATCTTTCTAAATTCTATATATATGCGTTAGTATACAGTATTGGTGTTTTTCTTTCTGGCTTACTTCACTCTGTATAATAGGCTCCAGTTTCATCCACCTCATTAGAACTGATTCAAATGTATTCTTTTTAATGGCTGAGTAATATTCCATTGCGTATATGTACCATAGCTTTCTTATCCATTCATCTGCTGATGGACATCTAGGTTGCTTCCATGTCCTGGCTATTATAAACAGTGCTGTGATGAACATTGGGGTACATGTATCTCTTTCAATTCTGGTTTTCTTGGTGTGTATGCCCAGCAGTGGGATTGCTGGGTCACATGGCAGTTCTAATTCCAGTTTTTTAAGGAATCTCCACACTGTTCTCCTTAGTGGCTGTACTAGCTTGCATTCCCACCAACAGTGTAAGAGGGTTCCCTTTTCTCCACACCCTCTCCAGCATTTATTGCTTGTAGACTTTTTGATAGCAGCCATTCTGACAGGCGTGAAATAGTACCTCATTGTGGTTTTGATTTGCATTTCTCTAATAATGAGTGGTGTTGAGCATCTTTTCATGTGTTTGTTAGCCATCTGTATGTCTTCTTTGGAGAAATGTCTGTTTAGTTCTTTGGCCCATTTTTTGATTGGGTCGTTTATTTTTCTGAAATTGAGCTGCAGGAGTTGCTTGTATATTTTTGAGAGTAATTCTTTTTCAGTTGCTTCATTTTCTATTATTTTCTCCCATACTGAAGGCTATCTTTTCACCTTGCTTAAGGTTTCCTTTGTTGTGCAAAAGCTTTTAAGTTTCATTAGGTCCCATTTGTTTATTTTTGCTTTTATTTCCAATATTCTGGGAGGTGGGTCATAGAGGATCCCACTGTGATTTATGTCAGAGAGTGTTTTGACCTTGTTTTCCTCTACTAGTTTTATAGTTTCTGGTCTTACATTTAGATCTTTAATCCATTTTCAGTTTATTTTTGTGTGTGATGTGAGAAAGTGTTCTAGTTTCATTTTTTTACAAGTCATTGACCAGTTTTCCCAGCACCACTTGTTAAAGAGATTGCCTTTTCTCTATTGTATATTCTTGCCTCCTTTATCGAAGATAAGGTGTCCATAGATGCGTGGATTTATCTCTGGGCTTTCTATTTTGTTCCATTGATCTACATTTCTGTCTTTGTGCCAGTCCCATACTGTCTTGATGACTGTGGCTTTGTAGTATAGTCTGAAGTCAGGCAGGTTGATTCCTCCAGTTCTATTCTTCTTTCTCAAGATTGCTTTGTCTATTCGAGATTTTTTGTATTTCCATACAAATTGTGAAATTTTTTGTTCCAGTTCTGTGAAAAATACCATTGGTAGCTTGATAGGGATTGCATTGAATCTATAGATTGCTTTGGGTTGTATACTCATTTTCACAATATTGATTCTTCCAATCCATGAACACAGTATATTTCTCCAACTATTTGTGTCTTCTTTGATTTCTTTCACCAGTGTTTTATAGTTTTCTATATATAGGTCTTTTTTGCTTCTTTAGGTAGATATGTTCCTAAGTATTTTATTCTTTTTTTTGCAATGGTGAATGGAATTGTTTCCTTAATTTCTCTTTCTGTTTTCTGATTGTTAGTATATAGGAATGCAAGGGATTTCTGTGTGTTGATTTTATATCCTGCAACTTTACTATATTCATTAATTAGCTCTAGCAATTTTCTGGTGGAGTATTTATGGTTTTCTATGTATAGGATCATGTCATCTGCAAACACTGAGAGTTTTACTTCTTTTTCAATCTGGATTCCTTTTATTCCTTTTTCTGCTCTGATTGCTGTGGCCAAAACTTCCAAAACTATGTTGAATAGTAGTGGTTAGAGTGGGCACCCTTGTCTTGTTCCTGACTTTAGGGGAAATGCTTTCAATTTGTCACCATTGAGGATAATGTTTCCTGTGGGTTTGTCATATATAGCTTTTATTATGTTGAGGTATGTTCCTTCTATTCCTGCTTTCTGGAGAGGGTTTTTTTTTTTTATCATAAATGGATGTCGAATTTTGTCAAAGGCTTTCTCTGCATCTATTGAGATAATCATATGGTTTTTATTTTTCAATTTGTTAATGTGGTGTATTGTGTTGATTGATTTGCAGATATTGAAGAATCCTTGCTTCCCTGGGATAAAGCCCACCTGGTCATGATGTATGATCTTTTTAATATGCTGTTGGATTCTGTTTGCTAGAATTTTGTTAAAGATTTTTGCATCCATGTTCATCAGTGATATTGGCCTGTAGTTTTCTTTTTTTGTGGCATCTTTGTCAGGTTTTGTTATTAGGGTGATGGTGGCCTCATAGAATGAGTTTGGAAGTTTACCTTCCTCTGCAATTTTCTGGAAGAGTTTGAGTAGGATAGGTGTTAGCTCTTCTCTAAATTTTTGGTAGAATTCAGCTGTGAAGCCATCGGGTCCTGGGCTTTTGTTTGCTGGAAGGTTTCTGATTACAGTTTTGATTTCTATGCTGTTGATGGGTCTGTTAAGATTTTCCATTTCTTTCTGGTTCAGTTTTCGAAAGTTGTACTTTTCTAAGAATCAACAACATTAGTAATTTTAAGTGAAAGCTAATATTCTAGAGACTGACTCTACATGTATCCAATCTAAAACAGAAATATACATGAAGATATTATTCCTCCTAAAATCTTTATGGGAAAATAACACAATATTAAAATTAATTTTTAATTACAGACATATAATTATTTTTTCCTTTATATCTAGTATTTCCCTTTATAGTGTTTTTTTTATAGAACCCAAAACAGTTAATAAAAACATTAATTTTCTCTTTAGTTTTATCTTTATTTTAAAATTCTTCTTTATTATAAGATATTTTCTTTAAAAAATTTCAAAAATATAGAAGACAAATTGCAAAAATTTATAGATGAATCTCTGTGTTTCCCATTACCCAACAATCCCTGTGGCTTCCTGGATGGCTCAGTGGTAAAAAAAAAAAAAAAAAATCCTCCTGTCAATGCAGGAGATGTGGGTTCAACCCCTGGGTCGTGAAGATTCCCCTGGAGAAGGAAATGGTAACCCACTCAGTATTCTTGCCTCTGAAATCTCATGGACAGAGAAGCCTGCAAGACTATAACCAAAGGGGTCACAGAAGAGTTGGATGCAACTTAGTGACTGGACAACAAGAAACAGTCTCCTCAGGAAGAATATCAATATATTAGCCTCAAAATAAAAGATTAAAAGTGGGAAATAAATAATAGAAATACTAGCTTTCACTAATTGATCTCAAAACTCACTCAATTTAAACCTGCCAGGCTCCTTTGTCCATGGAATTCTCTTAGGCAAAAATACAGGAGTGTGTTGCCAGTCCCTTCTCCAGGAAATCTTCCTGAACCAGGAGTCAAACCTCTGTCTCCTGCACTGCAGGCGGATTCTTTACCATCTGAAACAGGATGTCAAAAACTGCTGAACAGAGTTGAACAAAAATGATCTATTAATGTTACATAATAATGAGATGTAGTTTCTTGTAGAAGAATAGAATTAAAATTATTGATGGAGATTACTCTTACACCCCCCCCAAATATAGGTAATTAAATTGTAGGAAAATAAATACCTTTAAAATACTTAATTTGAACAGGTGTTAATGATTTGCAGGTTGGTAACAGTTTTGTAACATGTAGAAAATGCAGTGAGGTTTATTTATTGATTGATGTAGAGTTGATTCACAATGGTGTGTTAATTTCTGCTGTACAATACAGTGATTTGGTTACACATACGTATACCTTCTTTTTCATATTCTTTCCATTATGACATATCACAGGATATTGAATATAGTTCCCTGTGCTATACAGTATAACCTTGTTGTTTATCCACTCTATATATAATCATTTATATCTGCTTATCCCAAACTCCCAATCCATCCTTCCTCCAGCCACATTCCCCTTGGCAACCACAAATCTGTTCTCTATGTCTGTGAGTCAAGCTGCTGATCTCTTCAGTTCAAATCCATATTAACAGTTTTGCTTATTTACCCCACTCCCTGCTGCCTTCATGACTACTGCTTTTGATGTTGTATCTTGCATTTTTTTAAAATATATCCCTTAACTACTTAATGTGGATGGTTGGCCCTATCAGTCTAGTATTTATCAATATGTATATAAACTGTTAAATTAGATATCAGAAATATATGTTTACATAAGAAAATATGTAAAGTGCATTTACCCTCCAAACTAAGAATTAAAGAGCTTTTTAAAGAAATGTAACAAATCCACTTAACCAATCATATGCTTATTGTTGTTTTCTTAAATTTACAGGTAAAGTTAGATAATAAAATTTTGTTCCAATTTTTGTTATTCTTTGGGGAATATCTTTTTATTGTGTACAATGTTAAATATGTGTGTAAATGAGAACAGAATTTGCAGTCTACATTCCAGGAAAGGGAATAGATGCATAGAAATTCTGCACTTCATAACTGATTCTGATCACCCCATTATCTTCACCAAAGAAGGAGTAATTTCTTTGTGTCACATTTTTCCATCTATACATGTAAATATGAAATACTTTAATATCACCACAGCTGTAATAGAGCACATGCAAGCTTTCTTAGTAATTTCTTTCTAGAAACAGCAGTCAAAGAGATAGCAGTTAGAAAAGGGGGTAGTGGGAGATATAAAAAGAAGGCTGATTATGTGTCTGTGGTTTTGAATGCTTCATAACTGTGAAGTGATGCTAGTGATTTCATTAGTTCTTTTTGCTTCTACTGTTCTATCTAAAGGAGGTTTCCAAACTCATGAAATGGACAGAATCTGCATAGAAAACTTTTGAGGAACAATTTATAATAGACTTCATTTTGCATAGTGTTCAAAGGAAAACACACATGGGAAAGTATTAATATAGTATTCAATCAATTAGTGGGTCTTAATTCAAAATTAGAACAAAGTATTTGCAGGTAATTTACAGAGAAATATTACATAAATGATCTACTGAAAAGAAAATGAAGTGAAAGTAATGTGAATTTTCAGCCTTAATGTATCTTCCACATTTTATTAAATATTTAGATAATATATAATAAGATATTGCATTTTTCATTAATTAGCTTCTTCATGAAAATAATTTTAAAAATATTTTTGTATTTTAGTATCACACTATACATACCTAACTGTTGCATTTAACTCCAAGGGTGCTGTACTTTAAGGATATAATATGAGCAGTGCTTCTTTGAGTTATTCAGTGTCAGTACTTACAGATAGTCTAAGATAAGTATATGTCGTATACTGTAAAAATTTTGGAAAATCATTGTATCCATTCATTCTGCATTGATTGTATCTTTAAAATCTCAATTAATATCAACTTCTCTGCTTCCATTTTTCTCTAAAATAAGTTTACAGAGATTCACATCCTATAATAACATAAGATTTTCTTTTTCAAGAAAAAAGTGTCTTAAACATTACCAGTGTTTAAAATATATAGGAAAATATGTCATTTGCTCTAGGTATTGCAGATAATCAACTTTCAAGAGTCAAACAATTTGAGATAATACAAAAATTAAAAATTAAAATAAAAGTAGAAAAGACATCTCAGGACAATATATGATTAACTGATTTCTTAGCAAAGGAAAGCATCCTTTTATTTTGCATATTCTTTTTGTCTATAGCCAACTTCTGATTTAGATAGTCTGTGCACATCCAGGAATAATATACAAAACATTTATCAGTCAATATGGTTTGTCCCTTACCAGTTAGGAGGACCTACAGCCATTGAAAGGAGGCCCCAGAGTAGATCCCTGCTGACAGGAGTCACCTCATAAATTGTTGGAACACAAAGAGTTTAATGTTACACAACTTATATCTAGTTGATATTTTCAATCCAATATTTATTCTTCAGGAATTTTATAAGGTGTACTTACAAGCAAGATTTTGTGTTTTCTGCTACTTGTAAGCTCCTTCCACCAGCTGTTAGCTGTTTCAGTGAAGCCATGCTAAGCTGAAGTATAATGGAGATTGTTAGATTTCTTTCAATAGGAAACAACAAAGCCTTGCGTCGAGTTTATTTGCGTGATTAATATTTTAGAGTAATGAAGCAGATGATACATTTAGCTGGAAAAAAAAGTGTTTTAAGATTTCTACTTATATAAATAGTACATAATAAGGTCTGAAGATAATAGTCACAATAATTATAAACTGATAGGATGTATTTTTTAAAATCATGATTGTGGGCTAAAACAGAGATGTTTCTCTCTTTCCATCTTCTTTTTTCTTCTTCCCTCATGATGCCATACATATAGAGAAGTGTTTAGGGTAAGGAGCGGCACAACTAGAAAGTTAGCTTGAATGATAAAGCTGTTTTGATATACCATTTTTCAAAATCAGAATATTTTTCTGAGTCAAAAGCAAACTCTTGAAATATCCCTAGAAGAAACAGCTTAACTCCTATTTAAATAGTTCAGATTTTTAAAGCTTTAATTGGGGAGTCAAAGCATACTCAAATTAAACAGTTCAAAGAAAAAAAATAAATTATTATCCACACAGTGTAACATAAAGTAGCAGGAAATGAGAAACCCCTGAAGGTTATCACACCAGCTATTAAAGCTACAAAAGTATCTGCGGAGAATCCCATTGGCTGTTATAAATGTAGGAAAATAAGAAGACCTTGAAGAAAGGAAAAATCTAAAAAGATTTTGGAATGATTCCTGTGTGAGAGATTTGAACTGTTATTTTTAAAAGAGAAAGCAGTGGGTTAATTTATAAGACATAACACAAATCTTCATAAACAAAAATCTATTTAGAACATAAATCATATCAAGCTCCCTTACTCCAGGACCCAGATCACTTCCCACTGCCCTTAATAAGAGCTCATCTATTTTTGATTGTCTACAAGGCTTACCATGTCCTGCCTTACCTTGCTCCTGCCAAAATCTTGAGCCACTGTTGCTCTTACTCATTTAATCCAATCTCATTCATTACTAGATCATAGCAGGAAGACTGCACTTGCTGTTCTCTTGTGAAGTTTTTCAACAAACGTACACAGGAGTATCTTCTTCGTTTTATTCAAATCTGTATTTGTATGCCACTTCCAAAGACCCAGAGTCGCCTCTATCCAAAATGACAGAATAGCACTGAAGCATATGCATTGCTGTAAGTAAAACAGATAACCAGTGGGAATTTGCTGTTTGATTCAGGGAACTCAAACCAGGTGTTCTGTGACAAGCTGGAGGGGTGGGATGGAATGGCAGGTAGAGGGAGCTTCAGGAGGGAGGAGACATATGTATACTTATGGCTGGTTCGTGTTGATATACAACAGAAACAAGCACAATATTGTAAAACAATGATCCTCCAATTTAAAATAAATAATATTTTAAAAAGAAAACTCAACATCCATCAACATTTTATGTTGCTTTGTTTTTAATACCATTTATTACTACATGATTTTATATTTGCTTATTATCTTCTTTCTCATGAAAATGTGAGTTATATGAATACAAGAATTTTATTTGTTTGCTCACTTCTGTACAGGCAACATGGTTGACATTCAGTGAACATTTGTCCATGGGTGACTGTGCATATAACTGCATATCTAGATCTCTATGTCCATATGCGTTTACACATCAAGCCATATCTCTATACTTTACACACACTTTCACATAGATAATCTCATTTAATATTTCTAATGATGTGTGTAATGCTGTTATTATTGCATCTCTCTTATTGGATGGATAGTGGGGCTTAAGGAAGTAAAAGTTTGCCTGCATTCACACTGAATTTCAGATTCTCTAACACCAGTCCTTCTTTTTTCATTCTATAGTATTGTTTACCTTCAGTACCCTTGCATTTATCTTACTTTATAATTTTTACTTGATTTTTAAAACCTGATGGGATTTTAAATTTGCATTATAAAAATGCATAGTTAAGCAAAAAGTTGTGCATTAGAAAGTAAATATCACTATGGTGTTACTATTGAAACATCATTACAGATATTATTTTATTCTTATTTCACCAATGCTTTATACATGTTATACATAAAATGCTTTTTAAAATGCAGTTTCTGATATATACAGTTCATTTAAATATACTTAAAACTGGGGTCATTCAGTATATCCATGGTTTTATATTGCTATTTTGCAAAATATTATTTTTCCCAAAGCTAAATGTTATTTTAAGTGGTTTATTTTCCTTATTTTTTTCCTTATGTGAGCAGTCTTATTTATTTATTTATTTATTTATTCCATTTTGGTTGACATGTTTCCTACCCTCTGTCTAATAACCTATATATGCAACTCTGGCTTCAGTCCTACCAAGTAACCTATATCAATTACCTTTATGCATTTCATTTATCTGTATGTTTCACTTTTGTAATTTATACACATACAGAGGAGCCTGGTGGCCTACAGTCCATAGGGTTATAAAGAGTCAGACAGAACTAAGCAACTTTCACTTTCACTGATCCACAAACAAACATAGTTTGAGGGTTTTAAATCATTTGGTGATTATTTTTGTTTGATTTTGCTTTACACAATGGAATCATGTGACATGTACTCTAGCTTTTCTCACACAACTCTACTTTGGGGGTATTTCTAATTTCTAATTTGAAAGGCTACAAATATTTTATGTTAAGAGTATAATCTATGGTATTTATCTTTTCCTCTAGGGATAACTATTCTCTGATCTATTTTCTTTTTTCCTTGTCTCTTTATTATTCTTTCCCTTTTTCCTTCCTTCTTTCTTTCCCTCTTCTCTTTTTCCTTCTTTCTTTCTTCTCCTTCCTCCCTTCTCCCTCTCTCTTTATTACTTTCTTGTCTTCCCTTCTCTCCATGTCTTTTCCTTTCTTTCTTTCACATATAATGAATGTGATACACATCCTTATAATCCATCCCTCCCTGGAAATTTTATGAAATAAATTGTCAGATGGGATTCAGAAAACAATTTTAAAGACTAAATTTTGTAACATATATTTACATTCTACAACATATTTAATCCATCTTACATTGTAAATTTAGACTCATTTCCATTTGCAAAGTAATTCTACAACAAATATTCTGATGCTTATGCTCCTTGTATTCTTAAGTATAAGTGTATCCCTCATAATTTCCTTATGTATGTATTAGTATATATTCCAAGATACATACTATGCTTCAAAACAACTATAGAAAGAGTATGAATTCTTTCAATGCTCTTGTTCCTTGATAGCAAATTATTTTGTATGCTCACTACCAAATACTGTCAATTTTACCAGCCCAATTCCATCATTGATTAATTCAACAAATATTTAATGAACAGTTTTTGTGTTCTAGATTCAAGTACTTACTTTTTGATCTTTTCAAATCAGAGAGTAAAATTGCTATTTTATGTTTGTTTAATATTTGCCACTGACCAGACTTTTTTAAGTTTATTGCTTTTGTTCTTCTGTGAATACCTTGCTTATATTGTATTCTATTATCATGTATTAATCTCTGAGTGTAATAGGTGTTTACTGTGCAGCGAGCATATGGGCAGACATTCTACTAACTATGGGGATACAGGGTCAATAAGACGAATCAAGTTTCTGCTGTTCTTAGAGTTTACATGCTGATGGATGAGGAAAAGGCAAAAAATGAATAAGTAAACAAGTAAATATTTAAAATGAGAGTCACTTTTGGACATTTACGTTCAATATGACAATTAAATATGCAAGCAGAAATTTCAATCACATAATTTACGCATCTGTAACTCAGTGGAGAAATCAGGACTAAAAATGTTGACTTTTCTTTTGGAATGTGAATGTTAGTATATTATAAGGCTTTGGGAGATTTGGGGAACAGAGGATTTTCTGAAAAGTTATTTGATGTCTCCAATTGTATTCCAAATACCATCTGTATGTCCTGAGTAGAGCAATTTATTGAGCTGGTAGAAATATGAGGTATTGTCTCAAGCTGTTGACTTTGTGAGGAGAGTTCTCCCAGTGGAAAGAGCTGAGGCACAACTGGTTTTCACTGTTCCTGAGTAGGAGGGGACTTAATGTAGACTGTTAGAGCACCACATTTCTGGGACTTCCCTCTCAGTCCAGTGGTTAAGGCTCTGCACTTCCACTATAGGAGGCCTGAGTTCAATTCCTGGTTAGGGAACTGTGATCCAATAAGCTGTGCAGTGTCATCTAAAAATGAAAAAAGGCAAAATAATATGAACTTGCTCATCTCTTTTACCCTGACTCATTATCATAAATGTTTGCTGCCTCCAAGATGAAGAAAGTTTCACTTTAAAGCTGTACATGCCAGGTAACAGTAGTCTTCGTTAAGGTTTTGGTAAATGAGTGACAAATGTGTTGTGTAACCTTTCCCACCTCAAAGGATTATTCCCAACAAAGTATCCTGGAATTTGAACTTGTACCCTAAGGATTGACAGAGCCTTGTGAGGACACTTTATGGGAACCAAAAGCAGAAAGAAAGAAAGAGCCATCTTTTGAATAGACAAAATGGAAGGCAAGGAGAACTGGGAGAAATATGAAGTATTGAAAGAGGTTTCAATTGCAAAATAGAAAATATTTTAAAATCCTTCCATTTAAGAAGTTAGTAGATCAATTCAATAATAGGGTTGCCATTATTGAGGCCTGGGTTTGTGTCCTGGACAATGAAATGGAAGAAACATTTTGTAGACACAGTACAAGTTGAAAGTGTTGCACTGATGAGAGAAAAGCAAGCTTCCTAGAGGACTAATGCAGATGATATAAATAAAATATTTTCCAAAAGAAGCAAATGAAAAACCAAAGCTAATTAAACAAATTAAAAATAGTATTTCTATGAACTAAAGACTTGAATTTGCACAATTAAAACAGTCCCCACATTTCAGGCAAAAGTTCTGAGAAGAAACACATTGAGAAATATAATATTGCCTAAACTTCAGAATGAAGATAATATCTTATAACTTTAAAAAATTTGTTTCTTAAAAAATGAAAAGAATGAAATTGACCTTATTTTCATATATTACACTAGATGTTAAAGACATTGGAATATATAGACAACACTTAAGAGAAAATAGACCAAGAATTTTAAATCCATGTGAACACTCCACTGTCATTAAAAAAAAGAGGAAAATGGCATGTATTTATTTACAGTCTGTATGCCAATTTAGGGCAAGATACGTGAGTTTATGAAATGCTTAAATGAGTTCCCTAAATAAAAAATGATCAGATCTCTTATATTTGGCATGATAACATTGGTTAGCCATATATACAGCTTAATCTGAAAAATGACTAGGGGTGTTTAGTTTGAGTGTTGAATTAGGATTCTTGAAATGGATGCTCTACTTTTTTTCCTTATAAATTTTTATAGTCAAATTTATGATTAGATAAAGATTACAAAATGTTTGTAACTTTTGAGTATTAAATATTTAAAACTAGAAATAGATGCAAAACTGCTCACTGAAACTTTAGAGATATTGAAGCTTGTCTAATATTTAGTAAGATCAGATTTTATCATTCATTACTTTATTTTTTACATTTACCCAAGATTCCAACCATGTGGTTTGTATACAATGGCTGTAGACCAACCTGGATCCAAATTTGTATTTCTCTTAATAAAAGCTTTCCTGGTGGCGCAGGTGGTAAAGCGTCTGCCTACAATAAGAAAGACCCGGGTTTGATCCCTGGGTCTGGAAGATCCTCTGGGGAAGGGAACTGACACCCCACTCCAGTACTCTTGCCTGGAAAATCCCATGGATGGAGGAGCGAGGTAGGCTACAGTCCATGGGATCACAAACAGTCAGACACGATTGAGCGACTTTACTTTCACTTTCACTTTAATAAAATACATCCTCTAAATATATATATATATATAATGTTTATTATTTCACTGTATGAAATAAACTCCAAGTTCGTATATGGATAATATCAAAAAGAAATTATGCCTGCCTCATTTTTATAACATTGATCATTAAAGGGAAGTATTAGTTAAAAATAAATGAAAATTCCATTTCTTTTAATTTAGATAATTGACTTATTTCTTTTTATTTGGATAATTGGCTTAGAAGGAAATTGTGAGATTTAGTAAACTATATTAAATGACAACTTAATTTCCTTCCCAATAAAGTATTATCATTTGGGAATTTATTTACTTTAGATTGGTAGGCAGAATGTGAGGAGGGTTTCCAGTATTCATTAACATAATTAACGTTTCAGAAATAAGAACCCTGACTAAGCCACAAATTTGGCTTAATAAGCATCTTCAAAACAAATACTCTGCTGTATATATCTGTATCTATACGTAGGTAGATAAATGATGAATAGGTACATGGGTAGGTAGATATATAGGCAGACAGACAAACAGTCCTCTGGCGATTTTGAGATAGACCACACTGAATAACAAAGCTTTTATCCAGGTGCTGTGGTGGTAGAGACAGAAGCAAAAGGAAAGACAAGCAAGAGGGTCCTAAAAGAAGTTGTTATTGGAAAATGATACAAGAGAACATGACTCTAAAGATACTTCTAAAACTGTAGAGTAACAGATGGTATTAATACAATTGCGAGTGTACAAGCTATCTGCTGGAATAGGTTGTTGGAAAGGTTGAATGTGAATGTGCTAAAGGTGCTCTGATCATTGAGAAAAGTAGCAGCAGGTATTAGTGAACTCATCTTTAGGAGAAAGGAATTCAAAAGCAAGACATGAACTCAGTGTGAAGATATGGCATGGGATATTCTCAAGTCACAGCAGCAAGAGTGTAAGGTGACAATAGGTGAAACAAAAACATCCGCTTGCCAAAGTGAATGGACCACCGCCTGTGTTACAGCCGGAACTGCCAGTCATCAAAGTTAAGTGAAGCCCGGGAAAAGAATAAAAGGTACAGAGATTAGTAGCCAGGCTTTATTGAAAAAACATCGGCAACGTGTATGTCCTATTTTTTTTCCCTTTTTTATATTTCTTTAGAAGTTTTCATATTCTACTGGGGTGTGTGTGTGTGTGAGTGTGTATGTGTAAAAATAGAGGGATGTATAGGTACGAGAAATGGGAAAGAAAAAATAATAGTAGAAAGCAACTTTAAACAAATAATTTGCTATAGCTTCAGAAGTTCTGCTTTATTTTAATCATATTTCCTCTCCTTGTCTCATTTAAATTAAAATAACATGTTTTATTCAAGTTTAAAATATTCAGGTAACCAGTTTTTAACTTTTCAGCAAAGATAAAGCATTAGAAAAAGATTTTGGAAAAGAGAAATGCATTTAGCAAATACTGAAGGACTGATAAAAAATGTGAGTTAGTTTGTGTTAGTAAATTACATTTTATAAATATAATAGTTTGTAATTAGATAAATCACATTTTGGTTCATAGCACAATATTTAAACTGATCTACATATGCTTGTGTTTACATATTTATTGGTGTGTGTGTTTAAATTACCAATAATGTTCCTTCTCATATGATTCTTTCTGTCATTTAATCATGCCTCCTAGGCAGAGGTAGCAATTCACTATCTATAACTGTGGGTCATACATATGATATATAAACCATACATATTTTATCCAATATAAATATATATATATATATATATATATATATATATATATATATATATATCTATCTCACTGCATCGAGTCATCATAACATGCCTTTTCCCTTAACATTTTGTTAAGATTCACCCATGTTGTTGTGTGAAGCCACACTTCATTTATTTTTGCTGTTATTATGATCAGTATATAAATATACCAAATTAATTTATCAATTTTGTTCTTGATGGACATTTGGCATGTTTCTACCTTTTGGTTATTATGAAAGTGTTACTGTAACATTCTTAAATATCTTTTCTAGTATATAGCTGCACAAGGGCTTCATACATGTGTGTGCTTTTAGCTGTTTACATTTCTTAAATTAATATTTGCTTCTATTTCCTTCTTTCAGATTGAGAAAGCCTTTACCTTTTTGGCCTTCTGGAGTAGGGTGAGCTAAAGAAAGTTTTAACGTGCCAGTCCTGTGGTGCTAGATTTTCTCTACAGATACAGATTTAAAGTAAAGTGATCATGCCCAGTCCTTCTTGATGCTGTTTCCCTCTCAGTTTATTTATTTATTTTTTTGGAGAGTCTTCTCTTTCTATATAACTTACCCTGTTGTGGTCAAGCACCTTAATTTTGTAGAGAAAAATGCATAGCTAGACCCAAAAAAAATCATTCAGGAGGTAACCCAAATCACAGTCTCCTAGTTCATATGGACTAGAACTTGACTGAAATTCTGGAAGGGCTGTGAACTGTCCTTCCAGAAAAAGCAGGGGCAACTATTACACTTGCTAGTACCTCAATATTCCTAGTACCTTTGATCTCTTTTCTTTAGCAGGTGGCAAAGGCTTTTGGTACAACTACAGAATTCACTGCTTTACTGCTTTAGAATATGTGAACTAATCTTCTCAGCAGACATGAAGAAATGCTAATGTACTTAATATATGTACTTAATATGTACTTAAATATATTTGTGTGCCAGTCTAGTTTTCAGGGGGTGCTGAGGCTGTGGATGCTTGGCAAAACTGTTACGGAAAAAAGTGAAAAACTGAGTGACGTGGAGAATAATACGTATTCAAGGGTAGCATCTAACTAAATGCTTACATTGCTTATAAAACATGTAGATAGTTTCTCATAAAGCAGGATATATATATATATATCACTACACATATACATAGCTACATATATATCCTGTGTTGCTACACATATATATTATGTGTCTGTATTATACCCTATTATGTATAATATACACACTTATATATTCTACTATACTATATAGTTGTTTCTTACTAAAGGTTTGCCAAAGAAGACAACATTCTAGTTGTTTCAGCATTGGAAAGTTCAGGAGACTTTTGGTCTAAATCCAGATAATAGTAAAGCTGTGTGTGTGCTTGGTCTAAAGAGTGAGGAAACTGTGGCAACTGTAAGCTTAGAGTGTGATGTATGACATCTTATGCTTAACAAGGGGACAGGGACAATTGCCCAAGGATTTTTTAATGTGAAGGTATAAGTTCTTATCTAGTGTAAACTATGTGAAAAGGTATATATCTGAGCCTATCCTTCTTTGGTTACAAAGATTAAAAAGTCAGTAGGAGCCTTGTGCTCTATTGCAAAACATTGCAAAATTAAGTAGTTGTGAAAGCATTTGATAAATGGAGATGTGCATGTCATTATTGACATAAAGGATTCTTTGTGCTATTATTTATTGCTTTATTTAAACTTGTTTCCAAGTATAATATTACAAAACGTAGGCAGCCAGTACAGCATTGTTTAATTTACAAAGTGCCTGTACATCTAAACTATCATACAAGCCAGATATGTTTATAACTAAACTAGTGACTCAAACTGCCTGAATTCAAGTGTATTCCTTATTATGGCAACCTCAACTATCGGGAAGGCTTGGAAGAATGTGAAAGCAGTATTGAGGTCAGGGAGTCAACATTCTATGAAAAATGTCACAAACACTGTCTCAGAGTCTAGTCTAGTTTTGAGCAAAGTTCTTGCAAGTTTGATAAGACCATTTCCCAGCTCACAGAAGTTTATAAATAGTAAATAAGAAAGATGGATTGGGAAGAACTCTGTAGCTGCTGGTGGCAGACAGATCAAATACGTGTCCTTGAGTGGGGAGGGGAGATCTGTGATGATTTATGAGACAGGCCTGCTCTTCAGAAGCTCACTACCTAGATAAGGATAGCTCAACTGTGAATGAAAAAGAATAATTACAAAAATCAAAACACACAAAAAGGTCATTCTGTGGAAAGGCAAAAAGATTAATATTTTCAACACATTTCAAAGAACTGACTTGCCCTTGAGGCTTTTGCTTTTTTGCTATTCATTGCAACAACTGATTCTTTTAATGATACCCTACCTCATTAAGATAAGACTTTTATTCATCCACTATATTTAAGTAGATAAGGATATATATTATACTTGGGACATTTATAAATGCTGTTTTTTAAAATAAAGATAAGCTCTTAGAAATTCAGCTTGAATCAGCTAGAAAATTATCTCATATAGAAGCCTATTTTCTGACAATGCTGGTTTAGATTCTTCACAGAAATTTAAAATTATTTTGGCAGCTCCAAAGCTATGGGAAAAGAGACAATAGACATTCTTGTAAATGTAATACTGTACACACAGTGACTTCAATTGCTATGTCATATGCGAGATACATAAAAATTACTGCTATGCTTTGCGGTTAGGAGAAAAGTCCTTAAGATTTATCAAGTAGATTTAATCAGCTCACATAGAGGGTAGCCCTGCCTGCATCTTTTAAACGACCAAAAATAGTTAACATTTACCTGTCTGGTTATTGCAGATTGTACGCTACTCTCAGAGCTCTTAGTTGCTCTGGTAGTAAAGGAAAGTAGATAACATCAAGTAAAAATTGTTCTTTTTTTTTCATAATTAGTTTAGGTTTTTAGATTATTTAGACTCAAATGTCTTAACCTTTAATATTATTTCTGGAAATAAGCAAGGGCACAGGGACACAACTGGTAAGAGTTGTATTTTGAGTCAGTTTTATGAGAACTTTAAAATATGACCATAGGAATTAGGGAGCACATTCAAGCAAGCATACCCTGTACTTACTAATAAAGTTCTTTTCAAATTGAAAACATTTAAAAACATTTACTTAGTTAAAATCAGGTCAGATCTATGTAGTACTTTCATGTATGTGTTCACTGGTCACAATGTTAATTTGAAACTACAAATTATGAGAAAAAAGCATCTAAAGAAGGTCATTGCTTTATATTTCCTAAAATATTTCTACACACATGATCTCATTTTGTCCTCACAATTGTAGAGCAAAGATATCCTTGTTATAAGCATTTGAATCAGGGAGAAAAAGAGAATAAAAACTTCTCAGATAAGTAATACTATTAAGTTACCTTTTATGTGGAACTGATTATGCTTGTCATAGACTAATTCTTATAGGCCTTAATATGAACATGTTATTAGAATATTTATGTAACAGATTTGGTTTTTAATAAAGTCATTCTTTGGCATCTGTGGGGATTAGTTCTGGGAGCCCCTGTGAGTACCAAATCTAAGAATGCTCAAGTTCCTTATATAAAATGGTGTAGCATTTTCATAAAACCTACCCATATCTTCCTGTATTCATTTTAAATTGTCTCTGGATTACCTATAGTATCTAATATAATGTGAATGCTATGTAGATAGTTGCTGGTGTGAGGAAAATGCAAGCTTTGCTTTTAGAAAATTTCTGTATTTTTTTCCAAATATTTTCAATTGGTAGTTGATTAATTTCATGGAGGCAGAACCCATGGATATGAAGGGCCGATTGTAAATCATTTGTGCCCAGGGTCATACAATTTGTGAATGATGAAGCCAGAATTCAAAGGTTGGCCTATCTGGTGCTATGCCTTTTTTAACATTTATATTATTATATTTGGTCATAGTTTATCTATGTTTTACAAATCAGTAAATTGATATTCAAAACATGTCAATGAATTGATCTGTAGGTTGTTGATTTTCTACCATGAGTCTAATTCAATTATATTTGTGATAGTTTTGCTTTCTTTGCAGTTCACAATAATCCTTTGTTTCTACAAGGTGTCATTAAAAATATATGCAAACTTTATGACCTTTATGAGATAGTTATTCATTATGTTGATTGTTAAGTAGAGCATGTTACTACTGATTAGAAAGACTAGGGTAGGCTGATTTTTAATATAAGTATGTACAGAATATTGCAACAATGATTTTTTTTATATAAATTTAAATTTCTCATGTATAATCTACAAAAGCCTTAAGGGCACCTATTAGTGAAATAATTTATTGGCCGAGAAATTTGTATGCAGTTGTTAGAGGATGAAAGACTGTTTTCCTGCTTATGTTTTTTATTGTTACAATAAAGAGAACAAAGTTAGGAATTATGTGCTCCGTGTCATCTAGAGACAAAATGTATTCTGTGTAACTAAGAAATGTTCCTGGGGAGGTAAGCCTGGAAATATGCTGAGCCTCATCACTTATCTGTGCTTTCTTTCTGTTTTATACCATATCATTTGCCTTTTCTATAGCCTTCATAAATATGCTCTGTAGAGGTTTGTGATCCTGCCAGTTATCTGACTTACGTAATTTTTGCAGTTCATATTATAAATAAGAGTTTTGTAATAATTCTTGAGTCAATAATTAAGTCATGCCTAAGGCTTTGTTTGGGAGGGAAAAGATGAAACAAATGAGAGTGAGGAAACTGCTGTCACCAGGAAGGCTTCCTGGCTGTCCTCAGGGTGAGGTCAGGGCTTCAGACCCTGGAAGCATTGATGGCAGAGATAATACATTGAAGTCACTTGCAGTTGGTAGATCCCAGGTCTAGATGGATTCTGAAAGACAATAGAACTTCTAATGGAAAGGAAGTCTAAGCTGCTTTTGCCGCTTTTAACAAAAATGAAGGTAACTCAGAAATCATCCAAGAATAGTTCATCGACTTATTATCTGGTGATTCAGTCCATAAAGTGCAGGGTCATATCTATTGCCCAAAGGGAGTTGGCAAATATCCATTTTGATCAAAATGATTCCAATCAGACTAATAGTCAATAAAATGATTATACAGTTCGCAGGAAGAGGGATCCAATGGGTTATTGAAACATGAAAACTCTATTGGTAACTCCTTTCTGTGTCTCTCTTGAAGTGGATTTTGCACACAAAAAAACAAAGAGGCTATATTCATGTGTAGAGACTTTCAAGTGGAAAAGCATGATGAGACTTCAGGACCCTCACTTAGCTTCAACTTTTGAAGAAGTCTGGCCAGAAGGAGTAAAATTCCAACCTGTTAAGCCAGAAAAAAATTAGAAGACATAATACATATCCCAAAACAGAAAACTACCTAATTCTATCCTTGGACATTGAATAAGGATCGTGCTTATGAGGCTGCTGCTGCCTTGTGACTACAACCAACTTAGAACTGGTTGTATGACAGTACTCAAGTTTCTTCTAATCCATATACTTCTCTGTTTTTTTAAAGCAGTGATGGTTAAGTGATGGTCTAGGTGATGCTATGCTAAAATTGGCACAGCTCCTTATATTACTTTATTTACTTATTTTTGTATTAGTTTTCATTTTTTTTCTTTTTTTTTACCAACTCACACATCCATCACCATGACATAAAATTTCAGGTGCTCTTATAACCTAGAATTCCATAGGTCAGATGGATTAAGGGATTAAAGTAATCTTTTCAACATAGGTATTATATTTGCATAGTGCTCACAGATCAATTGTTTGGCACTCGGTAGTATTTTCCCATTAGAAAACTGTATTGTAAATGATAGTTATATCTCTGAGTCTATTGAATCTATAATCCAGCTGAAATTCCAAACATATTAAGTAAAATGCAAGAAAATATTGTGACATTACTTTTTAAGTATCATACAATGTATGAAAGCATATGATATATTAAAAGAATTTAGAAAATCCTTCCCTGGCATTTTATTTTTAACAGCTTAATAGAGGTACAACTGAGCTATCAGGAAAGCCCCTTTGATATACAAAAAGCTGCCCATGTTTAATATATACAATTTTGGGGCCTTGGCATATTCATACACCCATGAACCCATCACCATAATCAATATAATAAACATATTTGTCACCTCCAAAAGTTTGTGTATACATGCATATTATGATAAGAACATTTAACAGGAGATCTGCTCTCTTAACAAAATTTTCAGTGCACAAGGCAGTGATGATGACTAAATACCAACGTTGTACAGCAGTGCTCTAGAACTAACTCATCTTAACTGAAACTTTAAGCCAGTTGAAATTTATTTATTTATTTTGGTGAGGACTGAATGATTCAAAACTGCCCTGAGTGGGGCTGAATAAGAAGAAAAAGATTTTATTCAGAAAAAAAAAAATGAATAAAAGCACAGTTAAACTGGATAGAAGTGCACAGACGGTTGATTAAAGATGTTGTGGAAAGAGAGATACAGAACATGTAGCTCCCAAAATGCTAATAAATGACTGTAAGAGATAAAGTAGTCTTAATGTCCCACCAGAAACTTAAATTATAAAAGAGCCACACAGAGTCATTTAGTTTATGCTAGCCACAGAGGCTTAAACACTCTGATTATACAAAAGAGAAATCTATAATCTCTTCAGAGCTAGTTCCAGTTAAAATACTAGGGGGTAAAGGAGAGGATTATGAGTGGAAGGATTTCCAAGTGAGAGAAGAGCCAAGGTCTTTTGACACCATCCCCAACAGGGGACCCAAAGTAGTTTGAAGTGGTAAAGGTAAAATGACTGGAGGGTTTTTTAAGTCCTGATACATGACATATAGTTACATCTAAACTTGCTAATATAAAGCTAAAGAGCAATATAAAGGTAAATTTAAAATAGCAGGGTTTGGTAAGACAACTGTTGGAGGCTCACAAAGTGAAGTGTGGCTCAAAGTAAGAATATTTACTGAAAGTTTTGTATGGTTGTTGCTTTACCAGTACCTGAATATATTCCTGGAACAAATGTGATGTCTGGATGGGGGATTCTTCCCATACTTAAATCATGGAAGCAAAAAATGTCGTGCAAATTTACTTTTCAGTGTTAACTCTGCATGCTTGATGAAAACATCTAGAAATACATACACCCACACAAGTTTTCAGTTTATAACAATATCAGCTATCAGGAGGCACTAGAAAATGTTGTTTTTAATTAAGGATTTATAAGATGCAGTACTCACAAATTCCTTTTTCAAATTCCAGTTTTATCTATTAAAAAATCACTAATAGACCCTAGAGGAAGCTATAGATTGATGTCTTAATAAAGTAGTGTCTGCTTCCCTTGAGTACAATCAACCACGCCTGATGTGGTATTAACAACTCAGGCTTCGAGACATGCTAAAGGACATTAGTTTTCTTTAATCAGTTTGGCTAATGTTGTCTTTTCAGTTTCAGTTTTGGAAGAGAGCTTTGGCTGGTTGGGTCAGTTTGTATTTGGTACACATTTGGTAGCCTCCCACAAAGATATTTAAGGTATCCTTTAAATTGTGAGGGATAGTTTGAAGCCAACCAGTAAAAACTATTGGGATTCTGAACTTGAAAATCCCTTAATATAGCTTCAAAATAACACAGATTTCAAAGACAACTTTTGGTCTATTATGGGCATTAGTTGCAAATCATTCTGCTGATATTAAGTCATAAAATTAGTTTGAGAACCAAAATGTCCACTGTTGCTTGATTTGTGTCAGATCATTTTTCCAGCAAGGAAGGACATGCACAAAGGGACTCCCTATTAAATGAAATGGCATATTCAGGAATGTTAGACAAGGAACTGCTGGAAGTGTCCATTGTGCACATGAATAAATGATTGCTATGCCATTGAACCCTACAAGGAATCTCCTTCAGGAGTTAGTTTCCTAACCCTATCCCTGGATAAGCCCCTCCCTATAATCAGTTATCAGAGGATGCCAAATATGCATCTAAGTGTAAGGATGGTAGCTCAGAAGTAGAGGATAGACACTCGACTTGGAACAGATGCATTACAATGCACTCATTGTTGTCATTTAAAGATTAAAAGGATAAATCCACTAAATGAGTAGAATTAAGATTGGTATTATTTGTGGGATCACTAAACAAGAGAATAACAATATTAGTATGCTTTTGCTTTTAATTATTCCTTGGGAAGTAGCCAATGGGCTGGCAATAGGGTCTGAATACAGGGCTTGGGTAAACTGGAAGATCAAAGGAACCCCAAATAGGGTGTTATATTATGGGAGTCCTTATGGACTTGGAGAGAAAAATCAAACTGTGGTCAGACTAGGAGAAACCTTACTCCAGGATGTGGCCCTTATTCCCAAGATGGAACATTTCTGTCTTGGTGGATGCTGGTGTCTCAAAGAAGTGTTGACAAAATCTCTTCACACTGGATGGGCCAGACTTTCTACATCCTCTGAGACTGTGTGACCTCTGATGTCTTGGTTCTGTTCGCAATACTGTCATAGTCATTTTATAGAAGCATCATACAGATTTCCCTTGTTCATACAGAGCTCAGTCCTCAATCAAGGGTTGCTGCTTTCTAAAAGATAATTTCTTTGTTTTTCATGACTTTTCTAGTTCTTCCATGTAGAAGCTGTCACCAGGACTGTATCGTAGCCTGAGGCAAAAATCTCTTTAAGCTGCATTTAACTTTTCAAAGGATATTCTCTCCAGTTACAGTGTTAAGGTTTTATAACATAATATTCCTTTCCACTTGCTTGATTTATTGTTCATTCTTTTTGCACATAGCTCACAAGTCTTTTCTGCTAAATCTCCCAATTTTCACTTTAACCATTATTTTCACCTCAAAGACACACTGTACCCTTATAGTTAGTTGACTATTTTAACAAATTAATATTTGCAAATATGTATACTTAACACATCTCTAGATTAAAACTAGAAAGGGGAGCACACCATATTTATAGTTTTGGGATAATTCAGTAACTTGTGTGATTTTTGTATCAAAATAGAATTACCATATTAGCATTTTGTTCTAGATTGTCAAAAGTTCAGAAATAACTGAAGTAAATCCTATTAATCACCAAAGTTGTAAATAGCAAACAAATTTTGTATACACACCAAAAAGAGTGTTTGCAAATGGACCATTCAAACCAAAACATGAAATGAGGCTCAGGGGGCTATTGTTATAAAACAACGTAAATAGTGAGAAAGTGGAGACAGTTTAATTTTTACAGTGATTGGTTGTAATATTATACTTTACTTAAATGATGAGGAATTGGTTAACGGTTACATCATATCAACATTAGAAAACAGTTCAAGTTTTGCTTATCATTTCCAGAAGCATAAACAAGAAATGACCCAGGTCCAATTTAACTTGCAATTTAAGATAAATTAAACTTTGTTTATACGACTAAACTGGTTTTGTCTGTTTAGGGATGTTTAAGACTGGGTCTCTTGTTTTTGTCAAGACAAACTTCCAAAGGTGGAGGGTTTATTTAAATTTGCGGGAAAAAAACTAAGAAATAATATGTGGATTTTATAGAAAATTTATTTTTTTACAGATGAGTCATCAGTTGCCAGGCTTCCTTGATAGCTCAGTTGCTAAAGAATCTGCCTGCAATCGCGGGAGACCCCGGTTCGATGCCTGGGTTGGGAAGATCCCCTGGAGAAGGGATAGGCTACCCACTCCTGATTCTTGGGCTTCCCTGTGGCTCAGCTGGTAAAGAATCCACCTGCAATGCGGGAGACCTGGGTTCAATCCCTGGCTTGGAAAGATCCCCTGGAGAAAGGAAAGGCTACCCACTCCAGTATTCTGGCCTGGAGAATTCCATGGACTGTCCATGGGATCACAAAGGGTAGGACATGACTGAGAGACTTTAACTTTCACTTTTTACTTCATCTAGTTGCCTATATATTTGTAACTGGTTATGTCTCCACAGTTAGTAGTATTCTAAGGATCCTAATCTTTGAATTAGCATAATCTTACTTTGAGAAAATATCTGTTTCTTCCTTGTAATTTCCCCTTTTATTTCTTCTCTTTTATGCATGTGGGTGGTTTTATGCTCATTATCACAGGAGAGGAATGTTAGCAGAACTGGGCGGGGGGAAGGGGGGCTTACAGATGGCTTTGCATTTATTTTTTAAAGCTAAGCTGTTAAAAGAAAACTTTCAGGTACATAATGATTATATGTAAGAAGCAAAAAGGTAGAATGTATTGTTTTTGAAGAAGCATAAATATATTTCTTTAAACTCAAGAGACGGGACAAGAGAGACCTGTCTTTGGTCAGGATGCTATTAGTCAGGGTGCTATGAAGCAGCAATATAACTGAAGGATAACTTTGTGGACCATTTTAGCAGCCAGTATTTAAAGTTCCCACTGAAATATTCATGCACCAAAGCTGTGTGGCGGCCTCAAGGGAATCAGTTACCCAACGAGAAGTGACCACTGGAATGAAAATCTGGAGATTCAGTAATAACCTGTGTGAACAGATGATGTAGGAACACATCAACCTCTCCAGTTTATGCCTTGGACAGGACTGAGACTCTGAAATAGGATATAATCACAAAAAGTTCTCTTTTTTGGTCAGAAATTCAGTGGTGTCATTGAAAATGACAATTCTTCCATGATAACAAATGTTTTATTTATTAAACAATGAGAGATGGGCAGAATTCCTACCCATTAGATTAAGCAGCTATTCTTGCAGAATTTTTCCCCTTTAACAGAGTAAATAGGAAAGAAGTCATGCAAATAATCCCTTGCTTTACAAAAAAAAAAAAGTCTTCTCTAGTTTTAACACATGACCTTTATATTTCAATTAAAGCATTTAGAGGTCTGGTTACAACTTTTGGTCATGTAGTTACGTTTTTATCCTCAAGGGGGCACTTTAATATAAGCTAAATCACCTCCTAGAAGTATTTTAAATTCTCTGTGAGCAAAACACTTGATTTCATGGAGCATCTGTCTTTCATGATACTGTTTTCCATGTGTATACCTGCACTCTTTTCAGTGTTCCTCTAAAAACTGAATAGAGTTGTCATTGTATGAAATGTGGGATTGTAAGCTAGACACATCTCATTCTTACCTTTTTCCTTTCATCACAGTTTCCTATTGATATAGGCTTTGTCAGATCAACTAGAAATTGATAGGTACTTTTGTTCTATGAATGGAAAGTAGAATTTAATGTATGAGACTAGGTTGTATCCCTGGAATTATTTTTCACAGTGTTTCTATTTTTCTAATGTTTGTATTTTAATGAAATATGTGTTTTTGGTTAATAAATCAGTCAAGCTGCAAATTCTTTGCAGTGGATATTTCTTTTCACTTTGAAGAATAAAGGTGTTGGGAGACATTCCAGAATACTAAGGAAGACAAATAATTTCCGCTACACCCTTCTAATATATTAACTGAGACCCCCTGTAATAAAAGATAGCTTAACAGGGGAAACAGACATATATTTAATAACATGTATACCCACTCCAGTACTCTTGCCTGGAAAATCCCACGGATGGAGAAGAGTGGTAAGCTACAATCCATGGGGTTGCAAAGAGTCAGACATGACTGAGTGACTGCACTTTCTTTTCTTTCTATACCTTCTGTATACATGGGAGATATAAATGTCAGAGGTAAATATTGAGGAGTAAGACAGCAGCAGGCCAAACTAGATTGAGACAGCTCAAAGGTAGAGCAGAGATGGAAACAGAATAAAGAAAGGTTACACACCCATTTCTATAGTATTTCCAAGACCGCAGTCACATGTGGCCTTCAAAGATAGAATCAAAAGTAAATTTACATTTTCTGACACAGGTAAGAGATGTGTTGCCAGACCCAATCTGTGTACATGATACACACAGTGAGGCCGAAGAAATGGAAATATCAGAGTTTGGAGCAGAAAAAGGTTTATTTGCAGGACCAAACAAAGAGAAATGGCGGCTCCTGCTCAAAAGTCCTGAACTTGAACTCTGGAAGCTTTCAGGAAAGAGTTTTAAAGTCAACGGTTGGGGTGAGAGAGTGAGACTTTCTTCTGATTGACTGGTTGCTGGTGAGGTAACAGGCATCCGGGTTACCCTCCTCTCCCTAGGGGAAGAATCTTAGTGCCTGCAGAACAACTCAAAGCAGGGATCAAATTATTCAGCATATCTCTTGAGGAGGAACTGGTACTGTTTTATCCCTAAACTTTTTTTCCTGACTGCTTTTCCTTTGTTTCTGCAATTCCTCACTTCCCTAATTCAGTTCAGTTCAGATCAGTCACTCAATCATATCCGACTTCAACTTCCCTAATTAGTAACTGCTGATGCCTGCTCCGTGGAAATCAGGCAAGGCCTGGGAGACAAAAGCCTTTTTTACAAATAAGAGACAGGGTGGGGAGAGGGGGGTGTGTCATCGAGAGACTTTTATACTCAGGAGGACCCTGCAGGTCCCCTCTTTTCTTTGATATTTCTTGGTCCTGAGGGGAACAGATGCAAGATAAGAAAGGAAATAAAGTTTGGATTCTGTTGTCATTCAGTCGCTAAGTTGTGTCCAGCTCTTTGCAACCCCATGGACTGCAGCACACCAGGCTTCCCTGTCCATCACCAACTCCTGGAGTTTCCTCAAACTCATGTCCATTGAGTTGGTGATGCCATCCAACCATCGTCTCTGTCGCCCTCTTCTTTTGCCTTCAATCTTTCCCAGCATTGGGGTCTTTTCCAGTGAATCGGCTCTTCACATCAGGTGGCCAAAGTGTTGGAGTTTCAGCTTCAGCTCCAGCATCAGTCCTTCCAATGACTATTCAGAGTTGCTTTCCTTTAAGATTGACTGGTTTGATCTCCTTGCTGTCCAAGGGATTCTCAAGAGTCTTCTCCAGCACCACGGTTTAAAAGCGTCAATTCTTTGGCATTCAGCCTTCTTTATGGTCCAGCTCTCTTATCCATGGGCTTCCCTTGTGGCTCAGCTGGTAAAGAATCCACCTGCAATGCGGGAGACCTGGGTTCAACCCCTGGGTTGGGAAGATCCCTTGGAGAGTAAAAAGGCTACCTACTCCAGTACTCTGGCCTAGAGAATTCCATGGACTGTATAGGCCATGGGGTGGCAAAGAGTCAGAAACAACTGAGCAACTTTCACTTTCTTTCTCACATCCATACATGACTACTGGACAAATCATACCTTTGACCATATGGACCTTTGTCAGCAAAGTGATGTCTCTGCTTTTTAGTACACTGGATAGTGAGGTTAATCATAAGCTTGGCAGGGGAATTTGATTTTAGAGGGAATAACTTTAAGAAGCATGCTGTTCTGAAATGAATATTTATGCCTCTTAAATTATTTGAAATGAATTTTCTTGATAAGATAATGTTACCTAAAAACTGAATTTGCACCTTGGTGAGTGCAAAGCCAAAAAACACAACCACAACAAAGATAGAAGGAAGGATTTATTTCTTGCAACAAGTAAGGAGAACACCAGAGATCTTTACCAAAGCAGTGTCTGGCCCAAAAACAAAATGGGCAAGTTTTAAGCTAAAGATACATGCATATTCATGAAATGGCTTAGTTGATAGAGTCCAAGTTTGAGTTGACTGAAGTCACAATGTTCAGAAAACGTCTACATCATTCTCTCTAGGGTTCTAGTTGATCTGGTGGTTGAGTGCTTCAGGCTGATTTTACCATTAAAAAGGAAATGGGCGTCTTTACAACTGATGTTGCTGTTGTTACTCCTCTTGCCTGACAGGCGGTGTTTCTGAATATTTTCATTTGTTTGCTTCCTTAACATCATTAACTGCTGAGATCTGTTCAAGTGCGAGCATCTTGGCTGGGTTTAGATCACAGAATGGCTTAGGCCAAAAATGGCTTCTCTTACGTCAAGGAAGCTATGCCTGGTTTTCTTCCTCTGGGATCCCCAACCCTACCTTTGTATAATGTCTTACTTGTAAGATCATTTAGTGTTAATAACTATACCTATTTATTTACTTAGAATATTGACAGGTAAGTTATTAAATAATAAAAAATAAAACATAATAAAAACTTTAAGGTCTTTAATACATTTTCATATATTTTTTAAGTTTTAAATATTAACCAACATTTTCATCATCAACCATCAGAGTTAAATATTCAACTTTGTCTAATGTTTTTACAATTTTTTTTTACTCTATGTACCAACTACTTTTAACATTAGAATGCTTTTTATCACTCACTCTTAAATTCAGACTATGTAAGTTTAATTAAGATATTTAATTATAGAAGTGATCAGCATATAAGTCATATATAATACAAAGCTATGAAAAGCACCAATAAAACTTTGAAGATTATGTCTGCAATGAACTATCTTATTTGCTAATCTCAACTAGGAAAAAAAAACTAGAAAAATTATTTTATAAAGAAATGCTTTCCGTATGCTAGAGATCTTTTTTATAGAACCCTTATTCAACACATGCTATATTTTTAATATAAATTTAATTTATTCATTTCAGTTCAGTCACTCAGTCATTTCCGACTCTTTGTGACCCCATGGATGGCAGCAAACCAGGCTTCCCCATTGATCACCAACTTCCAGAGCTTGCTGAAACTCATGTCCATCAAGTCGGTAATGCCATCCAACCATCTCAACCTCTGTCATCCCCTATCCTCCTGCCTTCAATCTTTCCCAGCATCAGGGTCTTTTCCAAGGAGTCAGCTTTTTGCATCACGTGGCCAAAATATTGGAGCTTCAGCTTCAGCATCAGTCCTTCCAATGAATATTCAGGACTGATTTCCTTTAGGATGGACTGCTTGGATCTCGTTGCTGTTCAAGGGACTCTCAAGAGTCTTCTCCAACACCACAATTTGAAAGCATCAATTATTCTGTGCTCAACTTTATGGTTTAACTCTCAGACCCATACATGACTACTGAAAAAAATACAGCTTTTACTAAATGGATGTTTCTTGGCAATGTGATGTCTCTGCTTTTCAATATGCTGTCTAGGTTTTTCATAGATTTTTTTCCCCAAGAAGCAAAAGCTTTTTAGTTTCATGGCTGCAGTCACCATCTGCAGTGATTTTGGAGCCCCACAAAATAAAGTCTGTTATTGTTTCCATTGTTTCCCCATCTATTTTGCCATGAAGTGATGGAACCAGATGCCATGATCTTAGAGTTCTGAATGTTGAATTTTAAGCCAGCTTTTTCAGTCTCCTCTTTTACTTTCATCAAGAGGTTCTTTAGTTCTTCTTCACTTTCTGCCATAAGGGTGGTGTCATCTGTGTATCTGAGGTTATTGATATTTCTCCCAGCAATCTTGATTCCAGCTTGTGCTTCATCTGGCCTGGCATTTCATGTGATGTACTCTGCATATAAGTCACAGAAAGCTAACCAAACTGATCACATGGACCACAGCCTTATCTAATGAATGAAACTATGAGCCGTTTAATTCATTAATAGCTCTCAAATGTCTTTGTACTGTGCTGGGGCACTTAATTTTCTATCCTAGTGTCAGTCCTTATTAGTGAGCATTCCAACTGGAAATTTTCTATTCAAAAGTTCAAGTATAGGTTGTCAACATACTTGTAATAGTTAAAGCTCAAATTTCATATGAGTTTTGAAGGGGAACAAAATATGCCACCCCAAAATATGCTTCTTTGGCATAATGATTAATAGAGCTGGTTATTTTTAAGAAATAGCAGACATGGATGGCACTCTGAAAACTGCATAGAAGTTACCCTTCTGCTAGAAATTTATACCGGTATGGAAATTTTTCATTTGTGATGGTGTCTCTCTAGCTGTATCAGGAAAGGACTATCTAAATCTCTAGAAGCAATGAATGGAGAAGGCACCCCCTTCAATCTGCATAAAAACCATGCCCTAGTTTACTGTGCTTTTCCTGGTAATCTATACCAACTCCTTAGCCCTACAACCTCTTCTTTTGTCTTTAGTTGGAGATAGTGTTTCAGGTGGTGACTTTGTCTATTTCAGAAAGTTACTTTGTTTTTCCTGGCTCTCCAATGTATATAGGAGGTATACATAGTATGAAACCTCAGTTTTCTTGTATTAATCTGTCTTATATGAATTTAATTATTAGACCAGCTAAAGAACTTAAAAAGGAAGAAGATAAATTTTCTTCACCCCTATAGTTTTTTAGCAGCAAGAGGAAATAACAATAAAAACATTACTTTGAGTTGTATGTCATGCCTGGTGATCAAATTATCTTTGGGTTCGGTCCATAAATTAGTGTGGATTCTAGAATTATGGTTGAATTTCTTTTCTGGAATTCAGGAGGGATCACAGGGTAGTCAAGAAACCACAGTAATGTGTAAAATCTAGGTCGATATATTTAGTCTAAAGAAAAGAAAAGGTGAAAGTGAGATCGCTCAGTCGTGTCTGACTCTTGGCGAGCCTATGAACTATAGCCTACCCGTCTCCTCTGTCCATGGAGTTTTCCAGGCAAGAGTATTGGAGTGGTTGCTGTTTCCTTCTCCAGAGTATCTTCCTGACCCAGGGATAGAACCCAGCAGACGCTTTCCTATCTGAGGCACCAGGGAAGCCCATGTTTAGTCTAAGGGAGCAGTAACTTCAGAGAGCTGGCACAGAGGCCCAAGTCTAGTAGCTGTCATTTCTTGGCACAAGGAGGATTCCAAAACTGGAAGCAAGAAATGTCCATAAATAGTTATTGATATGCATGGTGTTCCAGGTACCTCCTCTACTCAACTATAAACCTACTGAAAATGATATGTCCACATTAAGGACCAGGAGACTTTACTGGAGAAATATGAGAAAGAAGCCAAATTTCTGGCACTTAGGCCAGAAACATGGGAAACATGGGAAAATCCAAAGAAAACAAAACATGTAAACATAAATATTATAACTGATTACACTTTACCAAATAGTTTTGCTAAACAAATTTGTGACTCCAAAATTTATTATATTAACATTAAAAACTGAAACCAAGGCTCCTTGATCTGTTGCTCCACCTGAGATCACCCATTTCTTAAGAGCTTTGAAGGCCTGAATTATTTCAATGCAGTGAATCACCAGGTAATATTCACTTCTCACAGACACTAATTAGACCTTGAGGCTCACAGTACTGGAGAGTTTAGTGATTAAACTTACACACAACAGGGGGTTAGACAGACTGGCCTCCTTTCCATATGCTTTGCTTTTCTCTTTAGGCTACTGAACTACTAGATAGCATTCATTAAGATGTGTAATTTCCATAAAACTAATAAAGTTGAGAGTTTAAAAATGCATAAATATAATGTTATAAAACAGAATTTTATAGGGCAGTGTCTTGGAGACACTTGGAAAAAGAGGAGTTTTATTTTTCTTCCTTTTGAAGTTGAGCTAAACTCTTGAAGCCCCAGTTAATTGGGTGTCAAGCTATCAAACAATAGGAAGGACCAATAAGCATTCAATGGTCTCCTCCCTGAGAACTTATGTTGGATAAATGATACGTGAACTTTAAAGCTTTAGCTTTTCTGTCTCCTCTTAACTTACAACCCTTATATCCATTTACGAGAAAACTTCAAGTACGAAGCAGAGATCCAAAGAAAGATTAGAAAATGAGATTGGACTATTACTATTTTTCTGGCAGAAAGGTTCACTTGTCTAAAACTGGCCAAATGATTCCGTAATATAGACTTTTGTTTCTCTCTTCCCAGAGATGAAGGTAAACAAATGAGTAATAAAAATGAACTTTTCTATTGTACAACATAGATCAACCTCAGGGAAAATAAAGCAAAGTATAAATACATGCATACACAATTACATATATATTTCTGTGTATATATATATATATATATACTGCTTCCTTGATAGCTCAGTTGTTAAAGAATTCTCCTGCAATACAGGAGACCCCTGTTCGATTCCTGGGTTGGACAGATCCCCTGGAGAAGGGAAAGGCTACCCACCCTGGAATTGCACACACATAAATAACCATTTGTTTCCATGACAGTGGTATTTTTCCAACTGTAAATAACCTCAGATATTTGTTCAGTATATTCTCTTGAGAAAATATTTCCTGAAACATACCCTGCATATTAATAATTGTGAATCTGTTATAAAAAGCCTGTGATTTGATGTAAAAAGCCATCAATAACTACAAGTGGGGCTTTTCCTGGGGCACAAAGATTAACATTTGGCCCGAAGAAACTATTGTGTAGTCAGCATAGAAAGAATGACTATAATTTGTTCCAGAGGTTAAAAAACAAACATCATGGTGATATTTAAATGAATAGTAAAATACAAGGAAATGGTGTTGCTATTTCTGTAAGTCATCTATTACTAAACAAGTCTGTGATTCTGTAACTGAAGAGACCTGAAAAACATCAAGATTAAAGGAGTGTATCCTTAGGGCTGAAACACATCTTAGTGTTTTTGGAAAAAGAACGTGTTGAAGAAAAGAAGTGGATACAAGTGCTGAGATATGTACACATTCTTAAAATCTGGAACTAAAGATTTTTCTTTTTCACAAAAGCTGAGAGAGAGAGAAACACTAGCATATACGTGTGATCTGGTCATCTGATGCAAAGATACTGATGAGGCTGACTTGGTGATGCAACAGCATTTCCTCAGACTATCAAATTCTCTTTCTTTCCAAATTATTATTTTTATTTTTCTAGAAAATTCTTTTAAGAAGTTTGAGGATATTTGGAGGAAAATATCTTGATAACAACTTTGGCCTTAGGCTATAATGTGAGAGGGCCAAACTAAGGGACCAAGAGAAAAGGTAAGATTGCAAGATGGGAGAAATAAAACCAGCTGAAGTAGTCTCTGAAGTCCACGTGTCTTCTCCATCATCTTCAAAACTCTTCAACTAGACAAATGTGCACCTGCATACACATACACACACACACAGAGACCATGTTTTCAGTTGAGGTTCCAAGGCTTCAAAATGCTGGAAGTATCTTTGGAAGTGGTAAAGAAGTCTAAGAAGTAGGGCTTATTAGGCTGACATAGGTGGAATAAATGCAGGAAGTGTTTCAGAAAGCAGAAAAGTGTGTGGAAGTCAACGAGTCAGAAACTTTAAATTTGGTAATTCAGCCAGGGTTAAAAAGAAAGATAAGAAGCAGAGGGTGATCTAGCTCATGCCTACCTTTTATAAATCTGTAAATGCCCATGTTTAAGTACACAGTAGTTTCTGTCATCTTGATTTGATGATCATCATTGTCAAACTCTTTATGCATTGGTAGAGCGCTTTTTGAATCTGCAGATTTTAAGGACAAGTCCTTTGGGCCCTGGTGAACCACAAATTCACTCTATGACATATCTGAAACTTTGTTATTTTTCTAATGTCTACAGATTAAATAAATAAGAAACTAGCTATTAAGGACTCCAGATGTAAGTTGCTAAGTTTCTTACTATATTCTTTTCTTCAAGAAATGTAACTCTGAGCTCTACTTGTTTTTATTTTCTCTCTCTATGCTCTTATAATTTTATGGGATAAAATATTTCAGCTCCTTATTGTGCAACTTTTGAAAATGAAAGTAAAGGAAAGCCATCAAAAGAAATAATCATCAAAATGTATAAGGGAGGTGCTTATATATTAGTACTAAGGGAAAAGAGAATAAAATAGTTTAGGTTGACATAAGGGAAAATAACCAGTGGCAAAATGCCTGTCTGTGTTTGAGGTGGAGGAGCTGATAACTGATGAGTGTAGACATTGTAAGATTTGAGGTCAACCAAATGAAGAGAAATTTTGAGGATATGACATTGCATATGTAGTTTGGGTGTCATATGTGTGGTACTATATTTCAGGTCCATGGGAAGAAAAGATATTTATAGGATACTAAGGCTTCCCATATGGCACAGTGGTAAAGAATTTACCTCGAGACTCAAGAGACATGGGTCATGTCCCTGGGTCAAAAAGATCCACTGGAGTAGGAAATGGCAACCCACTCCAATATTCTTGCCTGGAATATTCCATGGAGGAGCCTGCCAGGCTACAATCCATAGGGTGGCAAAGAGTTGGACACAACTGAGCAATTGAGCATACACACATTAAGGATAGAATAAAAAATATAGAGAAATAATGATAAGTGAAAGAGAAGAGTGAAAAAGTTGGCTTAAAACTCAACATTCAGAAAACTAAGATCATGGCATCTGGTTCCATCACTTCATAGCAAATAGATGCGGAAACAATGGAAACAGTGAGAGACTTTATTTGGGGGGACTCCAAAATCACTGCAGATGGTTCCTTCAGCCATGAAATTAAAAGATGCTTGCTTCTTGTAAGAAAAGTTATGACCAACCTAGACAGTATATTAAAAAGCAGTGACATTACTTTGCTAACAAAGCTCCACCTAGTCAAAACTATGGTTTTTCCAGTAGTCATGTATGGATGTGAGAGTTGGACTATAAAGAAAACTGAAGGCCCCAAAATTGATGCTTTTGAACTGTGGTATTGGAGAAGACTCTTGAGAGTCCCTTGGACAGAAAGGAGATCCAACCAGTCCATCCTGAAGGAAATCAGTCCTGGGTGTTCATTGGAAGGACTGATATTGAAGCTGAAACTCCAATATTTGGCCACCTGATGTGAAGAACTGACTCATTTGAAAAGACCCTGATGCTGGGAAAGATTGAAGGAAGGAGGAGAAGGGGACAACAGAGGATGAGATGGTTGGATGGCATCACCGACTCAATGGACATGAGTTTGAGTAAACTCAGAGTAGGTGATGGACAGGGAGGCCTGGCGTGCTGCGATTCATGGGGTTGCAGAGAGTCAGACACAACTAAGCGACTGAACTGAACTGAACTGAATGATAAGACTGTAACTGAGGGTTCTCTTGAAACATTTAGAATATCTTCAGATTTTTCAAATATGTTTCTTTAAAGTGGAAATCATAATTTCACTTCTATCCTGTGGATCTCTTTAAATCTAAAGCAAGTGTCTTTTAGATAGCATATAGTTGGGGCTTGAGGCTTGTTTTTTGCTGTCATTTGTTTATTTTTTAATATATTTAGTCACTCTGTATCTTTTGATTGATAGGTTTAATCCATTTACATTTAAAATAATTATTGATAAGTAAGGACTCATTACTTCCATTTTGTTAACCATTTCCTGTTTTGTTCTTCTCTTGCCTCTTTTTTCTTGCTATCTTTTTTGTGTGTGTGGTGACATACTTTGATTCTTTCCTCTTAACTACTGTGTATCTGCTGTGGATTTTTCTTTTATGGTTACCCTGAGGTTTGCAACAAATCTCTCATAGTTCTAACAATCTATTTTAAGCTAACAACAAAAGCTCTACACTTTTACTTCCACCCCCTATACCTTGTTATTGATGTCAGCATTTACTTCCTTTTATATTGTGTAGCCATGAAAAATTTTTAGTGGTCACAGTTACTCTTAGTAATATCTTTTAACTTTTATAATAGGATTAAAAGTTATTTACATGACATCATTACAATATTACAGTATTTGTGTTTGCCTATGTGTTTACCTTTACAGTGAGACATGTGCAATATTTTGTATTGCTTTTTAGCATATATTCATTTCAACTGAAGGATTCCCCTTGGTAATTCTTATAGGGAAGGGCTAGTGTAAACAAACTGCTTCAGGTTTTTTTGGTTATTGTTTTTTTGTTGTTAATCTGGTAAAGTCTTTATCTGTCCTTTATTTTTTTTGTACTTTAAATGTAAATGTATATACAGTTAATGTTACTGAGAAAGGCATGGAATAAAATGGAGGTAGAATAAAGGAAGTAATAAGAGAAACTACAAAGGAAATATTAAAGAATAATCCCATGAATAAGTGCAGAAAGAGAAAGGTTCCCCATACATGCCATGAGGTCAAACAGGTCCACACATTGATCACCCACTAGCATCCAAGTCTTATAATTTTTACCCCGAAGACTTACTGTTTTTATTTAAAAGTAGGACTCCAGCAAGTATGTAAGATATCTTCAGTCCCAAAACACCATCCTCAAGTTGACCTCCTCCAATATTTTTCATTCCATAGTTTGAAAGGCTTTGTGCTCTGTAATGGGATGCCAGGTTGGAAAATTGAAAGGACATGATTACTGCCGAAATAATCAGAGTTCTAAAGGGAGATAAGCCAGCTTGTGAGTCTGTATCTATCCATAAAATGCACAATGAGTTTATTGTCTGGTCTGCCAGCATTCAAAACAGGCTTTGACTGAACGACAGTACCAGAAATCCAAATTTAAGCAATTATTCTGGCATACTGTAGCTGCCGGCAGTGTACATAGCTTGACATGGTCATTAGTTTTTATGCTGCTTTAGAGAAAATGTGTTACCAGAAACCCAATTTACTCCTGACAGAGTGCAATTGGGCAACCACAGCATGGAGACTGTCAAGGGTTTCTTCTAAGAAAAGCAGGCTGCAAACATAAGGTGTCCTGTATCAGAAATAGATCTATACATCTAGGGATTTTTCAGTACTCAGCTTTTTGCCTCTGTATCCATTATAAATATCTCTTTCCCTCTGCTAGTAATAGTTAACATAAACAAAGAACATTTTGTCCTATACTAAATCCCTACAGCATGGATAATGGCATCCTATTCAAAATGATGGTGGGACAGCTGGCCTGCATGTTGGTGGTGAAATAAAAAGAAGGGTAACAGAAATGCATGCCAAGTGGGGAATAAGTTCACAATGAGAGGTGACTGAGAATGTCAGAGATTGGAAACTGTCTTCATGTGCCCTCACCCCTGGCTCCACCAAATCCTGACATTTGAAACTTTAAGCATGAATTTGAAAGACATGTCATAAGATGAAGAAAAAAGTCTCAGCCTGATGAACATGAGTAGGTTGTAATATAACAATGTACTTTTGACTCTCAAGTAGCAAAACAGCTGAAATACTGATTGTTAGCCAAAAGTCACTTGTTTCTGATCAGCATTTAGAACTTTGTTGCAAGATCAGGGATTTTTTTTTTTTTTAATTCAGTCCAAAATACTGTAAAAGTTTCTCAAACAAAGAAGGAATGTGGGCTGGGGGGATTAAATATTCTATGAAGAGGAAAGAAAATGGGGAAGGGAATATGATTTTTAAGAAAAATTCTGTTTAAGGCACAGGATTTGTGAATTTGGTCATCAGAGAAGAGATTGTCAGATTAACTTCAGTGAATATTTTAAAGAACATTTGATAGGTGATAAACAGGTCAGTTGATGCATGTATTTATTAAACAAACATTTAGTAAATATCTACTATATTCCAGGCATCATATCATTCAGATTCTGAAAATACAGCAGTGAATAAGAGATGTTTCAAGCTAGCAAGTGGCTAATATTCTTAAGTGAATGATTCACAATAAACACATTGGGTTATTTCAGTGGTGACACATCTTAAAAAGAAATTGAAGCAAGCTCACATCACAGCTTACAAGTGTTCAACATTAGATATGGGGGTTAAGGAAGATCTGTCTGAGGAGATGACATTTGAGTTGGCCACATGTAAGGAAGAAAGAGATGCTTCAGGCAGAGGAATGGCACTTTACAGTGACTCTGAAAAAATGAGCTTGAGAAAGAAAAGAGGACCAATGTGGATAAATCTTACTGACAAAAAGTGAGGATGCAGTTTATAACAGATGAGAAACAGAGGTAGAGACCGGGTCATGGAGAAACTCTGAGGCTAGTAAAAAGCTCAGGTTTAAATCACTGTGGATTCTAAGAAGACAAAGTTACTAACTAACAGACTTGTGGCTGTATGGCAGGAAAGACACAATAATGACTTAGACAATGTGTCTCATGAAGATGAATAGATTTGAGATGTGTTTTGAAAGGAGTATTAATAGGAATTTCTCAGTCATTGGATACAGAAATTGATGAAATAAAAAAGTAGCAAGAATGCTTCTTGGCTTTTTATTTGAGCCCCAGACTGAAAACAACACAAATATTCCTTCAAAAGGTAAATAGTTAGGCAAAATATAATCCATTCATACTGTGGTATACTACTCAGCTGTTATAAGGAAGCAACCATTCATACAACAGCTTGGATGATGCTGAATTCAGGGGAATTACTTTGAGTGAAAAAAAGTCAAACTCAAAAGGTTATATACACTGTGATTCCATTTATATAGCATTATGAAACAAAATATAGAGAAGTGAAGATATACTGGTAGCCAGGGATTATGGAAGGGCGCAGGAAGGATGTAGCCGTGGCCTTACAAGGGTTTTATGTGTGATCTTAGAGATGAAAATATCTGTGGCTGTGATGGTCACACACAGAAAAAAAATCTATACATGAGACAAATTTCATAGAACTAAATACAAGCACAGACAAATGAATACCTATAAAAGATGAAATTTGAATAAGATGAGTGGATTACATTGATAGGAAATGTATAGTTATAACCTGTAAGTACAGTTATGCAAGATGTTATAATGGGGAGGGTATCTTGAATAGTAAATGGAATTTCTCTGTTATCTTATAATTGTATGTAAATCTACATCTCAAAATAAAAATAAATTAAGTCCTGGCATTACGAAGAGAAGGTAAAATTGAATGCTACAATATCTGTGATCTCAGTGAGAAAATTTATGGAAGGATAGCTGTTGGTTTTATGGATTTCATCATTCAAATTGCTCTTTTAAAATTCTCTTCTCTTGGACTGTGGCTGCTTGTTTTACAAACAAAAATAGAAGTAATTCCCTATCTCTGTTCCCTTAACAACACTTCTTTCACCTTTGCATTGAATTTTAGCCACAAGGTGTGTTCTGTAAGTGCTTTCATATTGTGGATGATGCACCACCTGTAACAAAATCACCTGGTATGTTAATAGAACAATGCAGAGTCCTACACTACCCCCTTAGAATTTGGGTGCATGGTAATTATCTCCAAGAAACCGTGTAAGGCTGCTTTTAAATGATTCCAGCACTTTAGTGCTAGATGAAATATCCTATTTATAGAAAGGAAAGGAGTAAGCATAAGCATCATGGTTAAGGACATGCTTTGAAGCCAGCCAGGCATATGTTGGCTTTCTTTATCCATCACATCTTAACTATTGGAATTCCATCAAATGTATTGACTTTTTAAAATCTCAATGTCTTCTTTTTTTAAATACTAATAATAGCACATGACTTGGTGAAGAATCAATGTTAAAAATTTGTATTGCTTGGAATATCGACTGAAAAAAAAAGCTACACAGTAATATCCATACCTCTTTACCTCTCATTCCCTCTATCCATGTATGTATGGATGGGTGGATGTATCTATTTGTGGTATCTACTTTTCTTTTTCTATAAATTTGATGTGTAAATGCTTATGATATGTTTCCTATTTTAAATTGTAAACATTTTAAGACAAAGACTTGGATATTTGTTTTTTTCAACATCTCACTAAGGTCCTGGATGCCCTGTTGCTGTGGTTCAGTCGCTCAGTTGACTTTTTCAAAATATTAACCAACATTTTCATCATCAACCATCAAGGTTAAATATTCAACTTTGTCTAACGTTTTTATAAATATTTTTTCACTCTATGTACCAACAACTACTTTTAACATAAGAAGGCTTTTTATCACTCACTCTTAAATTCAGACTCTATGTAAGTTTAAGATATTTAATTATAGAAGAAGTGATCAACATGTAAGTCATAAACAATACAAAACTATGAAAAGCACCAATAAAACTTTGAAGATTATGTCTGCAATGAACTATCTTATTTGCTAATCTCAACTAGGTAAAAAATAAAACTAGAAAAATTATTTTATAAAGAAATGCTTTCCATATGCTAGAATACTTTTTTATAGAACTCTTATTCAACACATGCTATATTTTTAATATAAATTTAATTTATTCAGTTCAGTTCAGTCACTCAGTCGTGTCCAACTCTTTGTGACCCCATGAACTGCAGCATGCCAGGCTTCCCTGTCCATCACCAACTCCCAGAACTTGCTCAAACTCATGTCCATCAAGTCAGTGATGCCATCCAAAAATCTCATCCTCTTTCATCCCCTTCTTCTCCTGCTGCCTTCAATCTTTCCCAACATTAGAGTCTTTTCCAATGAGTCACTTCTTTGCATCAGGTGGCCAAAGTATTGGAGCTTCAGCATTAGCCCTTCCAATGAATATTCAGGGTTGATTTCCTTTAGGATGGACTGCTTTGATCTCCTTGCTGTCCAAGGGGCTCTCAGGAGTCTTTGTCAGCACCGCAGTTGGAAGCATTAATTATTCGGTGCTCAACCCTCTTTATGGTTCAACTCTCACATCCATATATGACTACTGAAAAAAACATAGCTTTGACTAAATAGATGTTTCTTGGCAATGTGATGTCTCTGCTTTTTAATATTCTGTCTAGGTTTTTCATAGCTTTTTTCCTAAGGATCTAGTGCCTTTTAATTTTATGGCTACAGTCACCATCTGCAGTGATTTTTGGAGCCTAAGAATATAAAGTCTGTCCCTGTTTCCATTTTCATTTTTTCCCCATATATTTGCCATGAAGTGATGGGACTGGATGCCATGATCTTAAATTTTTTGAATATTGAGTTTTAAGCCAGCTTTTTCACTCTCTTCTTTCACCTTAATCACAAGGCTATTTAGAGCCTCTTCATTTTCCACCATTAGGGTGGTATCATCTGTGTATCTGAGGTTATTGGTATTTCTCCCAGCAATTTTGATTCCACCTTGTGATTCATTCAGCCTGGCATTTTTCATGATGTACTCTGCATAAAACTTAAATAAGCAGGGTGACAGTATACAGCTTTGATGTATTCCTTTCCCAATTTTGAACCAGTCCACTGTTCCATGTCTGGTTCTAATTGTTGCTTCTTGACCTGCATATGGGTTTCTCAGTAGGTAAGCAAGGTGCTCTGGTATTCCCATCTCTTTAAGAATTTTCCACAGTATGCTGCAATCCACACAGTCAAATCTTTAACATAGTAAGTGAAGAAGACGTTTATCTGGAATTCCCTCACTTTTTCTATGATCCAGTGGATGTTGGCAATTTGATCTCTGGTTCCTCTGCCTTTTCTAAACCCAGGTTGAACATCTGGAAGTTCTTGGTTCATACACTGATGAAGCCTTCCTTGAAGAATTTTGAGCATTATCTTGCTAGCATGTGAAATGAGCACAGTTGTATGGAGGTTTGAACATTCTTTGGCATTGCCCCTCTTTGAGATTAGAATGAAAACACATTTTCCAGTCAGTTTGCCGAGTTTTCCAAATTTGCTGACATATTGCATGCATCACTTTAACAGCATCATCTTTTAGGATTTGAAATAGCTCAGCTGGAATTCTGTCTCCTCCACTAGCTTTATTCATTGTTATGCTCACATGACTGCACATTCCTGGATGTCTGGCTCTAGCTAAGTGACCACACCATTATGTTTATCCGGGTCATTAAGACCTTTTTTGTATAGTTCTTCTGTGCCTTCTTGCCACCTCTTCCTAATCTCTTCTATTTCTGTTAGATCCTTGCCATTTCTGTCCTTTATTCTCATCTTTGCATGAAATGTTCCCTTAGTATCTCTGATTTTCTTGAAAAGATCTCTAGTCTTTCCCATTCTGCTGTTTCCTTCTATTTCTTCGCATTGTTCACTTAAGAGGGCTTTCTTTCTCCTTGCTTTTCTCTGGAACTCTGCATTCAGTTGGGTATATCTTTGTCCTTTGTCTTTCACTTCTTTTCTCAACTATCTGTAAGGCTTCCTTAGGCAACCATTTTGCCTTGGTGCATTTCTTTTTCTTGGGGATGGTCACTGCCTTCTGTACAGTGTTACTAACCCTCCATCCATAGTTCTTCAGGCACTCTATCTGGATGCTCTGGTTGATTGAAAAAGTTATTGATTGACATCATCTTTAGTTATAGATGTTGATAAATTTGGAAAAAGATGAGCATGTAGGTACTTTGTCCATTATTGTGAGAAACAGTTAATGAAATTCATGAATTATTTCTTTGCTATATCTTATGTAATGTTCAAGTTCATGTTTGTCACCAGGATTTGACATTGACTTATCTTTCTAGAACACTTGGGCCCATTTTTTTGTCATTTACCTTATCTCTAAATTGACCTCAAAAGAAATGTAATTATTAATTAAATATTGACAGGGGATGAGCCATTATATTCCAGCATCTAACTAATATGCTGTTAAATATTATGGATCCATGAAAATTAACTCCCTGTTTTGAAATAAGTAATTTCTGTTGTTTATTTTATCTCATAATTGAGCTTACAAAAAGTCAGGCATATTAACTCAGTTAAATGTGAATATACCCCTGATAGAACTGGAGGGTTTACCAAGCTCTGCACATCTTGGCATAGACATTTGTTGAAAACAAATTTTTTTTTTTTCCTTTCTCATTCTGCTGACATCTTAAGAACCACTATATATATAGAATCATTGTGGCAAATTAGTCTCTAAATGATGTATGAAATGAAATATCCTTGCCAACTTCAGATAATGGACTGAGATCTGCTGTGCTCAGTCACTTCTTTGAATGTGTTTTTGTGTTCAATTGTATTTATCATTCCTCTTTTTTTTTTTTTTACTGTAAATGTATTTAACTTTTTTTTTCATAAATTAATCTAAGATATTGGGGTAATCATTTAGACCTGATAAGCAATTATTGAGATTAACTTTGGAAATTATATTGTGGAATAAAAATGCATCCACATATTAGTTGTGTGTAAAAACAGAATTTTAATTTATTTATTTAGGTTACAGCAACTTCCCAAAGTCACTTAGGTTAATTATGTGCTAGGAATGTAAATTTATTCAAAGAATTCTGAGCCACATTAATGATACCTGAAAATTCTTGCACTGTACTAACATCAAAGACCTGAGTCACACATGTTTAAGATTGTTATAAGATACTTGAGTTTCAGATTATCCACAGGTTTCAAAATTAATTTTCAGAGCATTAAATATATTAAACCATCGAGATTTGGAAAAGAGAAATGCTCTTTGAACTTCAATTTAAAGTTTGAATAATGGACTTTTTTCTATTGTAAAAAAAGATGCTGATTTTTTTCTGAAAATAATGTGACCTCATTAGTCACTATGGATATTTTCCAATACCCCAGAAGGATAAATACATATTTAATGTAAAAAAATATAAGTAAATGTCCAAAGAAGAGACTCTGTTACAGATACAGCAAGGATTCATAACCATTTACCCTCTTTTCCTTGGGCATATTTTAGTTTAATTCTTTTCCCAGGGATACAAGATAAAGGGGAAACAGAGTTAGCATCCTCTAGTCAAGATGCAAGGAATAAAATCTTAATATTTATTACTAATTCACAATTTCTACTTCATTTCTTATTAGATTTCAGAGGAGAAGTATTTTCTATCTTTTTAAAATTGAAATATAGTCAATTTACATTATTGTGTTGGTTTCTGGTAAACAGCAAAGTGATTCAGTTATATTTATATATATATATATA